>NC_058518.1:220506990-220833552 GCF_904849725.1 Hordeum vulgare subsp. vulgare
CAAGTGGGGCCAGAGGGGAGCCAAGAGTCGCCGAGGAGGCCACCCTGCGCGGCCCACCACCTCGTCGCACCACCAGGCCGCTTGGGTGGGTCCCACCTCCTCTGGTGCCCTCCTTCGGCCTATATTTACCTCTCCGAGAGAAAACCCTATCATAATATCCATAATCACGAATTTCTCCATCGTTCCACCGCCGCAGCGCTTCCGAGATCGGGAGCGCCAGAAGACCTCTTCCCGGCACCCTGCCGGAGGGAGGATTGACCTCCGGGAGCTTCTCCACCACCATGGATGCTTCCCGGACGTGCCGTGAGTAGTCGTCCTTGGACCATGAGTCCATGACCAGTAGCTATGTGATGTCTTCTCTCCAATCTTGTGCTTCAATGCTTAGCCCTTGTGTGCTGCCCTACATGATCAAGCCATCTATGTAATTTACCTCCTATTACTATGCTTGGTTTGCTGGGATCCGATGGTTTATGAGATTATGTTCAGATTGTGATGAATTATATATTTGGTTCTCCTTTTATATTATGTTCTTGAGTAATTCATGCATGTTTTCCATTGTGTTTTATTGCTTTTGCCGAGTAGTAGATTGTAACTCCAAGAGGGAGTGTTATGCATGATTGTGGGTTCATGCCCCTGATGTCTAGCTTGAGTGACAGAAACATGTGACTAGGGGATGTGTTGTTGCCACCACGGAGAAAACAACAGAGCTTGTGACCACGGTTGCAAGGATTGTTTACCTTACGCAAAGTTCGTTAATTTAGTTGTTCGTTGCTTTGAGTTTACACTTTGGGTGGGGCTCGCAACTTAATACCAGCGAGATGTTCTGGATAGATACCTCAAGGTGGATGATTAGAGAGTAGATGCTGATGGATAAACGGTCTACTTGTCTTGGCGTACTGCCCATTACTTTTGAGCCTCTAACTTTCTAGTAGCATGATTAGCATTGCGGTGCGTTTATAATTCTGTCAATTGCCCAGTTGTAATTTGTTTACCCAGCATAGTTGTTTATCGTCTTTTGGGAGAGAGACATCACGTGAACATCATGGGACTCTGGTCCATAGTACCACCATTGTTTACACCTCGACCATTTACTGTTTTTATTTACTTTTCCGTTGCAATCACTATAACTATTCCCTCTTGTATTTTTATCCTTTCTAAACTACAAGGCCGGAGAGATTGACAACCTCTATGAACTCATTGGGAGCAAAGTTATTTGTTGTGTGTGCAGGTCCACGTCTTCTGCTAGCGCCAGAGCAGTGGACATCTACTTGTTGATCCTCGGAGTCTTCCTGATTCGATAAACCTTACAGTCCCCATGTAAGGGAAATCTGTTGCTGACTACATCTCCACCTTCCACTTGGGGTAACCAACAAGGAGCGAGAAGTATATCCATTAACTTGTCATCAAGCAAATTTCTCGCGCCGTTGTCGGGGACTCCAGTCTTCAAGATAGGGGAGTTGCACACTATCCTTTACCTTTGCTTCTTAGTCTTATTAGTTTGCTTTCTAGTTTTTGCTTTAGATTCTTATACCAAAAGCCAAAAAAAATTAGTTGCTTTGTTCTTGCTTGTTGCTGCTGCGATGAGTTCCACTAAGAACACCAAGTTATGTGACTTCACCAGTCACAACAACAATGACTTTATCTCCACTCCTATTGTTGCTCCTGCCACTGAGGCGACCTCCTATGAGATTAAACCTTCTTTACTGAACCTTGTTATGAAAGATCAATTCTCCGGTGCTGGAGATGATACTGCTTTGCACTTGAATAATTTTGTTGAGCTTTGTAATATGCAAAAGTACAAAGAAGTAGCTGGTGATATTGTCAAACTTAAGCTTTTCCCTTTCTCCTTGACAGGAGGAGCTAAAGTGTAGCTTCAATCTTTGCCTAGGAATAGCATAGATTCTTGGGACAAGTGCAAAGATGCTTTTATTGGGAAGTACTACCAGTCTGCTAAGATTATCCAGTTAAGAAGTAGCATTATGAATTTTAGGCAGTTGGATAATGAACACGTTGCTTGGGAATGTACGAAATCTCTTGTTAAGAATTGCTCTACACATGGTTTGACTACTTGGATGGTTATCCAAACTTTCTATGCAGGATTGAACTTTACCTCGCGGAATCTATTGGACTCGGCCATGGGAGGAACCTTTATGTCAACTACACTTGGTGTTGCGACGAAACTATTGGACGAGATGATGACAAATTATTCTCAATATCACACCAAGAGAGTTCCAACAGGTAGGAAGGTAAACTCTGTTGAGGAGATCTCCTCCCTTAATGATAAGGTTGACATGATCATGACTTTACTTACTAAGCAAGCTCCTATTGATCCTCATGATGTTCCTTTAAATTCTTTGGTTTCTCAAGAAAGAGAGCAAGTTGATGTTAATCTTTTCTCTTGGAACAACTTTAATAATAATGCTTATAGGAGTAATTTTGGTAGCAATCCTAGACCGTTCGCATCCAACAACTATGGGAACAACAACACTTATCCTAGCACCAAAAACTCCACTTATGAATTAGAGAGCATGCTTAAAGACTTGATCACTTCTCAAAAAGCCTTCAACAAGAGTGTATAAGAGATATTAGAAAAAATAGATAGTCTCTCTTTGAAGGCGGACAATATAGCTCATGATGTAGAGATGCTTAAAATTAGAACTTCCCCCCTTGAGGAAAGGAAAACCACACCCATGAATGCTATCCAAGTCCAAATTAATGGGAACATTAGAATGCTAGCCAAACTTAAGCATAGATGGGCTAGAGAAAAAGAAGAGGAAGATAAGATTAAGAGACTTCCTACACACACTACCCTTGCTACTATACAAGGTGTTGAGGATCTCAAAATTATTAGCACCCAGCACATCCCTAGTCCCAATGGACCTATTAATGGTGATGCTAATACCTCAACTTTAGGACAAGAAGGTCCTTTGAACTTAGAGACTACCAAAAGAATGAGCTTAGATGACATCATCACCACTTTAATTAATGGTAGTAATCTTGATTTTGATAATTGTAGTCTTTCCGAAGTTATCACTTTTTTGCAAACAATGGCTAAAGACCCCCACACTAGTACACTCAATATTGCCTTAACCGAGACTTTTTGCCAATGCTCTTATCAAAGCTAGGGAGGAGAATCTCAAGTTAGAGACTTCTATTCCTAGAAAACTAGAATATGGTTGGGATCCTATGGTCAAGATTAAATTGAATAATTTCTCTTGCTTTGCTTTATGTGATGTTGGAGCTAGTGCCTCCGTTATGCCCAAAAGAATGTATGATATGCTTGATTTGAAACCTTTTGATCAATGTTATTTTGGTGTTTGTCTTGTTGATTTTTCCATAAAGAAACCTTTAGGGCGGATTGATGATGTTTGTATTGTTGTCAATGCTAATTATGTTCCCGTTGATTTTCTTATTATGGACATTGAGTGTGATCCCTCATGTCCAATTATTTTTGGGCGTCCTTTTCTCCGCACCGTTGGTGCTATCATTGACATGAAAGAAGGGACCATTAGATTCCAATTTCCCCTTAAAAAGGGAATGGAACACTTCCCTAGAAAGAATATTAAGTTACCTTACGAGTCCGTTATTCGGGCAAGTTATTCTTTTGGAGTTGATAATACTTGATTTTTTTGCATCGTGCCTAGCTCAAAGGCATAAAAGAAAGCCCTTGTTGGGAGGCAACCCAATTTGTTTTTACTTGAAGTTTTAGTGGTCTTGATTCTTGTTACTACTGTAGCAACATCATTGTACCTTTATTTTCAAGCTTTCTGCCAAGTTTTAGCCTCTGATTGCAAGAAAGTTCAAAAGTTGTGACATGTTGTCTAGAAACAGATTCTATCTGCTTGATAGAAAAATTCACCAAAAATCACCAGATCATCTTTTTGATCTAAATTTTCTTGAGAGTATGATCTATCTAATTGTCCTTGTGGCATTTGTTCTGAGTTTTTTTTATTTGAGTTGTAGAAGTGCACCGAAAAAATTATTTACTACTTGTTGTTCTGTTTATCACAGATGCTGGCCAGTTTTGCATTTTCATTGTTTTGCAAATCTTAAGCTTGCTTTGTATTTGCAAAAACCTTATGGAAATCTTGAGAAACAGTAGCTCTTCATGAAAATCTTTATTTCCAATATAGAATAAATTATTTTATTATGGTCACAAACCACTCTAATCAGCTTATGATGTGTTTCGTATGAAGGGAGTTTTCAAGTATGCGGTGGAAGATGATGAAAGAAGATCCATGAGTGTGAAGCGCTCAAGCTTGGGGATGTCCCCATGCACCCCTAAGAAATATTCAAGGAGACTCAAGCGTATAATCTTAGGGATGCCCCCGTGCATCCCCTTCTCCATCAAAAATCATTAGTTTAACCTTCTCCATGCTATATTTTTATCACTTCATATGTTATGTGCTATGCTTGGAGCGTCCCGCTCTTTACTTTTAGTTTCTTTTAGTTTTGCTTGATGTTCATAACAAGTTGGAACCAAGCCTTCTTTGTTTGGGAGAAAAACATGCTCCACTCCGCCCTAGAACACAACATAGGTTTTCATGCTTATCTTTTTTGTGTGTTCCTTATCTTTTCGTAGTTGTTGTCATGCTTAGCTCTTAGTTTTCATGATTTATATTTTTAAGAGCTTTTATTTAGCTTGCTTTTGGAACTCTATTGAGTTATCATGCTTATCTTGTTTAGAGAGTTGTCTAGTTGCATTGAGTTGTGTGTCTCGCATGAGTAGGTAACTGAGGTTGCTATTTAAGTATAGTACTAACTTGCAATAGTTTTGAGGTATTGATTTGAGTAATGTTTAGACTTTTGGTGCCAAGAGCATGAGCCTATTGGTGATAGGTGTCGCATTTTGGGAAATCCGTGTGTATTTTCAAAAACTAAAAAAATAGTTGAGAACTGTAGCAACTATATGGATCGCTAACCTGTGGAGGGGTTGGAATATATAGAGTACCCTCACGTTATCATGGGTCAAGGATGCGCAAGGATAACCAAACCCCCAAACACTCCTCCTCGGGGTGCTTGTCTCTTTGTGAATCTCCTCACTAGATAAAGAGTTACCGATAATAAGTGCATGAGTTCTTCGTACTAATGCGAGTATTCCATTGTTGGCACTTCCACCATCCATATTTTGCTAGCCTCTTCCGTACCGGGCATTGTCTTTTCTCATCTTGAGAGTAGGTACAAACTTCACCGGTGCATCCAAACCCTTGGCATGATACGCTCTGTCATCATAAACCTCATTATATCCTTCCTCATGACAGCCACCATACCTACCTATTAAGGCATTTACATAGCCTTTCCGAGATACATTGCCATGCAACATCCACCATCTCATGACTTGATCTTCATGTCATACATGCTTTTCCTTGATCAAGGAGTTGCATGCTAGTTGGGCCTTGCCCTTATTATTGCTACATGACGCGCTAGTTTCATTGCATATCCTGCTACGCTCGCAAAGTCATACATTTTCATACATCATGATAATTTTCATTTGTCTTTATGTTGAGTACTTCTTATAAACTATGAACGTCTTCTTTTTTTATTCTTGTAAAACATAGAGTGTTGCCCTTAAGTGAGGAAAAGATCCCAAAGAGGACAAATTAAAAGATCCCAAAGAGGACACATGAAAAGATCCCAAAGAGGACAAATGAGAGATAAATAGAAAGAGCCAAAGAGGCCACAAAAAAGGAAAAAAAACAGAAGGGGCAACACTACTGTTCCGTTTGAAAGATCCACACTCGTACTCCATTGTTATATGTGTACTCCATAGAGATTATCATTCATGCATAACTATATGGGGACCCTTACACTATAGAACTTGGCTTGTATATTCCAATGATGAGCCTCCTCAAATGAGCTCTAGGTCTTCATGAGCAAGCAAGTTGGATGCACCCCCACTAGTTCCATTGGACAACTTACCTTAGCTCATATGTCCATCTGTTGCATGCAATCCCTACTCCTCACATCATATCTATCATTTGGCTTTCTCTCGCCTATGATTGTCCTCATTGATGTGAGCCTTCCACACCTTTTTTGTCTTCCCTCCCCATCATTTTTCGATTTTCCATCCTAAGTGCCAACTATCTTGCTTGCGCTCATCCATTTCATGAGTGCTCAAAGTCGAAAGGGAGAGGATCATTTTGACTTGTGCCTGACTAGTGATGTGGGGATGACTCAAAATAAGATTCCGAAGGAGACCAAGTGTGAAGTTTTAGTAGATTGAGTTCTCAATTAAACTTTATAATATATTTTTATGCTCTAAACCCATCTCCCATTTCTTGCACGCAAACACCATTTGGAGACATTCGAGTCACGGATAGAGAGAGCTCTTGCACCTTTATGTTCTTACTTTGCTAATTTCAATATTATATATAGACTCTTGCTTGTTATTGTCTTGACTTGAATTGCATATCTTACTTGCTTTACTTTGAAGTTCTTATATGTATCTTCGCATGTCACCACAAAAATTATTTGTGTTATCATTTACCTACTCGAGGACGAGCAGGAATTAAGCTTGGGGATGTTGATACGTCCCAAACGTATCTATAATTTATGTTTGTTCCATGATCTTTTGGGTGACATTGTTATATGTTTTTCTACACTTTCATACCTTTTTACACATATTTGGACTAACCTACTAACTTAGTGCACCCAGTGCCAGTTTTTGTCTGCTGATCTATTTTTTGTAGGGACTTTTACCCATATTTACAGAGCCCCAAAAATTCAGAGAAAATATATAAAAATCAGCGTGACGGAAGCTTCACGAGGCATCAAGTGGTGCCAGAGGGGAGCGAGGCATCATTGAGGCAGCCACCCTGCGTGGCCCACCCCTGGCCACGCCACCATGCCGCTTGGGTGGGTCCCACCTCCTCTGGTGCCCTCCTTCGGCCTATATTTACCTCTCCGAGAGAAAACCCTATAATAATATCCAGAATCGCAAATTTCTCCATCATTTCGCCGTCCCAGTGCTTCTGGGATCGGGAGCGCAAGAAGACCTCTTCCCGGCACCCTGTCGGAGAGAGGATTTACCTCCGGGAGCTTCTCCACCACCATGGACGCTTCCCGGGCATGCCGTGAGTAGTCCTCCTTGGACCCTGAATCCATGACCAGTAGCTATGTGATGTCTTCTCTCCAATCTTGTGCTTCAATGCTTAGCCCTTGTGAGCTGCCCTACATGATCAAGGCATGTATGTAATTTACATGTTGTTGCTATGTTTGGCTTGCTGGGATCCAATGGATCATGAGATTATGTTCATATTGTGATGATTTATATATTTGGTTCTCCTTTTATATTATGTTCTTGAGTAATTCATGCATGTTCTCCGTTGCTTTTTATTGCTTTGGAAGAGTAGTAGATTGTAACTCCAAGAGGGAGTGTTATGCATGATTGTGGGTTCATTCCCCTGATGTCTAGCTTGAGTGACAGAAACATGAGACTAGGGGATGTGTTGTTGCCATCAGGGAGAAAACAGCGGTGCTTGTGACCACAGTTGCAAGGATTGTTTACCTTACGCAAAGTTCGTTAATGCAGTTGTCCGTTGCTTTGAGTTTACACTTTGGATGGGGCTCGCAACTTATTACAAGCGAGTTAGACAGTCGATAGATATCTCAAGGTGGATGATTAGAGAGTAGATGGTGGTGGATAAACGTTCTACTTTTCTAGGCGTACTGCCCATTACTTTTGAGCCTCTAACTTTCTAGTAGCATGATTAGCATTGCGGTTAGTTTATAATTCTGTCAATTGCCCAGCTGTAATTTGTTTACCCGGCATAGTTGTTTATCGTCTTTTGGGAGAGAGACATCATTAGTGAAAATCATGGGACTCTGGTCCATATTACCACCATTGTTTACACCTTCACCATTTACTGTTTTTATTTACTTTTCCGTTGCAATCACTATCACGATTCCCGCTTGTGTTTTGATCTTTGGCAAACTACAAGGTCGGAGAGATTGATAACCTCTCTGAACTCGTTGGGAGCAAAGTTATTTGTTGTGTGTGCAGGTCCACGTCTTCTGCTAGCGCCAGAGCAGCGGACACCTACTTGTTGATCCTCGGAGTCCTCCTGGTTCGATAAACCTTACAGTCCTCATGTAAGGGAAATCTATTGCTGACTACATCTCCACCTTCCACTTGGGGTAACCAACGAGGGGCGAGAAGTATATCCATTAACTCGTCATCACTTCTGCTTTAGAAGTGAAGAAAACTAAAGCAGCTGAAAAGGAAGCCAAGAAGAGAAAGGCATCAACAACTTCAAAGTCCTCACAGGCAAAACACTTGAGGACTTTGACAACTTCTTCATCTGCTCCAATTTATGCAACTCCTCTTAGTGTTGCACCTTCCTATATGATTGTACCCCTTCGTGAGGAGGAGGTCATTCAAGAAACGGGTGAGGAAATGGAAGAAAATCGCTCTGCTGCTTCCATACCCATTGATGAGGAAATTGAAGTTTATCGGATTCCTCAAGCCTCTAATCCTCCTCCTCACAACCCTGAGATGGGTGCTGAAGAAAAGGAGGACGATGTGGACATTGGCTTCAACACACCTGTTGTCATGGTTTTGTCACGACAGATGTCCTCGTGAAAGGACTTAGTGAAGGAGCCATCGCACCTTGCTGGCGACTCAAAGGGGGTGAGCGAAAGCGAGACTCAGATTTACCCAGGTTCGGCCCCTCGTATGGAGGTAAAAGCCTACGTCCTGCTTTGTGTAGATTGATGATGGTTTCCATTACAAGGAGGGTGTAACTCGCCTGACCTAGATCTCGATGATTTCTTACCTGCCCTATCTTACTCAGGGACTCGCCTTTATATACAGGTCGAGGCCCTAGGGTTTACAAGAGTCCTAGCCACGCTACAGATCGTGGTCTTCCATATCTCCGAGTCGCCGCTCTTTCCAAGACCGGAAACCTCCTTGGCGGCCTACCCTCTGCATCACTCCTAAACCGCCATCCGGCTCATGGGCCCCTGGGCTAAGGCTTGTATTAACAAAGGATGAGTCGCCCCTTCAGTGACCTGACCCAATTAGGGCGGGTAATACCGCAGGTAATATCTCCAACATTAGGCCCTAGATTGACTTGAATTAATTCATGCCAATGAACTTTCACTCATTTTCGGGCGACTTGTATCACCTCCACCTTTTGACAAACAACTAGCCACCGTCCATCATGGATTGTGTGAGCCACCAAGCAATTTTTGATGACATCATGATACGTCTCCATCGTATCTACTTTTCCGAACTCTTTTTCCCTTGTTTTGGACTCTAATTTGCACGATTTGAATGGAACTAACCCGGACTAACGCTGTTTTCAGCAGAATTGCCACGGTGTTGTTTTTGCGCAGAAATAAAATTTCTCGAAATGACCTGGAAATTTACGGAGAATTTTTTTGGAATATATAAAAAATACTGGGGCAAGAATCAGCGGAGGAAGTGGACGCGCCTGGCAGGCTTGTGGGGCCCACAAAACTGCACCGCCTCCAATCTCAGGTCTATTTAGTCCCTTTCGTTCGGCAAAAAATCAAGGAGAAGAGTTCATCGCGTTTTATGATACGGAGGCGCCGCCACCTCCTATTCTTCCTTTGGAGGGCAGATCTGGAGTCCGTTCTGGACTCCGGAGAGGGGAAATCGTCGCCATCGTCATCACCAACCTTCCTTCATCGCCAATTCCATGATGCTCTTCACTGTTCATGAGTAATCTCATCGTAGGCTTGCTGGATGGTGATGGGTTGGATGAGATCTATCATGTAATCGAGTTAGTTTTGACGGGGATTGATCCCTAGTATCCACTATGTTCTGAGATTGATGTTGCTACTACTTTGCCATGCTTAATGCTTGTCACTAGGGCCCGAGTGCCATGATTTCAGATCTGAACCTATTATGTTCTCGCCAATATATGTGTGTTCTTGATCCTATCTTGCAAGTTGTAGTCACCTACTATGTGTTATGACCCGGCAACTCCGGAGTGACAATAGCCGGAACCACTCCCGGAGATGACCATAGTATGAGGAGTTCATGTATTCACCAAGTGTTAATGCGTTGGTCTAGTTCTTTATTAAAAGGAGAACCTTAATATCCCGTAGTTTCCATTAGGACCACGCTCCCACGGGAGGGATGGACAATATATGTCATGCAAGTTCTTTTCCCTAAGCATGTATGACTACATATGGAATACATGCCTACATTACATTGACGAACTGGAGCTAGTTACATATTTCTCCGTGTTATAACTGTTGCATGATGAATAGCATCCGGCATAATCATTCATCACCGATCCAATGCCTACGAGTTTTTCCTACTGGTCCTTGCTATGTTACTTTGCTGCTACTGTTGTCGCTGCTACTACTGTTACTCTGTTGCTACTGTTGTTACTTTGCTGCTACTATTGTCACTTTGTTGCTACTAGTTACTGTTGCTACTGCTGCTATCATACTACCTTGCTACTGATACTTTGATGCAGATACTAAATCTTTCAGGTGTGATTGAATTGACAACTCAACTGCTAATACTTGTGAATATTCTTTGGCTTCCCCTTGAGTCGAATCAATAAATTTGGGTTGAATACTCTACCCTCGAAAACTGTTGGGATCCCCTATACTTGTGGGTTATCAAGACTATTTTCTGGCGCCGTTGCCGGGGAAGCACAGCTATATTCTGTGAGTCACTTGGGATTTATGTCTGCTGGTCACTATGAGGAATCCGATAGATCAAAGAACTAAAGTCTTGCCCTCCACTACGAGGACAGGTAAGGAACTGCCATCTAGCTCTGCACTTGATTCACCTTCAGTTATGAGTAAGTTTACACCACCTCCTGCTAGAAATCTTGATATGTCGCATGTGCTTGATAATGCTACTTCTGCTGCTCATGATGCTTATGATGATGCTATGCTTGATACTGCTTTGCCACTAGGTGCATTCCTTGATGCACAAATTGCTAGAGTTGCTGCTGAATGTGATGATACTTCTGAAACTGTTGATACTATTGAAGTAGAACCTGCTATTTTGCCTGCTAGAACTAGCTCTCCTAGACATGAATTGCCTGATATGCCTGAGTGTTATGTTATGGAGGGAGAGATAGCTGAGGACTTTCTTGCTTGTAA
Organism: Hordeum vulgare subsp. vulgare; assembly: GCF_904849725.1. Taxonomy (NCBI): domain Eukaryota; kingdom Viridiplantae; phylum Streptophyta; class Magnoliopsida; order Poales; family Poaceae; genus Hordeum; species Hordeum vulgare. Next base: position 220,518,082 of record NC_058518.1, read on the forward strand.
GGATAGCTATGATGTTGAGAAACTACTTCTCAAGTGGAAATAAAAATCTTTGAACGCTAGGATGAAATACGACCTAAAGTTTGCTACTTCGCCTATCTTTTTGACCGATAAGGATTATGAATTCTCTGTCGACCCTGAGTTAATCACTCTGGTCGAATCTGATCCTTTTCACGGTTATGAGTCTGAAACGGTCGTAGCACATCTCACCAAACTACACGATATAGCCACCCTATTCACTAGTGAGGAAAAGATCCGCCACTACTATATCCTCAAGCTGTTTCCTTTCTCACTAAAGGATGATGCTAAGACTTGGTTCACTTCTCTTGCTCCTGGTTGTGTGCGTAGCCCCCAGGATATGGTCTACTACTTCTCTGAAAAATATTTCCCTGCCCATAAGAACCAAGCTGCCTTGCAGGAAATATACAACTTTGTGCAAGTTGAAGAAGAGAGTCTCCCACAAGCTTGGGGAGGCTCGTCCAGCTACTGAATGCCTTGCCTGATCACCCTCTTGAGAAGAATGAAATACTTGATATCTTCTATAATGGACTTACCGATGCTTCTAGAGACCACCTAGATAGTTATGTTGGTTTTTTTTTTAGGGAACGAATCGTAGAACAAGTTGAGATCCTATTGAATAACATCTTGTGCAATGAGAATGCTTGGACTATTCCCGAACCACCTCCTAAGCCAACTCCGAAGAAAAGAGGTATTCTATTCCAGAGTCCTGAAGATATGCAAGAAGCTAAGAAATTTATGAAAGAGAAAGGCATTAAATCTGAAGATGTCAAAAATCTACCACCTATCGAAGTGATCCATGGTCTTGATAACCCGATAGAGGTAGTAGAAGTAAATTCTCTGCGTAGGTTTGATGAGAGTGATATTCCTTTTGATAAACCTGCTAGCTTATGCCTGGATGAATTTGATAACTTTGTTGCCAAACAACAGAGTTTCAATGATTATGTTAGCAGACAATTGGAACAGAATGCTCGTATGGTTAGTCATTTAAGTGCTTGTGTGGACAGAAATGTCAATGATCTTAATCTCCTGAGTAAACATGCCTCTATGGTTACTACTCAGGTAGAACAACTACTTTAGGCTCAAAATGACTTGCTCCATGAGTTGAATGACAATTCTGTCAGAGTCGCTACTAGAGGCGGTAGAATGACTCAGGAACCTTTGTATCCTGAGGGTCATCCAAAGAGAACTGAACAAGATTCTCAAGGAGTTAGCACTGATGCACCTAGTCATCCTAGAAAGAAGAAGAAAGATGATAGGAACTTGCACGCTAGCAACCCAGATGTTGTTACCCCTGAGAGTCCAAACAATGCCTCTGTTTCTGATGCTGAAACACAATCTGGTGATGAACATCAGCCTAATGATAATATCGATAGTGATGTTCATGTTGATGCTCAACCTAGCAATGATAAGGATGTGGAGATTGAACCTGTTGATCTTGATAACCCACAGCCTAAGACTAGGAGATACGATAAGAATGACTTCACTGCTAGGAAGCACGGTAAAGAAAGGGAACCATGGGTTCAGAAACCCATGCCCTTTCCTCCCAAACCATCCAAGAAAAACGATGATGAGGATTTTGAGCGCTTTGTTGAAATGATTAGACCTGTCTTTCTGCAAATGTGTTTGACAGATATGCTCAACATGTCTCTGTATGCTAAGTACATGAAGGATATTGTGACTAATAAGAGGAGGATACCTGAGGTTGAGATTTCCACCATGCTCGCTAATTATACCTTCAAGGGTGGAACTTCTAAGAAACTAGGTGATCCCGGAGTGCCCACTATACCTTGCTCCATTATGGGAAACTACGTTAGAACTGCTTTATGCGACCTTGGAGCCGGTGTTAGTGTTATGCCTCTCTCTCTTTATCATTGACTTGAACTCGATAAGTTGACACCCACTAAAATCTCTCTGCAAATGGCCGACAAATCAACTGCTTTTCCTATCGGCATTTGCGAGGATGTGCCTGTTGTGGTTGCCAACGTCACTATCTTAACAGACTTTGTTATTCTGGATATTCCCGAGGATGATGCCATGGCGGTCATCCTCGGAAGACCCTTTTTAAACACTGCAGGGGCTGTTATAGATTGCAACAAAGGCAATGTCAGTTTCCATGTCAACGGTAATGGGCATACAGTGCACTTTCCGAAGAAACAATATCGACTTCATTGCATCAATGCTATCGAAAAAACTTCATCGATTCTTATTGGGAGCTTTGAATGCCCTATACCTCCTGTTAAGATGAAGTATGATTTGTTTGTTGGGGATATACACATCCCCATTGAGTTAACCTAGTGACTATTCGAAAATTCTCCGTTTCCTTTTCCGATTCGAAGAAGTTTGTCAAGGAGACTTGATCAACCTCATTGGCGGATTTCTTTCGATGACCATGAGATGGATAAATCGAGGAGTCACAAACCTCTGTTCCAAGCTTTCACCTTCGGTTGCTTAGAAGAAAAATGATAGATTTAGTTTAGTTTTCCTTCTTTTCTGTTTTAGCGTCCCATAGAAAAGTACCCCAAAAATAAAAGTTCTCCGAACGTCCTGAAAATCAAGTATGATTTTTTCTTGATTTTTTGAAAATACTCAGACGGAGAGTTAGTCAGGGGGCTGCACCAGTGGGCCACAAGCCCTGAAGGTGCGGGCACCCCCCCTGGCCGCGCCTACAGGCTTGTGGGGCCCACGTGCACCCCCTCCACTCATTCTAGCTCACATCTGCTTCTCCTACCTCCAGAAAAAATTGTTTCGCAACTCAAACCCGTGTTCTTGCTCTTCTTGCTGGGATTTTCGATCTCCTTGTGCAAAGCACCATTCACCGAACTATTTTGGGGAAATTACTCCTTGGTAAGTGACTCCTCCATTGGTCCAATTAGTTCTTGCTCTAGTGCCTACTTCGCGTATTTTTGCTGCCTTGGTGACCATGTTCTTGAGCTTTGCATGCTAATATTAGCTGGTCCCAAGTAGTTTTGATGCGTAATATGGCCGCTAGGCACTTGTGAGAGTAGTTGCTACAAGTTTAGTTGAGCCTTGTTCACTTTTCCTTAGAGTCACTGAAAAATTCAAAAGAGGAAGATGTTTAGGAGAAACTATCATGGTGGTTCCTCAAGCAAGAGAGGTCCCCGTCTTGCGATTCGGGAGCCCGATCCTTACCAACCAAGGAACGCACAGGTACAACCATGTGAATGGCCTTCTGATGAATTCATGATTGAGGCAGGTGTCAAAGAGGAGTTTGATACACTTGTTCACAATGTCGGACTCGAAGAATTCATCTCCGATAAATGTGAACAGTATGTTGCTCTCACTACCTCTTTTGTTCGTAGATTAAAAAATTTAGTTGGCCGTGATACATTCGTACTGTTTGATCTCTATGAAATCGTATACCATGGATTTAGAGGATTTCAATAGAATTTGCAAGATACCTATTTGGGGTAGTCTCAATGATCCTCCTAAATCTTCGATTAGAGATTTTTTTTTCTCTGGTATAACTGTTGGAGAAACTAGAGATATTACGCAGGCTACCATGGGGAGCACTCATTTTCCTGCCTTGCATTACTTTGCCCTCTTCATAGGCAGATGCATTAATGGCAAGATTGAGCATTGTCACCTCTGCGCACCAGACCTTAGTATTCTTAAGAGCGCAGTAACGGGTGATAGAAGTTTCAACATGGGAGCTATAATAGCTAGGAGGCTGAATAATAATGCTAATGAAGGGGATTTCTTTGGTGGGATCTATGCCACTCATATAGCAAATTTTCTTGGAGTACCCATCCGCAAAGGAGATCCCCCGCTCCATACAGCTTTCCTTGACCGCGTCGCTTTGACACGCTACCGGTTCCTTGAGGGGGATGATGAATCCCTCCTATACCATTTAATATTTAACCAGTAGCGTGTTTTCTATATTACCCTTCCTACTCCTGCCTTCTTTGACTTTCAGGTAAAACGGAGTTATTACATAACCAGAGGAGAGGTATAGGAGTATGAGAGAGAGGCAAAGGCTGCTCGCCTCCGTGAGGGAGCTATTCAGGCAGTGGCTGCAGCGCTCCCGTATAATCCCCATTATGATTTTGGGTATTGCCCAGACCATCCATGGGAGTAGACCAACTTAGGCCAAAAGCCTAAGCTTGGGGGAGTACGTGTTTCTCACCGACTTTATATTCTTGCTTATGCTTTCACTTTGTTTGTCGGTGTTCACACCTTGCCACTGTATCATCCATGCTAGTTTATTTTCTTTTTCTCGTTTTCTTTTCGTGTGTCTGTCTAGTTTGAGAAAACCCAAAAAGATTTTCTTTTTCTTCTTTTGCTTGGTGGGAGCTTTCCCGTGTAAATAGTTTTCTTTTTTCTTTGGGTCAAGGTAGAAGACCATGGTTACAATGTTTAGTGGCTCTCGCATGCATATATGTTTATCTATTAAAGAGCCATATTACTTTGCCTTCTCCTTTGTGTTTGCTTGCAGATTCCGGCTTAGTCCAATGCACAAGCACGCTTATTATTGTTCACATCATTCGGTCGTGCAAGTGAAAGGCAATAATGACGATATATGATGAAGTGACTGAGCCTGGAAAAGATGGTATGAACTCGGTCTATTTTGTTTTTGTAAATATGACTAGCTCATCATTCGTGATTCAGTTTTGTTGTGAGAGAAACATGTTTGCAATGACAACTTAGAGATCATAGTTTCTGATGCCATGGTTAATTAGCTAGGAGCTTATAATGGTTTGCCTTGGATGCCAACTTGAATCTTGAGATGACTATGATGTAGTATGATAGGATGGTATCCTCCTTTGAATGATTCAAGTGGCTTGACTTGGCGCATGTTCACGCATGTAGTTGAAACAAAATCAACATAGCCTCTATGATATTCATGTTCATGGTGATTTATGTCCTACTCATGCTTGCACTCAATGTTAGTTAATCTCAATGCATTTTGATGACTGTTGTCGCTCTCTAGTTGGTCGCTTCCCAGTCTTTTGCTAGCCTTCACTTGTACTAAGCGGGAATGCTGCTTGTGCATCCACTTCCGTAAACCCAAAGTTGTTCCATATGAGTCCACCATACCTACCTATATGTTGTATCTACCTGCCGTTCCAAAGTAAATTTGCATGTGCCACTCTCTAAACCTTCAAGAAATAATTTACTTTGCGTGCCCGAACCGCTCATGTGGTGACAGGGGGCTATCAGTATCTTCCATCCTAGGCGTGTTATCCTCGATATGTGTTTATTCACTATCATTCACGAGAAAGGGGCCGGTAATTGGAATGCCCAGTTCCATGCTCAAATCGGAAAGATAATTGCAAACAAAACTCCCCCAGGATTGATGTTGGTATGGACGGCACCCGAGTATTCGGCTAGTCGTGGAGTGTGATTGATCGGTGGTGGGGCAGTCAAAACTTTACTTTTCTGTTTGGGAACCGCCTATAGCATGTGTAGCATGGAAGATGGTGAGAACTCTTACTCATTGCGTTGACAATGAAAGCATGCCACCCAAAATTATTATCTCTGTTTTCAAAGCTTGAGCTCTGGCACCTCTGCAAATCAATACTTCCCTCTGTGAAGGGCCTGTCTATTTATGTTCCTGTTGAGTCATCCTCCTCTTATAAATGCACCAATTAGAGAGCACCTTTGTCATTTCTATGTTTTGCTTTTAACTGTGATTGAGTATCACTGTGACTGGATCTTCTTTGCCTTGAATTACAATGTTTAGTCAGCTCTTGGTCTTTCAAGTTGCTCTGCATTTATGTTTTGCGGTCTCAGAAAGAGCTAGCGAGATACCATATGTTCGTACTGCTTCATGATTGTTTTGATTGAAGTGTTGACGTTTGAGACTTATTATTATTTGCTCGCTAGTTGATTATGCCATTGATATGAGTTTACCGTGAGACCTAGATGTCATTTGCTTATGTTGTTTGCTTGTGATCTTGCTGAAATTCTGGTTATGAGTTAGACATAGTTGCTGAAGTGTTGTTTTTAAGCACAAATAAAAGTTCTCGGAATGACCTGAAAATTTACGGAGAATTTTTGTGGAATATATGAAAAATACTGGCGCAAGAATCAGCGGAGGAAGTGGAGCATGAAGCCCACAAGCCCACGAGGCGCCCCCCGCCCCCTAGCCGCGCTTGGCAGGCTTGTGGGGCCCACAAAACTCCACCACCTCCAATCTCAGGTCTATTTAGTCCCTTTCGTCCGGAAAAAAATCAAGGAGAAAAGTTCATCGCGTTTTACGATATGGAGGCGCCGCCACCTCCTGTTCTTCCTCTGGAGGGCAGATCTGGAGTCCGTTCTAGACTCCGGAGAGGGGAAATCGTCGCCATCGTCATCACCAACCTTCCTTCATCGCCAATTCCATGATGCTCTTCACTATTCGTGAGTAATCTCATCGTAGGCTTGCTGGATGGTGATGGGTTGGATGAGATCTATCATGTAATCGAGTTAGTTTTGACGGGGATTGATCCCTAGTATCCACTATGTTCTTAGATTGATGTTGCTACTACTTTGCCATGCTTAATGCTTGTCACTAGGGCCCGAGTGCCATGATTTCAGATCTGAACCTATTATGTTCTTGCCAATATATGTGTGTTCTTGATCCTATCTTGCAAGTTGTAGTCACCTACTATGTGTTATGACCCGGCAACCCCGGAGTGACAATAGCCGGAACCACTCCCGGAGATGACCATGGTATGAGGAGTTCATGTATTCACCAAGTGTTAATGCGTTGGTCCGGTTCTTTATTAAAAGGAGAACCTTAATATCCCGTAGTTTCCATTAGGACCCCGCTGTCACGGGAGGGATGGACAATAGATGTCATGCAAGTTCTTTTCCCTAAGCACGTATGACTACATACGGAATACATGCCTACATGACATTGATGAACTGGAGCTAGTTACATATCTCTCCGTGTTATAACTATTGCATGATGAATAGCATCCGGCATAATCATCCATCACCGATCTAATGCCTACGAGTTTTTCCTACTGTTCCTTGATATGTTACTTTGTTGCTACTGTTGTAGCTGCTGCTACTGTTACTCTGTTGCTACTTCTGTTACTTTGCTGCTACTGTTGTCACTTTGTTGCTACTATTTATTGTTGCTACTGCTGCTATCATACTACCTTGCTACAGATACTTTGCTGCAGATACTAAATCTTTCAGGTGTGGTTGAATTGACAACTCAACTGCTAATACTTGAGAATATTCTTTGGCTTCACCTTGAGTCGAATCAATAAATTTGGGTTGAATACTCTACCCTCGAAAACTGTTGTGATCCCCTATACTTGTGGGTTATCGCATCACCTTTTCCCTCCAATTTCGGGACTTAACGATGTAACCACCCATCGGATCTTTCTCACCATCATTTAGTTATCCCAAAAATCTAGGCGCCATCATTGTGAATCTTTAATCTGTCGCCTCTATTCCAGTGCCTGCCGTTTCGTTTCCAGCGCCCAACCTTTAAATAACCGCAGGGGTGAGTGGGGGCGCCGTCACCTACCCCCACTTCGTCTTCCCCGTCAACTTCGTCTTCCTCGTGACTGCGCCTCTGTCTCTTCGTCATTCCCGAAGCTCCGTCGCCAGCCATTGTGGTCCGTACATCTCCAGGTCGACCGAAGGCACAGTATCCGCCGCAAATCTTCCGCATCCACCTTTTGGGATCGTCCTTCCCTCTCAGCTAAGCACCTTTCCTTCATTAGGGTTAGACCTCGCCGCCAAGTTCATCTAGGTTAGCTTCGGAATGCAATGAAGATCTCCCTTCTATTTTAGATCCATCAATCATACTTTCGGTAGATCCTCCATAGTAGTAGAGCACGGTAATATCGCCGCATCTCCCGGCCATTTTGATGTTTTTACTTCATAGATTCATATGGTATCCCTGTCGCATTCTTGCGTTCGTAGTCTTCGCAGTTTCGTCAAGCATTGTCTCTTTAATTTGATCCACCCGTAGATCCGTATTTTATTGCTTGCTTTTAGAAACTTGTTTATCCTACTCCCGGGAATATCCCTAAGGAAAAAATCCTTTCAGAGTCACCACTCACCTTCTTCCACCACAACGAGTTAGAACATTACCATAGCTACGCCTTTGATTGCCGAATGGTGAGTCATACGCCTTTGTAGACATGCCATAAATCGCTCAACTGGCGAGTTAGAATATCCTCATATCCAGACCTTTGGTCACCTAACGGCGAGTCATAATGTCCCTACAGACATATTGTAGATCGCCAACAAGCGAGTTACCACATTTGATGGTCTTTAATGAGTCGCCTTGTTCCTTCTTTTTGTATTCATGGTTAGCATCTCGAAATGTAATTGGCTACCAACCAAAATTACTAACGCCTTTCTCGAGAAATATGTTTTGGCGGGTTATCTTGATCGTAAGGAAGTTGTTGTTTCGCGGACCGCCCCAGGCGAGGTGGCTCCCAATCCTACCGAGGGGGAAGTAGTTGTTTTTGTTGATCATCTTGAACGAGGCTTCAAGCCTCCCGGGTCAAAAAATTTAGAGACGCTCTGCACTTCCTCAATGTTCACCCTCAGGATCTGGGGCCCAACTCTATCAGTAACCTCTGTCAATTCCAAGTATTTTGCGAGGCCTATCTGTAGACTAATCCCACAGTTCTATTATTTTGGAACTTCTTCCATCTCAACCGCCGGACCAAATTTACCAGCGGGCCCAAGTTGGAACTTGGGAGGGTCAACATGCAGTGGCTCCGCGAATGTGGGTTTCCGTCTATCGTCCTGCCCAGCCATCCCAAAGGTTGGGCCAAGTCATGTTTTATTATCGTGACACTTCTCCTCCCGGTGAGAACCCACTTCCGGGTTATAGAGAAGATCGCTTACCCATGGACTTCAAGCTGCGAGAAAAACTTAACGAAGATGAAGAATCGGAATTCATCCTCGTCTTCTCCCAGCTAAGGTCTTTGACCAATAATGGGCTCACCGGGGTTGACCTATTCCGTTGTTGGGTGGAGTGGAGAATTCTTCCTATGAGTCGCCGAGATGGTCTGATGTGTGAGTACGACGGCAACGAGAACCATCCCCAATGCGTTTTTCATACAAGACTCACCGAGCAAGACATTGTCGACATAATCAAGAAGTTAACCAGCGAGTCCTCGGAAAACTGTGCCATGGTCGGGCTCAAGCCTTTCTGCCTCTCCAACCCGGCTCCACCGGTAACAATCTAAGTCGCCTCCTTTTACCTTTTTCAACATATGTGCCAATGTTCCAGGTTTGAAATTTGATTCTATCCACCAGAAAGGATCAGCATTTTGGTCTTGAAGGCCAAAGGTGACTGTCCAGAAAACAACTAAGACGCCACCGAAGAAGAAGAAGAAGAGCAAGGGCAAAGACGCCGTCAAGGAGTCATCCATCGTCGGCGGGTCCCGAGTTGGCGAAGAACAGTCCGAGGTAAAAATTTACCCTTTTGTTTGTCATCATTATGTTCCGACTTATGCTTATGTCATGTTACCTTTGTGCGTAGGATGATGGCTATGAGAGCCAAGATGACGTGGTCGAGGTAATTTCTATTTCTTCCGACTCAACTTCCACTTCACCTAGGCCGGCGAGGCGGATTTGTGGAAAAGTTCCCATGTCTCACCCAAATGCTTGTCTGGACCCTGATTTCCTTTTGAAGAAGGCGAGGTATGCTCCCAAACGTAAAACCTGAAGCCATTCTGGCGACTTAGTTTCCGGGTTACCTAAAAAGACAACCGGTCGGAAACATCCAAGTGAGGTATACTCCTGTTAACACATTCTCCTTCTTGTAGAAAATGTTATTCACAACTCGTTCACTCCTTAAACTTTTATTATTTCAGGTCTCTCCTCCTTCATCTGGTGACTCAGTAATGTCAGCTCTTCCGCCAATGATTCGTGTACAGGGGTAAGTTCTTTAATTAACCTTTTTCCTTCCCAATAATGATATTTGTTCTAACTTTGATGGCTTCATCTCGGAGCACAAGCAAAGAAGAGAAAAACTAGCGACTTGTCTTCTGCTCCTAAGACGACTGAGGTGTTAGGTATGAGCACCTCTGCCCCAGAGTTTGATGAAGACCAAGCGGCGGCTCGTGATGATCCTGTGGATGACATTCCTCACGTGTGGATCGACTCTCCACGCCCTATAAAGTAAACCACTGAAAATGTTAACCCGCCGAGCTCTTCCAAGGAGACTGAAGATCCAGATACCGTAATTGTTACTGGTACTGGCTACTCCAAGCCTGCAACAGCGGTGTTATCCAAACATGCATCAAAAGAGGCCCATCCTTCCACGGAACAAGATATCACTAAGCTGAAGCTTCCCCATTACGAGAAGCTTGAATTTGAGCAACTCTTCTCTGGCTTCGTAAGTCGCTTGGAGATGAGTTATGAAATGGAGAAGAGCTTGAACAACATGATGAGAATCAAACATGAGGTACGTCTTTTATTATGTGTACTTCCACCCATTAGCCTTCCACAAGACTAGTCTTGCTTGATGAATTATGTTTTTTGCAATATCTGTTAGACCCATATCTGTCCATAGCCCCCAAGGACCAGGTCATCTTTTGAAAGATGAGTCGGGTCTTGAATTAGATAAAAACTTCAACCCGTAGCCCCCAAGGGTCGGATCATCTTTTGAAAGATGAGCCGGGTCTTGAATTAGATAAAAACTTCAACCTGTAGCCCCCATGGGCCGGGTCATCTTTTGAAAGATGAGTTGGGTCTTGAATTAGATAAAACTTGAACATGTAGCCCCCAAGGGTCAGGTCATCTTTTGAAAGATGAGTCGGGTCTTGAATTAGATAAAAACTTGAACATGTAGCCCCCAAGGGTCGGGTCATCTTTTGAAAGATGAGCCGGGTCTTGATTTAAAGAAAACTTCAACATGTAGCCCCCAAGGGCCGGGTCATCTTTTGAAAGATGAGTCAGGTCTTGAATTTTGTATGACTTAGAAAAGAATCATACATTAGCCCCCAAGTGTCAGGGATGTTGCTTGCAATAGTTCTGAAACTTGTCTTCCCAAAATTTGTTTGCAGGAATCTATGACCCGGGACGAGTCATCCCTTGCTGATTTCAAGAAAAACTTAGCCGAACAGCAGAATGCTTGGACTGCATCTGAAGAAAAATATCAGTTGGCCCTGGCTGATATGGAGAGAATGAAAGCCGGCCACCAAAAATTTGAGAAGAAAGCCAATGCTAATCAAGCCGCCATCCTAAAGAGGGCGGAACAAGCCGAGGCAAAGCTAGAAGCCGCCCTACAGGAGCTCTCCGGGCTAAAAAACATGTCTCCAACATGACCCAAGCCATCTTTGGTAAGAAGAAATTCCCTTGTTCGGAAAGAGAAGCCACAATTTAGTTTGCAAATACTAATTGTCCTGGTTTATCCTTTGTTGGTCCGCGAGCTGCCAATCTCCAAAACGACTGCATCCTGAAGCTGAAGGCGATTTACACCTTTACGGAGCAACTATATACGGGGAGCATGATGATGATGAAGGCGGTGATGGGCAACAAGGAGCCAATTAAATCCATCAAGAATATGCTGGGTTGCGTGTCAACGTTGCCACCGCAAGTAGATGAACTGAAGAGGTCAGCCACCCGCGAAGGAGCTCTGACCACCTTCAGTCAGTGCCTGGCCTATGCCCCTGAACTCAAGCCAGAGGAGGTAGTTGTTGGTTATCTTGAGCTAAAAGACGACGAGTCGGAGTTCACCGAAGACGATTACCACAAGGTTGTGAAAGAGTCTCGTGCCGCGGCGACTCAGCTGGCGGCCGGTTTGGACTTGAACAAATACCAGGCTGCATATGATGACAATAATAAAAAAGGCGACTCCTCCTTCGTTTGAAATTACGAGCCTGACTCCTCGCCGGCACAAGAATCCCTTCGACTTTGAAGCGGACCTATCTGTCTTTCTGAACGATGAAGATGAATTCATCGCCTTGTCCAAGTGCAACTGGAACCTGGGCGACTTACAAATTGAAGATGGAGAGAGCTCAAGGCAAGGTGACCCAGAGGCGGCTTAAGTTTACCCAGCATGTAATCATTTCATCAAAAACAATTTGATCTCTTCTTAACCGGGAGATGACGCCCGGTATGGCCGAGTGAGCCATGTAATAGTTGCTAGGTTTCAAGGAAACAATCTTCCATCCATGCCTTTTGCTTGATAGTTCTGAATTGTTTATCCTTTTTTGCGAATCATGAATCGTCTTTACCAATCCTGATGCTTGATAGTTTAGGAAGTGTCATATTTTGACAAGAAAAAAAATTCTTCAACCTGTTTGTCACGGAAAAAACACCATAGACCGACTCAATGAGTTGTAGCCAGAGATGAACCAGCCCAGTGAGTCATGGCGAGTTATAAGCAAGGAGTCGGCTCAGTGAGTCATAAAAAGGTTTACGAAATCTTGTGGCAGTGCCATGAAGATAGTCGTAAAAATTTGTCGGCTCGATGAGCTACGACAGGATAGGACGAGTCTGCAAAACTCTAGTGCTACCCTAAGAAGGCTTTTGCAACAGCCCAAGTTTTTTAGACCGGCTGATCAGGCGCGAGTCAAGCTTCAGTAAAGCAGGTGCAATGAACCAATGGTTTCTCTATTTTCCATGTGTGGCTCTGGCCGGTACCTTTCATGTTTTAACCAAGGCGAGTTCAGGGTACAAAAAGCGGATTGACTCGCCAAGAGTACATGGGTCCATAGGGCGACTCGTCCAACACATAGTACAGTATAACCATTTGTAATGCGGTAATTTTTTGCTAGCTAAGAGGGTATTCAGGCTGAACTCAGTGAGTTGAAGCCCCCAAGTGACCTATGATTAGGGAAAAGTCGGACATAGGATTGCAAAAGCGTTTATGCTCTTACTACAAAACGACTTGGGAACTAGTAGCCCCCAAGTAAGTCGGCTTAATTCTCAAAACCATATAAGGCGCCCATGTTTGAACCGTGCAATGTGGCAACTTTGGTCCTCTTTGGCTTATCAGTACCCATTTTTGAAACAAGTGCAGCGTGTCGACTTATGCACTTTGGTATTGATAGTGTCCATGCTTGAACGACTCATAGAAAAATAAACACTCGTGCTTTCAAGAAGCTGAAACGGCAAAGGACCCCGAGTTTCATGGGTATCGGCTTTATTGCTTTATAAATAAAAGATTACAAGTTCTGAGATTTGCAGAAAAGAAAGGATCCCATGGCTCTAGGTGTAGTAAGGCCGCAAGTGGGCAATATTCCATGGGCGAGTTGTATCAACCTCTGTAGTTGGCCTATCAGGGGGAAGATCCACCAAGTAGTATGAACCGTTCCGAAGATTCTTGTTGATGACAAACGGTCCTTCCCATGGAGGTGATAACTTATGCATATCGATGTGGTCTTGAATCAACCGAAGCACTAAGTCGCCGTCTTGAAAAGTCCGGCTCTTGACGCGGCTACTGTGATAGCGTCGCAAGTCCTTTTGATAGATTGCCGATTGCGATGCAGCCAAGTCTCGTTCTTCCTCCAAAGCATCCAACGAATCTTGTCGTGCCAACTCGTTATCCTGTTCCACATAGGCGGTCACTCGCGGTGAATCGTGTCTGATGTCACTTGGCAATACTGCCTCTGCCCCGTAGACCTGAAAAAAGGGAGTAAAACCCGTGGAGCGATTTGGGGTGGTCGTGATACTCCATAACACTGAGGGCAATTCTTCAACCCAACATCCCGGAGTACGCTCTAGAGGTACCATAAGCCGGGGCTTGATTCCTCGCAATATTTTCAGATTCGCCCTTTCTGCCTGTCCATTAGACTAGGCGTGTGCGACTGCAGAAACGTCAAGAAGGATATCCTCTCGTCCGCAAAACTCTTGCATTGCGCCCTTTGATAGATTAGAACCACTGTCATTAATGATACTATGAGGGTATCCGAACCGGAAGAACAACTTTTTCAAGAACTTGACAGTCGTGGCTGCATCACCGCTACTAACGGGTTCTGCTTCAACACACTTAGTGAACTTGTCAACCGCCACCAATAGGTGAGTCTTTTTATTGGACGACATTTTGAAAGGACCAACCATGTCCAGCCACCATACCGCAAACGGTCAAGTAATTGGAATCATCCGTAATTCCTGAGCCGGCACGTGCATCTGGCGTCCAAATTTCTGGCAACCATCACACCAGCGAACTATATCTTCAGCATCTGCATGAGATGTCAACCAATAAAACCCATGCCTAAAGGCTTTGGAAACCAGGGAGCGTGACCCGGCATGATGACCACAGTCGCGTGCATGAATTTCATTGAGAATCATGCATCCTTCCTCGAAAGAGACACACCTTTGAAATACCCCTGAAGTGCTTCGCTTATGCAACTCGCCGTTATGTATGACCATGGATTTGCATCGACGGACAATTTGGCAAGCCAATAACTCATATGTGGGTAACTCACCTCGTGTGAGATACGCCATGTAGGGAATCGCCCAATCCGGGGTAGCACGAAGAGCCGCCACAAGTTGAGACTCAGGGTCTGGCACCGCCAAACCTTCCTCTGAAGGTAACCTCACCGAGGGGTTATGTAACACATCCAAAAAGACATTGGGGGGAACCGGCTTATGTTGTGAACCGAGGCGTGAAAGAGCATTTGCTGCTTCATTGAGTCGCCGATCGATGTGATCCACTTGATAACCATGAAAATGACCCGCCACGTCTGACACAGCTTGCCTATAAGCCGCCATCAAGGGATCTCTGGAATCCCAGGTGCCAGAAACTTGCTGTGCCACTAGATCTGAGTCGCCCAAACATCTGACTCGGGTGAGGTTCATCTCTTTGGCGAGTCGCAGCCCATGGAGCAGAGCTTCATATTCTGCTGCATTGTTGGTGCATGGAAACATGAGTCGGAGGACATAGCAGAATTTGTCACCCTGAGGCGAAGTTAACACCACACCAGCCCCCGAGCCTTCCAACTGCCTAGATCCATCGAAATGGATGGTCCAATAGGTGTGATCGGGCCTATCTTCTGGAATCTGCAACTCGGTCCAGTCGTTGATGAAATCCACTAGTGCTTGACAATTAATGGCCGTACGGGGGGTATATCGCACGTGATGAGGTCCTAACTCGATGGCCCACTTAGCAATCCGTCTAGTTGCTTCTCGATTTTGTATAATGTCACCAAGGGGGGAAGAACTGACCACCGTGATGGGATGCTCTTGGAAGTAGTGCTTCGGCTTCCGACTCGCCATAAACACCCCCAAAGACCAGCTTCTGCCAATGCAGGTAGCGTTGTTTGGAGGGGGTCAGGACTTCGTTGATAAAATATACTGGTCGCTGAACCGGATATTCCTTCCCTTCTTCCTTCCGCTCAACGACCACTGCCACGCTCACTACCTTAGAATTAGCCGTGATGTACAAGAGCATAGGCTCCTGTCCGTCGGAGCAGCCAATACTGGCGGCTTAGCCAGTTGTTGCTTCAGGGCTTCAAAGGCTTCGTTTGCTTCATCCGTCCAAACGAAACGATCAATTTTCTTGTGTAACTTATAAAGAGGGATGGCTTTCTCCCCAAAGCGACTTAGAGCTGCGATACGACCCGCCATGCATTGGACTTGATTGATATTGGTCGGCTTGCCTAACGAAGTGATCACTTCAATTTTATCTGGGTTAGCTTCAATTTGCGCTCTGACACCAAGAACCCCAGCAACTTTCCTGCGGGAACACCAAACACACACTTTGTATGATTAAGCCTCATCTCATATACGCGCAAATTGTCAAAGTCTCCTTGAGATCCTCCAAGAGAGACTCTTTCTTCTAAGACCTGACCACGATGTCGTCAACATAGGCGTGGACATTACGTCTGATATGGTTATCCAAGCAATTCTGGACGCAACTTTGATAAGTCGTCCCCGCACTCTTGAGCGCAAATGGCATAGACACGTAACAGAAGGCTCCGACGGGGGTTATGAAGGACGTTTTCTTCTGGTCCGCCACGGCCATCTTGATCTGGTGGTATCCTGAGTAAGCATCCAAAAAACACAAACGCTCGCAACCCACCGTCGAGTCAATGATTTGATCAATGCGTGGAAGGGCGAAAGGATCCTTTGGACAGGCTCTGTTGAGGTCGGTGTAGTCGATGCACATACGGAAAGTGTCGTTCTTTTTTAGCACCAGGACCGGGTTAGGCAACCATTCTGGATGAAAAATCATAATGATGAATCCGGCGGACAAAAGTCGGGCGACTTCCTCTCCAATTGCATTACGCCATTCTTCGTTAAACCTGCGAAGATACTGCCGAACCGGCTTTACCTTGGGGTCAGTATTAAGGTGGTGCTCAGGGAATTCTCTCGGGACACCCGGCATATATGAAGGATTCCATGCGAAGATGTCCCGATTCTCATGGATGAATTCGATGAGCGCGCTTTCCTATTTGGGATCCAGGCCCGTCCCAATGGTGAACTTCTTGGTTGAATCGCCAGGCGTGAAGTCTATCACCTTCGTGTCGTCTGTTGGTTTGAACTTGAGGGGCGGCTCTGAGTAAATTGTTGGTCTCTTGAGCGGCGTCATATCTGCCGGATCAACATTAGCTTGGTGAAACTGGAGCTCCTTGGCCGCGCAAGCCGTTTCGGCATAAGCTGTGTCTCCTTCTTCACACTCTTGGGCTATTTTCCTGTCTCCGTTGATCGTAATAGGCCCCTTAGGACCAGGCATCTTGAGCTTGAGATAAACATAACAGGGACGAGCCATGAATTGAGCGTAAGTCGGCCTTCCAAACAATGTGTGGTAAGGGCTCTTGATTTTGACCACCTCGAACATGAGTGACTTGCTCCTGTAATTAGACTATGTGCCAAAAGCCATGTTAAGCTTGATCCGCCCAATTGGGTAGGCCAACTTACCTGGAACTATGTCGTGGAAACCTGAGGACGACGGCATCAAGTCTTTCTCCGAGAAGTTCATCCTTCGAAAGGTATCAAAGTATAAGATGTTTATGCTGCTGCCACCATCCATAAGGACTTTGGAAAGGGTGTATCCTCCGACTTGGGGAGCCACGACCAAAGCCAAGTCGCCAGGGTTATCAACTCGGGGCGGGTGATCCTCCCTACCCCACGTTATGGGCTGTTCATACCAATGGAGGTACCTAGGGAGCGTCGGCTCAGCCACGATGAAAGTTTGATGTTTCACCTTCTGGTCCCGTTTGCAGGTGCTGGTGGTGAACATGTGATATTGCCCACTGTTTAGCATCTTATGGTTATTTTGAAAGCCGCCATTATCATCATGTCGATGGGGGTCTCCTTGCGGCGGTGGTTGCTGAAACACTCCCTGCGGGTTATACCGCTGTTGGTTGTGAACTTGGTACTGTCCACTATTAGGCTGTGACTCGCCCTGCGGACCCGGGTTAGGAAACCCACCAAACGGGCTTTGGCGTGACCCGGGCGCGCCGAACTGTTCTTGTCACTAGCCTTGGTCACCTCCTTGGCCTTTCTTGAGCGCCTTAGCTCGGAACTCCTGCATCACATAGCAATCCTCCCAGGAGTGGGTAGCCGGTTGATACGTCTCCAACGTATCTACTTTTCCAAACTCTTTTGCCCTTGTTTTGGACTATAATTTGCATGATTTGAATGGAACTAACCTGGACTGACGCTGTTTTCAGCAGAATTGCCTTGGTGTTATTTTTGTGCAGAAATCAAAGTTCTCCAAACGTCCTGAAAATTTGCGGGGAGCAGTTTTGGAAAATATCAAAAATACCTGCGCCAAGTTCCACCTCAGGGGGTGGGCCAATGGGCCACAAGCCCCTGCTCCGCCACCACCCCCTGGTGGCGGTGGGTAGGCTTGTGGGGCCCACCGGCACCTGCCGCCCCAACTCCAGCTCTATAAGTTGTCTTTCGTCCCAGAAAAAATAAAAAGAGAAGTTTTCGTCGCGTTTTCGATACGGAGGCGCCGCCACCACCTGTTCTTCATCTGGAGGGCAGATCTGGAGTCCGTCTTGGGCTCCAGAGAGGGGAAATCGTCACCATCGTCATCATCAACCTTCTTCCCTCTCCAATTCCATGAAGCTCTTCGTCGTTCTTGAGTAATCTATTCGTAGGCTCACTGGGCGGTGATGAGTAGGATGAGATCTATCATGTAATCGAGTTAGTTTTGATGGGGATTGATCCCTAGTATCCACTATGTTCTGAGATTTGATGTTGCTACTACTTTGCCATGCTTAATGCTTGTCACTAGGGCCCGAGTGCCATGATTTCAGATCTGAAATTATTATGTTATCACCAATATATGTGTGTCTTAGATCCGATCTTGCAAGTTGTAGTCACCTACTATGTGTTATGATCCGGCAACCCCGGAGTGACAATAACCGGAACCACTCCCGGTGATGCTCATAGTTTGAGGAGTTCCTGTGTTCACCAAGTGCTAATGCATTGGTCCGGTTCTTTATTAAAAGGAGAACCTTAATATCCCGTAGTTTCCTTTTGGACCCCGCTGCCACGGGAGGGATGGACAATAGATGTCATGCAAGTTCTTTTCCCAAAGCACGTATGACGACACACGGAATGCATGCCTACATCACATTGACGAACGGGAGCTAGCCACATATCTCTCCGTGTTATAGTTGTTGCATGATGAATATCATCCAAACAAATCACCGACCCATTGCCTACGAGTTTGTCCTACTGTTGCTACTGATGTTACTTGTCTTGCTCTGCTTCTGCTGCTGCTACTACTATTGCTACTGATGTTACTTCTTTTGCTCTGCTGCTACTGTTGCTACTACTGTCGCTTGCTACGGTTGCTACTTGCTACTGTTGTCACAACTGTTGTTTCTTGCCACTGCTATTGCTCGTTATACTGCCGTTACTCGCTACTTTGTTGTTACTACTGTGCTTGTAGATACTAATCTTTCAGGTGTGGTTGAATCTGACAAATTCAGCTGCTAATACTTGAAAGTATACTCTCACCTCCCGACCGGTAAACCAACAAATTGGGTCGAATACTCTACCCTCGAAAACTGCTGAAACCGACGCACTGGTGGGCCATCAACAACATTCTTCCAGTTTCATTGCCGGGGAGTGCTTTCAGCATTCTTCTGGTGCCGCTGCAGGAGAAGGTTCGTTGTCATAAGCATTCGTCTAGCTAACGCCGTAGATTGCAGTATCAGCCCTTTTCTGGAGCCATTGCTAGGGAAGTACAACTGACGTGAGCATTTTTCTGGCGCCGTTGCCGGTGAGGTATTGCTATATTCTCCGAGTCACTTGGGATTTATATCTGTTGATCACTATGAAGAATCTGAAGGATCCGAAGACCAAAGTCTTGCCCTCAACTACGAGGGGAGGTAAGGAATTGCCATCTAGCTCTGCACTTGATTCACCTTCATTTATGAGTAAGTTTGCGACTTCACCTCCTGCTAGAAATCTTGATTTGTCGCCTGTGCTTGATGATGCTTGTGATACTACTGCTAGAGATGCCATGCTTGATACTATGACTGATGATGCTATGCTTGATACTACTGCTAGAGATGCTATGCCTGATACTGCTAGAGATGTTATGCTTGATACTATGCCTGATACTGCTAGAGATGCCATGCTTGATACTATGCGTGATGATGCTATGCTTGATACTGCTAGAGATGCTATGCTTGATACTGCTTTGCCTGATGATGCTAGAGATGTTATTTTGCCTGATGATGCTATGCTTGATACTGCTAGAGATACTCATTTGCTTGATGTTCCACTAGGAGTGTTCCTTGATGCTCATATTGCTAGAGTTACTGCCAATGCTCGTGATGGTGCTGAAACTGCCAATACTATTGAGATAGAACCTGCTTTTTCTCCTGCTAGATCTAGCTCTCCTAGATATGAATTTCCTGATATACCTGAGGGTTACGTTATGGAGGGAGAGATAGCTGAGGATTTTCTTGCATGTAAGGATGCCTATGACACTGAGAACTTAATTCTCAAGTGGAAGGAAAAATCTCGGGAAGTTAGGATGGAAAATGATCCGAAGTTTGCCACTTCGCCTATCTTTGTCACCGATAAGGATTATGAATTCTCTGTCGACCCTGAGATAATCTCTCTAGTCGAATATGATCCTTTTCACGGTTATGAGTCTGAGACGGTCATAGCCCATCCTGCCAAACTTTCCGAAATAGCCAACCTTTTCACTAATGAGGAGAAGATCCGCCACTACTATATCCTTAAGGTGTTTCCTTTCTCTCTAAAGGATGATGGTAAAGCCTGGTTCACCTCTCTTTCTCCTGGATGTGTGCGTAGTCCCCAGGAGATGCTCTATTACTTCTGTGAGAAACATTTTCCTGCCCATAAGAAGCAAGCTGCCTTGCAGGAAATATACAACTTTGCTCAACTCCAAGAAGAGAGTCTTCCACAAGCTTGGGGGAGGCTCGTCCAGCTACAGAATGCTTTGCCTGATCATCCTCTCAAGAAGAATGAGATACTTGATATCCTCTATAACGGACTTACCGATGCCTCTAGAGACTACCTAGATAGTTGTGTCGGTTGTGTTTTTAGGGAACAAACTGTAGAACAAGCTGAGACTCTACTGAATAACCTCTTGATCAACGATAATGCTTGGACTATTCCCGAACCACCTCCTAAGCCAACTCCTAAGAAAAGAGGTATTCTATTCCTCAGTCCCGAAGATATGCAAGAAGCCAAGAAATCTGTGCAAGAGAAAGGCATTAAATCTGAAGATGTCAAAAATCTACCACCTATCGAAGAGATCCACGGTCTCGATAACCCGATACAGGTAGTAGAAGTGAATTCTCTACGTAGGTTTGACGAGAGTGATATTCCTTTCGATAAACATGCTAGCCTATGCTTTGATGAATTTGACAACTTTGTTGCCAAACAACAGAGTTTCAATGATTATGTTAGGAGACATTTGGAACAAAGTACTCGTATGCTTAGCCATTTAAGTGCTTGTGTAGAGAGAAATGTCAATGTTGTGAAGCTTCTGAGTAAACATGCCTCTATGATTACTACTCAGGTAGAACAAGTACCTAAAGCTCAGAATGACCTGCTCAATGAATTGAATGACAACTATGTCAGAGTCATTACTAGAGGAGGCAAAATGACTCGGGAACCTTTGTATCCGGAAGGTCATCCTAAGAGAATTGATCAAGATTCTCAAGGAATCAATGCTGATACACCTAGTCATCCTAAGGATAAGAAGAAGGATGTTAGAAACCTGCACGCCAGTTCACCAAATATTGTCACACCTGAAGAACCTAATGATATCGCTTTGTCTGATGCAGAAACACAATCAGGTGATGAACATGAACCTGGTGACAATGTGGACAGTGATGTTCATAATAATGCTCAACCTAGCAATGATGAGGATGTGGAGATTGAACCTACGGTTAATCCTGATAATCCACAACCTAAGAGATACGACAAGAATAACTTTACTGCTAGGAAGCATGGTAAAGAAAGAGAGCCATGGGTTCAGAGACCTATGCCCTTTCCTCCTAAGCCATCCAAGAAAAAGGATGATGAGGATTTTGAGCGCTTCGTTGAGATTATAAGACCCGTCTTTCTGCAGATGCGGTTAACTGATATGCTCAAGATGTCTCTGTATGCCAAGTATATGAAAGATATCGTGATTAATAAACGGCAGATACCAGATCTTGAGATATCCACCATGCTTGCCAATTACACTTTCAAAGGTGGAACTCCTAAGAAACATGGTGGTCCCGGAGTGCCCACTATACCTTGCTCCATTAAAGGAAACTACGTAAGAACTGCCTTATGTGACCTTGGAGCCGGTGTTAGTGTTATGCCACTCTCTCTTTATCGTAGACTTGAGTTGGATAAGTTGATACCCACTGAAATTTCTGTGCAAATGACCGACAAATCAACTGCTTTCCCTATCGGCATTTGCTAGGATGTGCCTGTTGTGGTTGCTAATACCACTATCTTAACAGACTTTGTTATCTTGGATATTCCCGAGGACGATGCCATGGCTATCATCCTTGGAAGACCCTTTTTAAACACTACAGGGGCTGTTATAGATTACAACAAAGGCAATGTCACTTTCCATGTCAACGGTAATGAGCACACAGTGCACTTTCCGAAAAAACGATATCGAGTACATTGCATCAATGCTATCGAAAAGACTTTATCGATTCTCATTGGGAGCTTTGATTGCCCTATTCCTCGTGTCAAGATGAAGTATGATTTGCTTGTCGGGGAGATCCATATCCCCATTGAGGTGACTTAGTGCCTATTCAAAAATTCTTCGTTCTCTCTTGCAATTCGAGAAGGTTTTTTCATAAGGACTTGATCAATCCCATTGACGGATTTCTTTCGATGACCATGAGACGGATGAATCAAATAGTCACATACCTCTATTTTGAGTTTTCCTTTTCTGTTGCTTAAAAGAAAAATGATGGAATTAGTTTAGCTTTTCCTGTTTTCTGTTTTAGCGTCCCGGAGAAAAATACCTCGAAAATAGAAGTTCTCCGATGGTCCTGAAAATTTAGTATGATTTTTTCTGGAATTTTTGAAAATTTCTGGGCCTGAGAGCTGGTCAGGGGGCCTGACCAGTGGGCCACAAGCCCCCCCCCCCACCACCACCGCCACCTACCCCCGTGGTGGTGGGGTGCAAGCTTGTGGGGGCCACAGGCACCCCCTCCACTCACTCCAGCTCTCAGCCTCTTCTTCCACCTCTAGAAAAAATTGTTTCGCAGCTCAAACCCGTGTTCTTGCTCATTTGGCTGTGATTTTCGATCTCCTTTCTCAAAGCACCATTCTCCGAACTGTTTTGGGGAAATTACTCCTTGGTAAGTGACTCCTCCATTAGTCCAATTAGTTTTTGCTCTAGTGTTTTATCCTTCGTGAATTCTTGCTACCTTGGTGACCATGTTCTTGAGCTAGAAAAGTCGATTTTAGCTGGTCCCAGGTAGTTTTAGCGCATGATACGGTGTCTAGGCACTAGTAGGAGTAGTTGCTACAAGGTATAGTCGGTCCTCATTCACTTTTCTCTTGAACTTCAAAAATTTCAGCATAAGGAAATTATGTTCAAGAGGAAGTTTCATGGTGGTTCCTCAAGTAAGAAGGGTCCTCGTCTCTCCTTTTGGGAGCCCGAACCTTCTCAACTAAGGGACGCACCGGTGCAACCATGTGAATGGCCTTCCGATGAGTTCATGATCGAAGCAGGCTTCAAGGATGAGTTTGATGCACTTGTCCGCAATGCCAGGTTAGAAGAATTCCTCTCAGATAAATGTGAACAGTATGCTATGCTCACTGCCTCTTTCATGCGTAGATTTAAATTTTTAGTTGGGCATGAATCATCCATATTGTTTGATCTGTACGATAAATCCTATACTGTGGGTCTGGAGGATTTCAATAGGATTTGCAAGATACCCGATGGAGGTAGTGTTGTTGATCCTCCTAAGTCTTCGGTCAGAGACTTTATCTCCAGTATAACTGTTGGAGAAACCAGAGATATCACGCAAGCCACCATAGGAAGCATCCATTTCCCTGCCTTGCACTACCTTGCCCTCTTCATAGGTAGGTGCATTAACGGCAAGGGTGCACATTGTCACCTATGCGCTTCCGACCTCAGTATCCTTAAGAGCGCAGTAACAGGTGACAGGAGCTTCAATATGGGAGCTATTATAGCAAGGAGGCTGACTAAAAATGCCAGTGAGGGGGATTTCTTTGGTGGAGTTTATGCTACACGCTTAGCAAATTTTCTTGGGGTATCCATCTGTCCAGAAGATCCTCCTATCCGTACAGCCTACCTTGATCGTGTCGCTCTAACACGATACCAGTTCCTTGAAAGAGATCATGGATCTCTCCTATACCGCTTGATATTTAACCGGCAGCGTGTTTTCCATATTACCCTTCCTGCTCATGCTTTGTTTAAGTTTCAGGTTAAACGAAGATACTACATAACCATAGGAGAGGCAGAGGAGTATGAGAGGGAGGCGACGGCTGCTCGACTTCGTGAGGCAGCTATTCAGGCAGTGGTTGCAGCACTCCCGTATAACACCCATTATGACTTTGGGTTTCGCCAGGATCATCCATGGGAGTAGACCAAGCTAGGCCAAAAGCCTAAGCTTGGGGGAGTACGTCTTCTCACCGACTTTACATTCATGCTTATGCTTTCACTTTGTTAGCCGATGTTTACACTTTGCCACTATATTATCCATGCTAGTTTCTTTTAGTTTTCTTGTTTTCTTATTTTATGTCCTTTTGAGAAAACCCAAAAAGATTTTTCTTTATTCTTTTGCTTGTTGGGAGCTTTCCCGTGTAAATAGCTTTCTTTTTCTTTGTGTCAAGGTAGAAGATATTGGTTACAATGTTTATTGGTTCTTGCATGCTTACCTGTTTACCTTTCAAAGAGCCATATTATTTTGTCTTCTCCTTTGTCTTTGCCTGCAGATTCAGCTTAGTCCAATGCGCTTATTATCGTTTTCATCGTTCGATCGTGCAAATGAAAGGCAACAATGATGATATATGATGAAGTGAGTGAGACTGAAAAGCTGGTATGAACTCTATCTATTTTGTTTTTGTAAATATGACTAGCTTGTCGACCCAGATTTAGCTTTGTTGTGAGAGAACCATGTTTGCAATGACAACTTAGAGATCATAGTTTCTGATGCCATGCTTATTTAGCTGAGAGCTTATAATGGTTTGTCTTGATTGCCAACATAGATTTTATGATGACTATGATGTAGTATGATAGGATGGTATTCTCCTTTGAATGTTTCAAGTGGCCTGACTTGGCGCATGTTCATGCATGTAGTTGAAACAAAATCAACATAGACTCTATGTTGTTCGTGTTCATGGTGATTTATATCCTGTTCATGCTTGCATTTAATGTTAGTCAAACTCATTGCATATGGATGACTGTTGTCGCTCTCTAGTTGGTCGCTTCCCAGTCTTTTGCTAGCCTTCACTTGTACTAAGCGGGAATACTGCTTGTGCATCCACCTCCATAAACCCAAAAGTTTTTCCATGCGAGTCCACCATACCTACCTATTTGCGGTATCTACCTGCTGTTCCAAGTAAATTTGCATGTGCCACTCTCTAAACCTTCAAGAAATAAATCTGTTTTGCATGCCCGAACCGCTCATGTGGTGACAGAGGGCTATTGGTATCTTCCATGCTAGGAGTGTTATCCTCGACATGTGTTTATTCACAGTCATTCACGAGAAAGGGGCCGGTATTTGGGATGCCCAGTTCCATGCTTAATTCGAAAACATAATTGTAAAACAAGACTCCCCCCGGATTGATGTTAGTATGGACGGTGCCCGAGGATTCGGCTAGCCGTGGAGTGTGATTGATTGGTGGTGGGGGAGTTAAAACTTTACTTTTCTGTTTGGGAACCGCCTATAGCATGAGTAATATGGAAGATATTGAGAACTCTTGGTCATTGCATTGACAATGAAAGCATGCCACCCAAAATTATTATCTCTGTTTTCAAAGCTTGAGCTCTGGCACCTCTGCAAATCAATGCTTCCCTCTACGAAGGGCGTGTCTATTTATTTTCCTGTCGAGTCATCCTCCTCTTATATAAGCACCAATTAGAGAGCACCTCTGTCATTTCTATGCTTTGCTTTTGATTGATATTGAGTATGACTATGACTGGATCTTCGTTGCTATGAATTACAATGTTTAGTCATCCCTTGATCTTTGAAAGTGCTCTGCATTTATGTTTTGCAGTCTCAGAAAGAGCTAGCGAGATACCACCTATTCATATTGCTTCATGCTTGCTTTGATTGAAGTGTTGGTATTTGAAACTCATTATTATTTGCTCGTTAGCTGATTATGACATTGATATTAGTTTACCGTGAGACCTTTGTATCATTTGCTTATGTGGTTAACTTGTGATCTTGCTGAAATTCTGGTTATGAGTTAGACATAGTTGCAACAACAAGATCAAACAGAGTTTGTCAAAGTTTTTTTTTTCTCTCTCAGTTTGTCAACTGAGTTGCTTGAGGACAAGCAAGGTTTTAAGCTTGGGGGAGTTGATACGTCTCCAACGTATCTACTTTTCCAAACTCTTTTGCCCTTTTTTTGGACTATAATTTGCATGATTTGAATGGAACTCACCTAGACTAACGTTGTTTTTAGTAGAATTGCCTTGGTGTTATTTTTTGTGTAGAAATCAAAGTTCTCCAAACGTCCTGAAAATTTACGGGGAGCAGTTTTGGAAAATATCAAAAATACCTACGCCAAGTTCCACCTCAGGGGGTGGGCCAGTGGGCCACAAGCCCCTGCTCCGCCACCACCCCCCTAGTGGCGCTGGGCAGGCTTGTGGGGCCCCACGCACCTGCCGCCCCCAACTCCAGCTCTATAAGTTGTCTTTCGTCCCAGAAAAAATAAAAAGAGAAGTTTTCGTTGTGTTTTCGATACGGAGGCGCCGCCACCACCTGTTCTTCATCTGGAGAGCAGATCTGGAGTCCGTCTTGGGCTCCGGAGAGGGGAAATCGTCGCCATCGTCATCATCAACCTTCTTCCCTCTCCAATTCCATGAAGCTCTTCGTCGTTCGTGAGTAATCTATTCGTAGGCTCACTGGGCGGTGATGAGTAGGATGAGATCTATCATGTAATCGAGTTAGTTCTGATGGGGATTGATCCCTATATCCACTATGTTTTGAGATTTGATGTTGCTACTCCTTTTCCATGCTTAATGCTTGTCACTAGGGCCCGAGTGCCATGATTTCAGATATAAAATTATTATGTTGTCACCAATATATGTCTGTTTTAGATCCGATCTTGCAAGTTGTAGTCACCTACTATGTGTTATGATCCGGCAACCCCGGAGTGACAATAACCGGAACCACTCCCGGTGATGATCATAGTTTGAGGAGTTCATGTGTTCACCAAGTGCTAATGCGTTGGTCCAGTTCTTTATTAAAAGGAGAACCTTAATATCCCGTAGTTTCCTTTTGGACCCCGCTGCCACGGGAGGGATGGACAATAGATGGCATGCAAGTTCTTTTCCCTAAGCACGTATGACGACACACGGAATGCATGCCTACATCACATTGACGAACGGGAGCTAGCCACATATCTCTCCGTGTTATAGTTGTTGCATGATGAATATCATCCAAACAAATCACCGACCCATTGCCTACGAGTTTGTCCTACTATTGCTACTGTTGTTACTTGTCTTCCTCTCCTCCTGCTGCTACTACTGTTGCTACTGCTGTTACTTGTTTTGATGTGCTGCTACTGTTGCTACTACTATCGCTTGCTACTGTTGCTACTTGCTACTTCTGTCACTATTGTTATTCCTTGCCACTGCTATTGCTCGTTACACTGTCGTTACTCGCTACTTTGTTGTTACTACTGTGCTTGTAGATACTAATCTTTCAGGTGTGGTTGAATCTGACAAATTCAGCTGCTAATACTTGAGAGTATACTCTCACCTCTCGACTGGTAAACCAACAAATTGGGTCGAATACTCTACCCTCGAAAACTGCTGCGAACCCACGCGTTGGTCGGCCATCAACAACATTCTTCCAGTTTCATTGCCGGGGAGTGCTTTCAACATTCTTCTGGTGCCGATGCAGGAGAAGGTTCGTTGTCATAAGCATTCCTCTAGCTAACGCCAGAGATTGCAGGATCAGCCCTTTTCTGGAGCCATTGCCAGGGAAGTACAGCTGACGTCACGGGTCCCTCAGCCGTAGCATGCTGTGGGCAGGGGCCTTTGAGCATCTCATGATAGTTGCGCGGCTTCTTTCCACTGAAGCCTCGCTTCTTCTAGCGTTGGTTCCCGTTGTCGGCACTCGTATTGGCGACAAAGTCTGTGGGACCTTCCTGTTGTCTCCTCTTACCTTGCCCACGGTGGTTGTGGTTACCCCGCCCTTGAAACTGGGAGTGACCTTTTGATGACTCGCCCCTCCTGGCGGTGCTAACCTTGTCATCCTCGTCCCTAGGATCCTTAGTGTCATCTGACTCGGCATATCTGGTGAGGGTATCCATCAACTCGTCCATGTCTTGCACCTTACGCTTGAGTCGCCCCAGCTTCACTACCAGAGGCTCGTAATGGCAATTTTTCTCCAGAATCAGCAATGCCTGAACCGCCGAGATGTCGTCCGACGAATGAATGACCTCTGCAACTCGCCGTGTCCAATGATGGGCCGACTCATCCGGTTGCTCAACGTAGTGTTGTAAGTCGACGATGGTCATCGGTCGTTTGCAAGTCCCTCGAATTTTTTTGATGAAACGCTCCTTTAACTCTGCCCAAGTGTTGATGCAGTTAGGCGGCAGGTTTTTCAACCATGTACGCGTCGTTCCTTCAACCATCATAGTGAAATACTTGGCGCAAACCGCCTCCTTCACGTCGAGCATGTCCATCGCAAGTTCGTAACTCTCGATCCATGACCTTGGCTCGAGATCTGGTGTGTGATCGAGTACCTTCCTCGATCCTTTGAAATCCTTTAGGCGTGCGGCTCGCTCTGCATCCACAATGTCTTGGGCTCGAGTATCATGCACCCCGGACGGGTTGGTCTGAGGCAGATGTCGTTGCCCACTGGTCACCGCGGGTTGGTCCTCATGGCGACTCCTGGTGTGACTCGTCTGGGGTGTAGAGTGTAACCGGTCAAGGCCGTGTGAGTATTGTGCGTGTTGGACCACTGCTGTCTTCAGCATCTCGATGTCGTTTCTCGCCTCCACCTCGACCGGGGAGTTTCCGTAGATCGGGAGGGACTCCAAGTGGTGGGTTGCCGCCAGCACGTTATCCGCAGGATTTGAGAAGTGGCTTCGTGGTGTCCGGAAGTGAGGTGTGTGGGCCTCCATTGGTTGAGGTGGTGGCGGGTTAGGCGGTTGAACCGGACCTTCCCCTGGAGCGGCCTGCACCGGCCCATCGGGTCCCATCCCAGGAGTGTGTGGGGTGTCGAAGAGGCGAGTTGGATGTAGATCTGCCGGGAGGCGCCCGTGATGCCTCCTCTGATGAATAGCATCGGACACGCATTGTTGTCTCTCGAGCCGCCAACCTTGGGTGTTCAGCCGTTCCGCCCCCGTGGTGATCTGGGCCTGCTGTGCCACCATCCTGGCGGCTTCCGCTTCCATGTCCCGTTGGGTCTTAGCCATCTCCTCTCGCAGCTTCGCCAATTCGGCATTGATCGCTTCCTGATTCTCTGCTATCACAACAGTTGTCATGAGTCTGGTGATCTCCGCCGTCAAGTCCGCCATGCCTTGAGCCGGAGTTTTTGACAACTCGCCAATCTCATTGTTGTCGGCTGGGTTTGGATGAGGTTGCGCCGCCCCGCCATGTAGATGGCGACTTGTCGACGGGATCTTTCGAAGTCCTCGGAGTCCATCACCAGTGGCAACCCTCCGAGTTGTCCTTCGTAAAGAGGGTGAATTGAATATGTGTCTCCCATGGATGATTTGTCATCAGAGTTGACGGGGGTGATCTCCTGGACTACCGGTTCATCCTGTACGCTCGCTCCCTGCGTAAAACCGACGAAAACGTGGTGTCTCTTGTCCTGACGTGTGATGGGGAGGGCGTACCTGGCCGGCTCGATGATGTCGGTGGAGGTGTCCGTCTCACGCACGGGTGCTCCAAACATGCCGATGAAGATGTTGACCTTAATGAAGGGGACCCTGTAACCAGATTCGATTGAATCGGCTTCAGGCCCCCACTGCGAGTTATCGATGTAGTATTTTCCGCGTCAGCTCTTCATCATGATGCCAACTGCATAGCTTTCTGACCCTCGTAGGGTTCCCTTTGAGAACTCAACTCCACCGTGCGCTAGCCCCACGGTGGGCGCCAACTGTCGTGGTTTTGTCACGGCAGATGTCCTCGTGAAAGGACTTAGTGAAGGAGCCATCGCACCTTGGTGGCGACTCAAAGGGAGTGAGAAAAAGCGAGACTCAAATTTACCCAGGTTTGGCCCCTCGTGTGGAGGTAAAAGCCTACGTACTGCTTTGTGTAGATTGATGATGGTTTCGATTACAAGGAGGGCGTAACTCGCCTGACCTAGCTCTCGATGATTTCTATCCTGCCCTATCTTCCCCAAGGACTCGCCTTTATATACAGGTCAAGGCCCTAGGGTTTACAAGAGTCCTAGCCACGCTGCAGATCATGGTCTTCCATATCTCCGAGTCGTCGTGCTTTCCAAGACCGTAAACCTCCTTGGCGGCCTATCCTCTGCATCACTCCTGAACCGCCATCCGGCTCATGGGCCCCTGGCCTAAGGCTTGTATTAACAAAGGA
Source organism: Hordeum vulgare subsp. vulgare (assembly GCF_904849725.1). Taxonomy (NCBI): domain Eukaryota; kingdom Viridiplantae; phylum Streptophyta; class Magnoliopsida; order Poales; family Poaceae; genus Hordeum; species Hordeum vulgare. The sequence goes on from NC_058518.1 coordinate 220,548,188, forward strand.
TGAGTCGCCCCTTCAGGGAGCCGACCCAATTAGGGCGGGTTATACCGCAGGTAATATCCCCAACACCTGTGATACATGATGACTTTTGGGAAAAGACTCGTCCAAACTTGCCAATGGTCCCTCCAATTCCTCAAGTACATGTGTCGCCTACAGCCACTGAAGTTCTGACTAGATCTAAAGAAAAGAGCTCACCCTTGAAGTGTGCTCCGGAACAAGAATCAGCTGCATCAGCTGATGAAAATGCAAATGTTGAAGAAACTGTTGTGCCCGCAACTGATACATTGGCTCAACATATTCCTCGGACTGAAGAACAAGTGCCTGAAGAAACTTCTCCAGCACAAAATGAAGAACCTACTGGTGAACCACATGTTGCAAATCCTCACATAACAGTTATGGTGGTCGAACTTCCTCAGACCGGAAATACCCGAAGACTTGGAAGCCGCTTCAAGCCAAATCTTCAACCGAAGGGTATTCAGCCCTACAAAGGAGAAAGGCCACAGTTTGGCATGGACCAATTATTTGATGAACATCACTATTTCATTGGCCCCGGTCCATATGAATCTCCTCAGTTCAAACACAATAGATTTTGGACCCAAGGCAGATGAACTATTACAATGTTGTGCTCTTCGACAAGGAAAAGGTCTTTCCTCACATGCACATTCCTCATGTAGATATGGAGGAAATTCCTTCCTACAAACTGATGACCCACAAGTATAGGGGATCAATGATAAGTAAGAGTGTCAAACACAACGAGGAGCAGAAGGCTCTGATAAACAGTTTTCAGCAAGGTAATAACTGCAAGCACTGAAAGTAGCGGTAACAAGTGATGGTGTAGCGGGGTGAAACATAGCAAGTGAAAAGTAACAAGTAACAAGAAGTATCAACGGTGCAGCAAAGTGGCCCAATCCCTTTTGTAGCAAGGGACAAGCCAGAAAAAAGTCTTATAGGAGGAAAAACGCTCCCGAGGACACACGGGAATTTTTGTCATGCTTGTTTCATCATGTTCACGGGATTCGCGTTCGTTACATTGATAGTTTGATATGTGGGTGGACTGGCGCTTGGGTACTGCCCTTACTTGGACCAGCATCCCACTTATGATTAACCCCTCTCGCAAGCATCCGCAACTACGAAAGAAGAATTAAGACAACATCTAACCATAGCATTAAACTAGTGGATCCAAATCAACCCCTTACGAAGCAACACATAGACTGGGGTTTAAGCTTATGTCACTCTAGCAACCCATCATCTACTTACTACTCCCCAATGCCTTCCTCTAGGCCCAAATATGGTGAAGTGTTATGTAGTCGACGTTCACATAACACCATTAGAGGAAAATAGAACATACATCATATCAAAATACCGAATGAATACCAAATTCACATGACTATTATCGGCATGACTTATCCCATGTCCTCAGGAACAAAAGTAACTACTCACAAAGCATAATCATAATCATGATTAGAGGTGTAATGAGTATCATCAAGGATTTGAACATAAACTCTTCCACCAAGTAATCCAACTAGCATCAACTACAAAGAGTAATCAACACTACTAGCAACCTTACAAGTGCCAATCGGAGTCGCGAGACGGAGATTGGTTACAAGAGATGAACTAGGGTTTGGATAGGAGATGGTGCTGGTGAAGTTGTTGATGGAGATGACTACCCTCCGACGAGAGGAGTGATGGTGATGACGATGGCGATGATTTCCCCCTCCGGGAGGGAAGTTTCCCTGGCAGGATCGTCCTGCCGGAGCTCTAGATTGGATCTGCTCAAGTTCCGCCTCGTGGCGGCGGAGAATCCACGAAAAAGCTCCTCCTTTATTTTTTTGGAACGAAACCCTTCATATAGCAAAAGAGGGGGTCCAGTGGGCCGTCAGGGAGCCCACAAGTCATGTAGGCGCCACCAGGGGGTGGCGGCTATCAGGCTTGTGGGGCCCTGGTAGCTCCTCTCTCGTACTTCTTTCGCCCAGTATTTTTTATATATTCCCAAAAAATTCCACGTTGATTTTCACGGCATTTGGAGTTGTGCAGAATAGAGGACTCAGACTTGCTCCTTTTCCAGTCCAAAATTCCACGTGCCGGTATTCTCCCTCTTCAAATAAACCTTGCAAAATAAGAGAGAAAAGGCATAAGTATGGTACGACAAGGTAATATAACAGCCCATAAAGCAATAAATATCAACATGAAAGCATGATGCAAAATGGACGTATCAACTCCCCCAAGCTTAGACCTCGCTTGTCCTCAAGCGGAAACCAAGTTCCATAAACATGTCCACATGTTTAGGGATGAAGGTGTCGATAAAACAAAATACGGACATGAGGGCATCATGATCACATATAGAACAACAATACATCATAAAGATTCTTATGGGAAAGTAACAATTCCTTCACAAAGAAAAGTATGAAATAAAAACCTTACCGAGAAGTAGCCAACAACAGTCCGTAGTCATTGAAGCAATTGCAATTTATCATAACATCAGAAAGAGTCAAATAAGAGCTTGTAAAGCAAACCCACATACTCAATCATCTCTTTTGTTTTCCACAATTGTTACAACTCACGTGGTACTCATGGTATCAAAGTTTCAGCTGGACACAGAGGAAGATAGAGGCTTATAGTTTTGCCTCCCAACCATTTACCTCAAGGGTAAAGTCAACAATAATAAAGCATAAGTACTCATCTCCAAGTTGATATATGAATATAGATCTTTCCCAAGCATGTGATGGTAGCCAAGACAAAGGCAAAATGGGGAATTGGTGAAGATCACCATGACACTTACAAGGGCAAAAAGTAAAGGTACAAGCTAGGCCCTTCGCAGAGGGAAGCAGAGGTTGTCATGCGCTTTTGAGGTTTGGATGTGTGTCCTCTTAATGCGGAGGAACGTCACTTTATAGTGCCTCATGTGATAAAGAACTTTATTATGCAGTCTGTCGCTTTTATGTCTTCCTCATCACATGTTCGTATAAAGCTTATTTTCCACACACTAATAGATCATACATATTAGAGAGCATTTTTTATTGCTTGCACCGATGTCAACTTACTTGAGGGATCTTATTCAATCCATAGGTAGGTATGGTGGACACTCATGGCAAAACTGGTTTGAAGGTTTATGGATGCACAAGTAGTATATCTACTTGGTGCGGGAGTTTTCGCTAATATGAGGTGGAAGCAATCGTCACATGCTAAGGGATCTCTAGGCATATAACATTGTTTGGAACCAAGCAAACACAATTCATTATGTTGTCTTCCTTGTCCAACATCTACTTCTAAGCATGTAATAATTTGATGAGTGCTCACAATTAAAGAAAGTGTCTAAGATGATATATTTATATGTGAACCTCTCTTTCCTTATTACTTCTTATTAATTTGCAACAATGACTGAGGTCTATGTTGGTTTATTCTCAACAAGCTTCAATCATCATACTTGTTATATGTGAAGCTATCACTTTCCATAAGATCATCTCATGATCTTTCATGCTATCGTTCTTTTCATACTTTTGATCACGGCACAAAACAAAGCCCTTGACTAAGATACTATTTATTATATAGCTCGCAAGCTCGAATACATCGGGGGAGACACAAGGCAAAAGACTCAAATTGAACACTAAAGACTTATTCCACTAAGAGAAGAAATAAAAACTGAAAAGGAAAGAACTAAAACAAAGGTAAAAGAAAAAGATATAAAGGTGATACGATACCAGGGGAACTCCCCCAAGCTTGGCAAAAGCCAAGGGGATTGCCCAAACCAATGCTTAGTTGTCTTCCTTTGATGGTGATGGTGGTGGAGTTGTTGAAGTAGCCTGATCATCCGTCTTCCAAGGCATAGGTGATCCATCATGGCAGGATGAACGAGTCGCCGGAATCCTCAAATCTGCAGCCAACCGTATTGATTTAAATCTATACTCATACTCACAGTTTAGGTTATGCAGGTCATAGATCTGGCCCTGAAGTTGATCAACCCTGTCATAGAGCCTAGAGAGGTGCTTCCCAATGTCAAGGGCATCCATCTTGTGATTGCTGGTGAACTCCGTGATCATCATGTGGTTGACGTTGAGTCCACGTTCCACCATCCCTTGGCACTTGAAGACTTGTTGCTCCATTGCTTCGAGCCTCGTCTCCACGCTTCCGGTCTTCTTAGGCCCCTCATCATCACGAATGTGCAACATCCCCTCGCTCATCTTGATAGATTGAGGGTGTTTCAGCACTTCCGTGAGATAGGGATTGATGACCTTCTCGAAGATCTTGTCCTTAGGAGCTTTTGGGGAAGTCATGACGATCTAGATCTGCAACAGAAACAAGCTCGAAACGAAAACACAGGAAAACTGCGTGATACAGAGATCAAAACCCTCGGGCGTATATATAATGATTTTTCTGGACCAGAAGGAATGCTCCGCAAGGAAACGGAGTCCGGGAGGCACACGAGGTGCCCACAAGCCCTGTAGCCGCCAGGGGGGTAGGTGGTGGCTACCAAGCTTGTGGCCGCCTCGTGCGCTCTCCGGACTGCTTTTTATTTTTCTAATTTTCCAAAAATTCCAAAACGGAGGAAATTTCTTTTGGAAAAGCTTCGGAGTCCAATTACTTACCGAAACACATACCTCTTCGTTTTCAGGGTCAGAAACAGGCTGATAAACATCCCTTATGTACTCCTCTGGAGTTATGATATTGATGATATTGGTCTCAACATTTATGGGAGTACCAGAGATATAATACTTGATTCTTTGCCCATTTACCACTCTAGCAAAATTTCCTTCCGTGCTATTGATTTTGATGGCACCAAAATGATATACTTCCTCGGCAACGTAAGGACCTTCCCATTTAGAGAGCAGCTTGCCTGCGAAGAATCTTAACCGAGAATTGTATAGAAGGACATAATCACCTACATTGTACTCTCGTTTCTATATTCTTTTATCGTGTCATCTCTTAACCTTTTCCTTGAACAACTTGGCATTCTCATATGCCTGGGCCCTCCATTCATCTAATGAGCTAATATCAAACAACCGCTTCTCACCGGCAAGTTTGAAACCGAAGTTAAGCTCTTTGATTGCCCAATAAGCCTTGTGTTCTAGCTCAAGAGGTAAGTGACAGGCCTTACCGTAAACCATTTTATATGGCGACATGCCCATGGGATTCTTATAAGCAGTCCTATAAGCCCATAGTGCATCGTCAAGTTTACTAGACCAATTCTTTCAAGATCTATTGACAGTCTTTTGTAAGATCAATTTGATCTCCCTATTACTCAACTCCACTTGACCACTAGAATGAGGATGATAAGGAGATGCAACTCTATGGTTGACATCATACTTAGCAGGCATCTTGCGGAAAACACCATGGATGATGTGTGAACCGCCATCAGTCATCAGATATCTAGGGACTCCAAATCTTGGGAAAATGACTTCTTTAAGCATCTTAATAGAGGTGTGGTGATCAACATTTCTAGTAGGGATAGCTTCTACCCACTTAGTGACGTAATCCACAGCAACTAAGATGTGAGTGTACCCATTGGAACTCGGGAAGGGTCCCATATAATCAAAGCCCCAGACATCAAACGGTTCAATGACAAGTGAATAGTTCATAGGCATTTCCTGACGTTTACTGATGTTCCCTATTCTTTGGCATTCGTCACAAGACAAGACAAACTTACGGGCATCCTTGAAGAGAGTGGGCCAATATAAACCTGGTTGCAATACCTTATGAGCAGTTCTATCTCCAGCATGGTGTCCTCCGTAGGCTTCGGAATGACACTTCTGCGGGATCTGTCCCTGTTCATGTTCAGGCACACAACGTCTAGTAACACCATGTACTCCTTCCTTATAAAGGTGAGTATCATCCCAAAAGTAGTGTCTCAAATCAAAGAAGAATTTCTTCTTTTGCTGGTAGGTGAAACTGGGTGGTATGTATTTGGCTACGATATAGTTTGCGTAATCAGCATACCACGGTGCACTATGTGAAGTGCGGATGACATTTAGTTGCTCATCAGGAAAGCTGTCATCAATAGGTCATGGGTCATCAAGGACATTCTCTAGCCTGGACAAGTTATCTGCTACAGGGTTATCAGCACCCTTTCGGTCAACACCGTGCAAATCAAATTCCTGTAGCAGGAGAACCCATCTGATTAGCCTAGGCTTAGCGTCCTTCTTCTCCATAAGGTACTTAATAGCAGCATGATCAGAGTGAATAGTGACTTTGGAGTCAACTATATAAGATCTGAACTTTTCACATGCAAACACGACTGCTAAAAACTCTTTTTCCGTAGTGGCATAGTTTCTTTGGGCACTGTCTAGAGTTTTACTAGCGTAGTGAATAACATTCAACTTCTTGTCAACTCTTTGTACTAGAACAGCACCAACAGCATAATCACTAGCATCGCACATGATTTCAAAGGGCAAGTTCCAGTCAGGTGGTTGAACAATAGGTGCGGTTATCAAGGCCTTCTTAAGTATTTCGAAAGCTTCCTCACAATCCTCATCAAAAACAAAAGGAACATCCTTCTGCAAGAGGTTGGTAAGAGGCCTAGAAATCTTAGAGAAGTCTTTAATGAACCTTCTATTGAAACCAGCATGACCTAGGAAACTCTGTATACCTCTGATATCTGTGGGGCAAGGCATTTTCTCAATTGCATCAACCTTAGCCTTATCAACTTCAATGCCTCTTTCAGAAATTTTATGTCCTAAGACGATGCCTTCATTAACCATAAAGTGGCACTTCTCCCAATTCAAGACGAGGTTGGTATCTTTGCATCTCTGTAAGACTCGATCAAGGTTGCTGAGGCAATCATCAAAGGAAGACCCGTAAACGGAGAAGTCATCCATGAAAACCTCGATAATCTTTTCACAAAAGTCAGAGAATATAGCCATCATACATGTTTGAAAGGTGGCAGGTGCATTACATAAGGCAAAAGGCATACGTCTATAAGCAAAGGTACCGAAGGGGCAGGTGAAAGTGGTTTTGTCCTGATCAGATTGTGCAACAGGTATTTGCGAGAAACCTGAATAACCATCTAGAAAGCATAAGTGTGTGTGTTTGGATAGCCTTTCTAGCATCTGGTCGATAAACGGCAAAGGATAATGGTCTTTCCTGGTTGCCTTGTTCTGTTTCCGGAAGTCTATCACCATCCTATAGCCAATAATAATCCTTTGTGGGGTTAATTCATTCTTATCATTAGGAACGATGGTGATACCTCCCTTCTTAGGTACGCAATGTACTGGACTTACCCAATCACTATGAGCAACAGGATAAATGATTCCTACTTCCAGAAGCTTTAATATTTCTTTTCTCACGACCTCTTTCATCTTAGAATTCAATCTCGTTTGATGATCAGCAGCTGGTTTGAAGTCGGGATCAGTTTTAATCTTGTGTTGACAAAGAGTGGGACTAATACCCTTAAGATCATCAAGAGTATACCCAATAGCCGCACGGTGCTTCCTCAAAGTTTTTAATAACTTCTTCTCTTCGTGATTCGAGAGGTGAGCACTAATAATAACAGGATATATCTCCTTCTCATCAAGATAGGCATACTTAAGAGTATCAGGCAACTGTATAAGCTCGAACACAGGATCACCCTTCGGTGGGGGAGGATCCCCAAGCAGTTCAACAGGCAGATTATTCTTGAGAATAGGATATTGTTCTAAGACAATTTTATCTATTTCATCTCTTTCATCCATATGCTAATCATTTTCATGCTCAAGCAGATATTGCTCTGACGAATCCGTAGGTGGTACGGCAATAGAGGCAAGAATAATGATTTCATCCCTACCAGACGACTCTTTTTCATGGGGTTGTCTTCCAAACTTGGAGAAGTTAAATTCATGAGACACACCCTCAAAACTAACAGTGACAGTGTGCTTAATGCAATCAATGTGAGCATTGACAGTGTTGAGAAAGGGTCTACCAAATATGATGGGACAGAAGCTATCTTGTGCAGTAGCAAGGACGAGGAAATCAGTAGGATAGTTCGTCTTACCACACAGGACTTCTACGTCTCTCACAATTCCCAGAGGGCAGATAGTGTCTCTATTAGCTAGCGTAATAGTGACATCAATGGGTTCTAACTCAGCAGGTGCAATCTCATCTTTGATTTCATCATATAGGGAACGGGGTATTGCACTAACACTAGCACCCATATCACATAAACCATGATAACAGTGATCTCCTATCTTGACAGAAACAACGGGCAGGCCAACTACAGGTCTGTATTTGTCTTTCGCGTGAGGTTTAGCAATTCTAGTAGAGTCCTCACAGAATTTGATAACATGCCCGTCTATGTCTTCGGCTAAGAGATCTTTGATAATAGCAACACTAGGTTCAACTCTAATTTCCTCAGGGGGTGCAAGTGGTCTAATGCAACCCCTACGTATCACAGTTGGAGCTTTAGAATAATCCTTTTTCCTAGCGGGGTATGGTGGTTTCTCAGCGTAGGCACAAGGAACAATAGGATCAATAAAGGCAATGACTTTCTCCTCAACTAGATTGGGTTTAGCTATGTTGACTTCTACGGGGGGTGATATTTAAACCACTTCTCTTTGGGAAGATCAACATGAGCAGCAAAAGATTCACATAGAGAAGCTACTATCTCAGGGTCAAGTCCATACTTAGCGCTAAAATCTCTAAGAAGTGTTTGTTTCAACAAAAGATTTAACACAATCAAATTGGAAATTCATACCTGACTCCTTACCTTCCTCAAGCTCCCAATGTTCAGAGTTACGTTTGATTCTTTCCAATAAATTCCACCTGTGGTCAATATCCTTCTTCATAAAAGAACCGGTACAAGAAGTGTCAAGCATGGTACGATCTTCATGAGAAAGCCGAGCATAAAAGTTTTGAGTGATAATTTCTCTCGAGAGCTCATCATTGGGGCATGAATATAGCATTGATTTAAGTCTCCCCCAAGCTTGAGCTATGCTTTCCCTGTCACGAGGCCAAAAGTTATAAATATAATTCCGATCACAATGTACTAAATGCATAGGTTAGAACTTTTGATGAAATTCCAATTTCAACCATTGTAGTCCCATGATCCAGTATCATCACATAGCCTATACCATGTCAACGCCTTATCCTTCAAAGATAAAGGAAAGACTTTATTCTTTACCTCATCCTCGGGAAAACCTGCAAGCCTAAATAAACCACAAACTTCATCTACATAGATCAGATGCAAGTCTCGATGTGAAGATCCATCTCCTGTAAAAGGATTAGCCAGCAGTTTCTCAAGCATACCCGAAGGAATTTCATAAAAGATATTTTCAGTAGGTACCTCAGGTTGAGGAACAACTCCTCGTGCTTCCGTTCATGGTGAAGATACCCCGAACAAACTCCTTAAAGGAACAGTTTCCATAGTGACAGGTGACAATAAATTTCAGCACAGTATATAAATATTTCCTTACCAAATTCCACTTACCAAAGGCGCTTCACTCCCCGGCAACGGCGCTAGAAAAGAGTCTTGATGACCCACAAGTATAGGGGATCAATCGTAGTCCTTCCGATAAGTAAGAGTGTCGAACCCAACGAGGAGCAGAAGGCTCTCATAAACAGTTTTCAGCAAGGTAATAACTGCAAGCACTAAAAGTAGCGGTAACAAGTGATGGTGTAGCGAGGTGAAACATAGCAAGTGAAAAGTAACAAGTAACAAGTAGTAGAAACGGTGCAGCAAAGTGGCCCAATCCCTTTTGTAGCAAGGGACAAGCCTGAACAAAGTCTTATAGGAGGAAAAACACTCCCGAGGACACACGGGAATTTCTGTCATGCTAGTTTCATCATGTTCACGGGATTCGCGTTCGTTACTTTGATAGTTTGATATGGGGGTGGACTGGCGCTTGGGTACTGCCCTTACTTGGACCAGCATCCCACTTATGATTAACCCCTCTCGCAAGCATCCGCAACTATGAAAGAAGAATTAAGACAACGTCTAACCATAGCATTAAACTAGTGGATCCAAATCAGCCCCTTACGAAGCAACGCATAGACTGGGGTTTAAGCTTTTGTCACTCTAGCAACCCATCATCTACTTACTACTCCCCAATGCCTTCCTCTAGGCCCAAATATGGTGAAGTGTTATGTAGTCGACATTCACATAACACCACTAGAGGAAAAGACAACATACATCATATCAAAATACCGAACGAATACCAAATTCACATGACTATTATCAGCATGACTTATCCCATGTCCTGAGGAACAAAAGTAACTACTCACAAAGCATAATCATAATCATGATCAGAGGTGTAATGAGTAGCATCAAGGATCTGAACATAAACCCTTCCACCAAGTAATCCAACTAGCATCAACTACAAAGAGTAATCAACACTACTAGCAACCTTACAAGTGCCAATTGGAGTCGCGAGACGGAGATTGGTTACAAGAGATGAACTAGGGTTTGGAGAGGAGATGGTGCTGATGAAGATGTTGATGGAGATGATTTCCCTCCGACGAGAGCAGTATTGGTGATGACGATGGAGACGACTTCCCCCTCTGGGAGGGAAGTTTCCCCGGCACGATCGTCCTCCGGAGCTCTAGATTGGATCTGCTCAAGTTCCGCCTCGTGGCAGCGGAGAATCCACGAAAAAGCTCCTCCTTTATTTTTTTTGGAACGAAACCCTTCATATAGCAAAAGAGGGGGGCCAGTGGGCCGTCAGGGAGCCCACATGCCATGTAGACGCCACCAGGGGGTGGCGGCTACCAGGCTTGTGGGGCCCTGGTAGCTCCCCTCTAGTACTTCTTTCGCCCAGTATTTTTTATATATTCCCAAAAGATTCCACGTTGATTTTTAGGGCATTTGGAGTTGTGCAGAATAGAGGACTCAGACTTGCTCCTTTTCTAGTCCAGAATTCCAGCTACCGGTATTCTCCCTCTTCAAATAAACCTTGCAAAATAAGAGAGAAAAGGCATAAGTATGGTACCACAAGGTAATATAACGGCCCATAAAGCGATAAATATCAACATGAAAGCATGATGGAAAATGGACGTATCACAAACCAGTTCTTAGAGTTCTTCACTATTCTGGATTGCTCCAATTTGCTATGACATTTGTGACTGGAACAAAGAAATCATTCTTCACTTCTATGCTACACTCCACCTTTCATGAGATGACACAGATGTTAACACTTGGGTTATCGATTGGATTACACAAGATACACACTTCAAAGCCCCTGCAACTAAATTACTTCAGGCTCTTCCTGTGCTAATTCCCTTAGAAGGAGCCAGATGCGTCTATGAGGAACCTGAACTTGAAAATTATCTAATGCAAGTCCTCATGAAACCTTTGGCGACTGTCCAGCCACCAAGGACCACATTCCTCGCAAAGGAATTGATCTATGTGTCAAGGATAGTCTACCGCATCTTGGCTAAAACTTTCTGTCTAATCAAGGGCCATGAGTCAAATGACGAAGAAATTGTGGGCATCATGAAGAATCTGCTCTTTGACATCATACATGGAATCCCTATAAACCTTCATGATTTCTTCCTGAGGACTATATCCCACTATGCACTCTCACCATTTGATCTAAAGCCTTACGCTCCATGGATCATGAGATTCATCACAAAGAGGTCAGGAATTTCTTACAAGGTTGACATTCTGAATCACCAGACTTACTGGCCTCCAATTGAAGTCATCAAGAGTTCCTTTGATGACATTGAAGGCAAAGGAAAATATGTGATTTATGAAGGCACTCGGCCCCTTGATGGCCAATTTCGCAAAGCAGCATCATACTCCACCAATGAAGACACTACATCACAAGAACCACCAAGCCCAACTGCACCGCGTGTGATGACTGACCGTGAGCTCCTTCTACGTCTTCATCAAAAGGTTGATCACAACCAGAAACGGGTCAAGCATCAGGTTGGTGAAATAGTGAAAGACCTCAACGCAACCAGGAATGCAGTGAAGAAAAAATCACTATTATCTTCATGAGATCTTTGATCGCACATGGGCCATTTTGTCTCATCTCAAGACCTCTGAGGCACTCACTGAAATGGAGTTCCAGCAAGACTTTGATTGGTCCTGGCCTCCAAAGAAGAAGTTCAAGAAGATCCTTGTTCCTCAAATAGTGGCCAACTCATTTTCTTCAACACGCACCACCAATGAAGCTGAAGACCTTGACGACACTGCTGCAATGACCGACCCCAACGCTCCTCCTTCAACACAGAAGTGAAGTTCTTCAAGGGAGTTAGTTCTTAGTTTTTTTCCCTTTCATCACTTGATCAAAGGCGGAGAAATCTGAGTTAGTCTTCAAGCGGGTCTACTTTATGGGCTACTATAAACTTTATTAAGTTACAAACTCTCGTTCTTGTGAAGTTTTTGGTGTAATGAGTTGTAACATAAGCCCGGTGGTGGTCTGACACTTTTGAACATTTTTTCGCATGCTTATTCTCATGCTGAAATTCATCACACACCATGCTACTACAAAAAAAGACCTTCCAATGGCGCCAGAAATAGGCACGTCGATGGGAGACTACTTGGCTTGATCCTCGTGTTGCGGCTACGCCTTAAGGGACTTCCTAGGCAAGTATGCAAAGGATTTCCCCCGTGGCGTTGGAGCCTTGCGTTGGTGTTCCCTCGAAGCGGAAAGGGTGATGTAGCATAGTGGTGGTAAGTATTTCCCTCAGTTTGAGAACCAAGGTATCAATCCAGTGGAGGAGTATCTCAAGATCCTGCACAAACACAAAAGCTTGCTCCCAACGCTATGAAGGGGTTGTCAATCCCTTATTGATTGTTTGCCAAGTGAGAACTGAAACCAACAAACTAACAAAGCAAAGTAAAAGCGGAGGTGTAAACGATGGATGTGAATAGACCCGGGGGCCGTAGTGTTTACTAGTGGCTTCTCTCATGAAAGCAAGTAGACGGTGGGTGGACAAATTACTATCGAGCAATTGATAGAACCGCACAAAGTCATGACGATATCTATGCAATGATTATATCTATAGGCATCACATCCAAAACAAGTAGACCGATACTTTCTGCATCTACTACTATTACTCCACACGTCGACCGCCATCCAGCATGCATCTAGTGTATTAAGTCCATAAGAACAGAGTAACGCCTTAAGCAAGATGACATGATGTAGAGGGATAATATCAAACCAATGATAAAAAACCCATCTTTTTACCCTTGATGGCAACTACTTGATGTGTGCCTTGCTGCCCCTACTATCACTCGGAAAGGTCACCACATGGTAGAACCCAAAACTAAGCACTTCTCACATTGCAAGAATCATAGATCTAGTGGGCCAAACAAAACCCAAGACTTGGAGAGACTTACAAGGATATCAAATCATGCATATAAGAAATCAGCAAAGACTCAAATATATATCATAGATAATCTGATCACAAATCCACAATTCATCGGATCTCGATGAACACACCGCCAAAGAAGATTACATCGGATAGATCTCCATGAAGATCATGGAGAACTTTGTATTGAAGATCCAAGAGAGAGAAGAAGCCATCTAGCTACTAACTACGGACCCGTAGGTCTGAAGTGAACTACTCACGAGTCATTGGAGGGGCGATGATGATGATGAAGAAGCCCTCCAACTCCAAAGTCCCCTCCGGCAGGGCGCCGGGAAGGGTCTCCACATGAGATCTCGCGGAAACGGAAGCTTGCGGCGGCGGAAAAGTATTTTCGAGGCTCCCCTGACTTTTTGCTGAATATTTGGGAATATATAGGCCAAGGATCTAGGTCAGGGGCGGCCAGGGAGGCCACAAGCCTCACACCGCCGCCTCCCCCCTCGTGGCGGAGTGGGAGCTTGTGGGCTCCCTACAGCCCACCTGGCTTGGCCCAGAGGCCCCCTGATCTTCTTCCATTCGGGAAAAAATCATTTCGGGGTTTTTATTCCGTTTGGACTCCATTTCAAAATCAGATCTGAAAAGAGTAAAAAACACAGAAGAAACAGGAACTGGCACTTGGCACTGAATTAATAAGTTAGTCCCAAAAAAGATATAAAAGGTACATAAAACATCCAGAGAAGACAAGATAACAGCGTGAAACCGTAAAAAATTATAGATACGTTTGAGACGTATCAAGCATCCCCTAGCTTAACTCCTGCTCGTCCTCGAGTAGGGAAGTGATAAAGAATGAATTTTTGATGCTTTCATGCTACCTAGCATAGGTGTCCTTTGTAATTCCTCTTATGTGACGTGAATGTTCAGATCCATTAGATTCAAAACAATAGTTTGCTATTGATGTGGAAACAATAATAATTCAAGCAAACTAGCAAGGTAATCATGAACTTTCAAAATAACAAGGCCAAAAGAAAGTTATCCCTACAAAAGCATATAGTCTGGCTATGCTCTATCATCATTGCACAACGAATTTAAATCATGCACAACCCCGGTATTGGCCAAGTAATTGTTTCACACCTTTACTTTCTCAAACCTTTTCAACTCTCACGCAATACATGAGCGTGAGCCATGGATATAGCACTATAGATGGTGTGGAGTGTGGTGGAGGTTGCAAGACAAAAAAAAGGAGAAGGTAGTCACATTAACTAGGCATATCAATGAGCTGTGGAGATGCTCATCAATAGATATCAATGTGAATGAGTAGGGATTTCCATACAAATGATGCACTAGAGCTACGAGTATGTGAAAGCTCTTAAAGAAAACTAGTGGGTGTGCATCCAACTTGCTTGCTCACGAAGGCCTAAGGAAATTTTGAGGAAGCCTATCATTGGAATATACAAGCCAAGTTATATAAAGAAAATTTCCTACTAGCTATATGGTGGTGACAAAACGGGAGACTCTCAATCATGAAGATCATGGTGCTTAATATGCACAAGTGTGGAAAAAGTGGTAGCATTCTCCCTTCTCTCTTTTTCTCTCATTTTTTTTATTTGGTGGGCTCTTTGGCCTCTTTTTTTTGTGGGCTTCTTTGGCCTCTTTTATTTCCTCACATGGGACAATGCTCCATTAATGGTGATCATCACACTTTCAACTCAAAACTTAGAGAAACTATGACTCTATATGGAATGCCTTCGGTAGTGTACCGTGGCAATGATCTAGCATGGCATAGACATCAATGGAAACATCATGCTAGCTATCTTACGATCATGCAATAGCAATGTAGATGTGGTGGCACATGTAATGGTGGTAGTTGCATGGCAATATATCTCGGAATGACTTTGAAAAAGCCATAGTAGGTAGGTATGGTGGCTGTTTTGAGGGAGGCTAATGGTGGGTTTTGTGCACCGGCGAAAGTTGCACGGCACTAAGAAGATGGTGATGGTGGAAGGTGAAAGTGCATCTAAACCATGGACTCAACATTAGTCATGAAGAACTCATATACTTGTTGCAAAAGTTTTATTAGTAATCGAAACAAAGCATTCAACGCGTACTCCTAGGGGAAGGGTTGGTAGGTATAAACCATCGCGCGATCCTGACCGCCACGCAAAGGATGACAATCAATATACTAATCATGCTCAGATTTCATCACATAGGGGTTCACCATACGTGCCTGCTACGGGAATCACTAACTTCAACACAAGTATTTATAGATCCACAACACCTTACTGGCATAACTTCAATATTACCACAACCATATCTCAAAACTAATTTAGAGGAATCAAACTTCTCTAACTATTCAATGCACGTGAAGGTGCAAGTTTTCGTATCCCTTTGGATAACTACCCCTTTTGAGACTACTTTCAAAGCATAGATCAATTACGAAGCCACGCATCGCAGTGCTCTAAAAGATATAAGTGAAGTGCATAGAGCAAAAGTATGTAGCTCAAAAGATATAAGTGAAGCACATGTGAGCTGAATTGTCTACCAAAACATATAAGTGAAGCTCGACAAAATCACGGTGTGTGCATGTGTCTCTCTCTAGGTGTGCAGCAAGGATAATTGTGTCACAAAAAACAAAAATACTCCTACGATACAAGACGCTCCAAGCAAAAACACATAACATGTGGTGAATAAAAATATAGCCCCAAGTAACGTTACCGGTGGATTGAAGACGAGAGAGGGGATGCCTTCCCGGGGCATCCCCAAGCTTAGGCTTTTTACGGCATCCTTGAGTCTCTTGGGGTGCCTTGGGCATCCCCAAGCTTGAGCTCTTGCCACTCTTTATCTCTTTGTCCATAAGAACTTCACCCAAAACATGAAAACTTCACAACACGAAACTTAAACAGAAACTCGTGATAACATTAGTACAAGAAAGCAAACCACCAGTTCCTTAGGTATTGTAGCAAACTTAAATTCTACTTGTGCTGATGTTGGGTTACTGTACTTTCAATCTTCCATGGCTAATACCCCCCTATACTATCCATAGTTTCATCAAAATAAGCAACCAACACAACAAAAACAGAATTTGTTAACAGCAGACCAGTCTGTAGCAATCTGTATATTTCGTATACCTCTGGTACTCCAAAAATTCTAAAACATTACGACAGTTTGAAGAATTTGCGTAGCAATCAGCAGCAAAAATAATCAACTCAAACGATCTTACATAAAAGAAATGAAAATTCGTCTTGTGAGCAGAAAGTTTCTGTCTTTTCCAGCATGACCAAACGATTATCCCCAAGACTAATCATAACGGTTTTGCTTGGCACAAACACAAAAGGAAACACAAAAAACACAATCATAACAGAATTATGAAAGTGCGAAAAAACAAAACAGAAATAAAAAGGATAGATTCGTTGGGTTGCCTCCCAACAAGCGCTTTTGTTTAACGCCCTTAGCTAGGCGAAAGGTGATGAAATCACGTATAGTCATCTTTGGTGCTCATACCATAGGTAGTGTGATCATTTATCATCTTAAGATTTTTCATCTTTATTGGATGACTCGCCACTAGCTTTAGGAACAAAAACAGGCTTGACGGTCTTTTCGAGAGTAAGATTTGAAGTATTTTGCACAGCGGCAAAAGCGGAACCCAAGTTGGTTATGACATCTTCTAATTTGCCAATTCTAGAAGAATCATTAACTATAAGTTCCTTCTCCTTTAAATTTTTCAAAAAGTTTCCCACTTTGGATCCGTACTAAGTAATTTGATTGTGGATCTTTCTATCCAAACCCACAATAAGTTCAACTTTGGCAATTTTGTTTTCAATAGCGTCAAGCCTTTGCATCACGCGTTCCAAGGTCAAGATAGTTCCATTAACCATGAGTGGGGGTAAGCCTACCAAATTCATGATAGCTCTATAGGAGTCAACATTATGGCTCCTCAAAAAGTTCCCGCCTACAATGGTATCAAGGATATACCTATTCCAAGGTGAAATTCCAACATAGAAACTGCGAAGGAGGACGGTAGTGGATTGCTTATGAGTAGATCTACTTTGAGCATTCCAAATCCTGTGCCAAGCGTCCTTCAAATTTTCTTCCTCATTTTTCCTGAAATTGAGAACTTCATTTTCAGGGGTGTCGTTTGGAGTGGTGGGTCTAGCCATTGATGGACTATCTCACACACAAACGAGCAGGAAGAGATAGTGAAACGGGCAAAAGAAAACAGCAAAAGGAAAAAGAAAACGGCGAAGGAGAAAGGCAAAGGAAAACGGCAAATGTGAAGTGGGGGAGAGGAAAACGAGAGGCAACTGGCAACAAAACTAAATGCAAGAGAAGAGTTTGTGAGACCTACTTGGATAGATATTGATTTCTCCCCCCGTGGCAACGGTGCCAGAAATACTTCTGCTACTGCAACAAAAGACCTTCCAATGGCACCACAAATAGGCACGTCGACGAGAGAATACTTGGCTTGATCCTTGTGCTGCGGCTACGCCTTAAGGGACTTCCTAGGAAAGTATGCAAAAGTTTTCCCCCGTGGCCTTGGAGCCTTGCGTTGGTGTTCCCTCAAAGCGGTAAGGGTGATGTAGCATAGCGGTGGTAAGTATTTCCCTCAGTTTGAGAACCAAGGTATCAATCCAGTGGAGGAGTATCTCAAGATCCTGCACAAACACAAAAGCTTGCTCCCAACGCTATGAAGGGGTTGTCAATCCCTTATAGATTGTTTGCCAAGTGAGAACTGAAAGCAACAAAGTAACAAAGCAAAGTAAAAGCGGAGGTGTAAACGATGGATGTGAATAGACCCGGGTGCCGTAGTGTTTACTAGTGGCTTCTCTCATGAAAGCAAGTAGACAGTGGGTGGACAAATTACTGTCGAGCAATTGATAGAACCGCGCAAAGTCATGACGATATCTATGCAATGATTATATCTATAGGCATCACGTCCAAAACAAGTAGACCGATACTTTCTGCATCTACTACTATTACTCCACACGTCGACCGCTATCCAGCATGCATCTAGTGTATTAAGTCCATAAGAACAGAGTAACGCCTTAAGCAAGATGACATGATGTAGAGGGATAATCTCAAACCAATGATAAAAACCCCATCTTTTTACCCTTGATGGCAACTACTTGATGTGTGCCTTGCTGCCCCTACTGTCACTGGGAAAGGTCACCACATGGTAGAACCCAAAACCAAGCACTTCTTCCATTGCAAGAATCATAGATCTAGTTGGCCAAACAAAACCCAAGACTCGGAGAGACTTACAAGGATATCAAATCATGCATATAAGAAATCAGCAAAGACTCAAATATATATCATAGATAATCTGATCACAAATCCACAATTCATCGGATCTCGACAAACACACCGCAAAGAAGATTACATCGGATAGATCTCCATGAAGATCATGGAGAACTTTGTATTGAAGATCCAAGAGAGAGAAGAAGCCATCTAGCTACTAACTACGGACCCGTAGGTCTGAAGTGAACTACTCACGAGTCATTGGAGGGGCGATGATGATGATGAAGAAGCCCTCCAACTCCAAAGTCCCCTCCGGCAGGGCACCGGGAAGGGTCTCCAGATGAGATCTCGCGGAAACGGAAGCTTGCGGCGGCGGAAAAGTATTTTTGAGGCTCCCCTGATTTTTTTGCTGAATATTTGGGAATATATAGGCCAAGGATCTAGGTCAGGGGGCAGCCAGGGAGGCCACAAGCCCTGACACCACCGCCTCCCCCCTGGTGGCAGAATGGGAGCTTGTGGGCTCCCTGGAGCCTAGCTGGCTTGGCCCAGAGGCCCCCTGATCTTGTTCCGCTCGGGAAAAAATCATTTCGGGGTTTTTATTCCGTTTGGACTCCGTTCCAAAATCAGATTTGAAAAGAGTAAAAAACACAGAAAAAACAGGAACTCGCACTTGGCACTGAATTAATAAGTTAGTCCCAAAAAAGATATAAAAGGTACATAAAACATCCAAAGAAGACAAGATAACAGCGTGAAACCATCAAAAATTATAGATACGTTTGAGACATATCACACCATTTTTCATCATGCATTTCGAATTCCTCATAATATATGTTAAATGCACGCATGAATTACAAGATATAGGGGGAGATCTCCATGATATAAATCATCAATGTGCATTTGTAGTCCAAAGCAAATTACTCAAACATGCACATCTTCAGGGGGAGTTTCTCTATATCTTGTATTCAAGTTCCTTAAACTCTGTACACACACTTCATATTTTTATTCCTGATGAAATATCAACCTATTTTTCATCGACCACCAAAAAGGGGGAGATTGTAAGTGCATCTAGTGCCCCTTAGTGATTTTGGTGGATTGAAGACTTATAGGTTAAGAGACTTATATGTTTGTGAGTGTACACAGGTTCTATAAGTTGCTGAGGAGTTTGAGTTATTTGAAGAATATTGACCCCTAAAAATGTATGTCTTTGGGTGAAGACTTTGGTCATTCCTTGAAGACTTTGATAGTAAAGAAATTGCTATTCCTTGTGAATACATTGAAGATGAGGAACTCGGTGTATCTCGAAGAAAATGATCTGAAGACTTTGAAGCCTGAAGATTTACTCTTTCTGTTTCATTTTCTTCTTTATTGAGTCATAGGAACACTGTATTGTTAAAGGGGGTCAAGGTAACACTAACGAAAGATTTCTTCATGATGCTCAACTCAAACCTACACATACCAAATCCTTCAAGTGAGGAACATGAGATGCATGAGGACTTTCATAGTTGAAAGTTTCGACCGTTGCCACGCTGCGTGCCACGTGTCCCCAATCCTATGCACACAGCGGTCTTATCATTGGGTGCAATAATGTCATATCATGTCGGGATGCTCCGAGGATATAAATAGCTGCCACTTACAACCACTAGCTAGTTGGATGCTCTGAAAGAACCTAGCACTTGTCATTTAGAGAAACCTAATCCTCAGGACTTTGAGCGAAAATAATCAAGTGAGGAAAAACCCCAAACACCCAAAACAAAACCCAAAACCCAAAGTGATTGAGCATCACTGAAGAGATTGTTATTGTGTGGAACCGACGCTTGTTACCTTTGAGGACTATGCATCCTCCAGACGGCTAGGTGTCATGGTCTAGAGCATCCAGGAGTGAATTGTAGATCGCCGGTGACCAAGTTTGTGAGGGTTTGGAAGTCTGTCGTGAAGACTTACCATGAGTGTTGAGCGAGGAGTGTGTGTCCTTAGCTCAAGGAGACTACGGTAGGGACTGTGTGTGCCGAGACTATGTGTCCTTTGGTTTGAATACCAAGCTGCTCCAAATCAGATGTACAACTGTCACATCAGTTGGAATTGGGTCATCAAACCACTTTATTCATCAAGCTACGGATTATATTTCTTCAACTCCTTCATTTCCTCAATTTCATGTTGATGACTTAGATCTGTATTATTTGAAGAATTTGACTGATGACTTTCTCTTTATTCCTCACCTCAAATTCTTCACCTGAGTTATTCACCACCTGCTTATCATGTTCATGTGACCTTTGCAAACTGAATACTTCAACTCACTCTAAGAACTTAGCTATGGTTGCTTTTGCATATCTATTTAAGTACTATCTCTGCTGCACTCAGTTCATGACTAAGGACTTTCCCCACTAGGAATTTCCTCACTCATGAATTTGTAAAAACCGCCTATTCACCCCCCTTCTAGTCGATATAACACACTTTCAACCTCCATCAAGAGGGCCCGAACGTGGGCGAACATCGTTTCCTTCGTACCTTGTTATCCATCGATCCCAGATCCACAGTTCGGACCCCCTACTCGAGATCAATCGGTTTTGACATTGACAAGGAGCCCTCCACCAAGGCCACAACACGGCTCATCATGGGCTACCATTTAGGAGGCTCCGGGTGTATACAACCCACTCATTCTTACGTGAGAGTGTCACGGGCGGTGATAATTGGGCGGACACCCCAGGCACAAGGCTCAGGAGTTCCTAACCCGGTCTTCACGTGCTCCCGCATGTTTGAGCGCACGAGCACGCATGTTAGCACAACGCTCCTATGGCCCAAACATGAGCGCCATCGCGCCCTGCGTGGCCACAAGAGCGCGTCATCAGGAGAGCCGTTATGGGGCATAAAACGACACCTGCCACGTGGCAGCATGAGCCAAGCCGCATTCCCTCCATCTGCCCATGACAGGTCTCCGGGAGGGCGTGACACTAAGGACCTTGGTGAGATGACTAGCATGGGTGTCCAGCCCGTGAGCCACAGCTCGGTCAGTTAGATTTCTCGGTGGTGCAAGGACAAGTCCTGACATAGATGCGTGTCTAACACCCACCATGGAACCATCACACGACGGTTTTGGGAGCGCGCCGACCCCCTGCAGCGGCAAGACACTAGAGCTTAAGATTTAGACAAACTACACCATCTCAAGTCAAGGTTAATCAAGTTCGTTGCATATACAGGAAACACTCGCTCGGGGCAATGCAAAATACCGGAAATTGCTTGATTCTAACAACCAAAGAAGTCACCTAATGACCAGGCTGTCACGGGAGCGTCTGGCCTCTTGACGACACGTGCCATTGGGGTCTACCCCTCTGGTTGGGGTCGGTCGGCTCGTGAAGCCTCAAGGGCCCGTGGGGTCCCGACACTTCACGAGACATGCTTGGCCCCACCTCTTGCAGCTTGTCGATCTCCCGAGCGGCGAACTCATGTGCCCTTGGCGCTTGGCGCCACACTCCCGGATCATGGGGCACGTGCTAGGGCACATGCTAGGGCGGGCCTCCACGGGTCCTCGGGCGCCCCCTCATCACACCGACCAAGCTAGGTTGCTCGAGGTGGGTGCCCCCGAGCCCAGCCTGATGTGGGCGCCCGGCACGACCTCCTATGCCGGAGAGAGGCGGGCATCGGCTCGGCGCGCGAGGCCCCTGATACCGACGTCTGCTACAGCACCCTTGCCCCGAGGGGTTGCAGTCATGGCGGCAGGGCGGCACCGTCCTGGGGGCACGCCCTGCAAGGCCACCCGCGTCAAGCATCTTCTTGAGGCAGATCGCCTCCGCGGGGTTGGTCGCGCCGGCCCTGGTGAGGGTGGTTGATGACCCACAAGTATAGGGGATCAATCGTAGTACTTTCGATAAGTAAGAGTGTTGAATCCAACGAGGAGCAGAAGGAAATGATAGGCAGTTTTCAGCAAAGTATTCTCTGCAAGTGCTATTAGTGACACTAGTAGATAGTTTTGCAGCAAGATAGTTTGTAACAAGTGACAAGTAACAATAGTAACTAAGGTGGAACAAGGTATCCCAATCCTTTTTATGGCAAAGGACAGGCCGGAAAGTGTTCTTATATGAAGAAAGTGCTTCCGAGGACACATGAGGATTTTTATCTAGTCATGTTCATCATGTTGAATTGATTCGCGTTCACTACTTTGATAATTTGATATGTGGGTGGACCGGTGCTAAGATGATGCTCTTACTTGAACAAACAAGCCACCTAGGATTACCCCCTCGTGCAAGTGTCTGCAACTACGAAAGAAGAATTAAGATAAATCTAACCATATCATGAAACGTGTGGATCCAAATCAGCCCCTTATGAAGTAACGCGCAAAGTAGGGTTTAAGCTTTTGTCACTCTCTCAACCCATCATCTACTTGTTACTCCACAATGCCTTCCCTTAGTCCCATAACATGGTGAAGTGTCATGTAGTCGACGTCCACACAACACCACTAAGAGAAGCAACAACATACATATCATCAAAATATCGAACGAATGCCAATTTCACATGATTACTTGTGACAAGACTTATCCCATGTCCTCATGAACAATAGTAACTACTCACACCTCATAAACATGTTAAAGATCAGAGGTATAATGATGGTGACAAAGGATCTAAACATAATATCTTTCACCAATTAATCCAACAAGCATCAACTACAAGATGTAATCAACACTACTAGCAACCACATGTACCAATTTGAGGTTTTGAGACCAAGTTCGAACACAAGAGATGAACTAGGGTTGGAGATGAGATGGTGATGGTGTTGATGTTGATGAATATTGGTTCTCCCACGAAGGAGCAAGCGTTGGTGATAACGATGGCTTCGATCTCCCCCTCCCGGCAGGAAATTTCCCCAGCAGAATCACACTGCCAGAGAGAAAAAAGGGCCTCTGCCCAGGTTTCCGCCTCGAGACGGCGGTGCTTCGTTCCAAAAGTAATCTCTTGATTTTAGCTAGGGTAAAACACACAATATAGGAGAAGATGGACATCGGAGGGCCAGCAGGGGCCCCACAAGCCATGAGGGCGCAACTAGGGGCTGGGTCGCGCCCTATTGGCTTGTGCCTAGCTGGCACTCCTCCTGCGGTGTATTTTTGTCCCAGAAATTCTTAAATATTCCAAAAATATTCTCCATGAAATTTCAGGTCATTTGGAGTATGGTGATTTCTCTGCCTATTCTTCCGTTTTCTGGTCCAGAATCCCTGTTTCTAGATATTTCCCTCATTGTGATGTTCCTTGCATATTCAGAGAGAAAAAGGCATAAGAATTGCATAACAATTTGGAATAATGGACAATAACAAAGTAAAAAAGGTACATGAAATCATGATACAAAATGGACGTATCAACTCCCCCAAGCTTAGACCTCGCTTGTCCTCAAGCGAAAGTCGAGCTCCAAAATAATGACCACATAATTTGAGAGAGAGGTGTTGATAAAAACAGAATACGAGCATGAGAGCATCATGAATAACATCTTGGTAGCAAGTTTTTCATCATATAACTTCTCATAAACAAGTAATGTTCTATTCACAACTGAAGAAACACGAAGCATAATCTTTACTGAGAACCAACAAGCAATGCAATTAGTTATTGGGATAATCATAGCTTTTGTACTTGAGAGAAGGGTCTATGTAAGAGCTTTGTATTTCTAGCAAGTTCACATATTCAACTATAATGTAGGCCTCTATGATTGTTAACACACATTGTATATTTTTGGGACAAGTGATTCTGTGGGACACATAGGAAGATGTGGGTTTTATTATTCTTGCCACCCAACTTACTTACCTCAAGGATAATGTCAATAGTAATGGAACATGATCATCTACATTCAACTGGCTATATTTGTTTGAATATTTCCTTAACACATAATGTCTATCGTTAAAGAGTTGAAGAATATAAAATTTGTAAGATTGTAAAAGACATGCCCTTCCCAGAGGGAAGCAGAGGTCGTCATGAGCTTTTATTTGTTTGATATGTTCAATCTCTTCATGCAAAGGAACATCACTTAATATTGCCCCTCATGATACCAAACTTTATTATGCACTTCGTCGCTTTTATTGCTTCAGCATCACAAGATCGTACAAAGCTTACTTTCCCTTACAATAAGAAATCTTACATGATCAGAGGCAATTTTTATTGCCTTGTGCAGCAATGACGACTTACTTGAAGGACCTTATTCAATCCATGGGTAGGTATGGTGGACTCTCATGGCAAGAGACTGGGTTTAAAGGTTATGGATGCACAAGTAGTATCTCTACTTAGTGCGACTCTTCAGGGCTAGTGAAAGATCTTAAGCAAGCATCACATGTTAAAGGATTCAATACCATATAACCTTTATGAAAATGAAAACAACCATGATCATTATGTTGTCTACCATGTCCCACTTCAACACTTGGTCATTATATACTATTTTGATGGGAGCTCACAATCATAGCAGGTGTTCAAAATAGTGTATTTATATGTAAATCTCCTCTTCTCTGTCATACTTTTGCATGGATCATACCAATTACTAACACTATGTTTGTTAGTTTTCAACACTTCTTATTCCTCGTACCTCTTTCCTATGTGAAGTCCTTACTTCTCATGAGATAAGCATATGATCTTTTTCTATTATTTTGATTGCCATGCTAAGATGATGGGTGCAAGTGAGGGAGAGGCACATTATCCCAACTAACTTTATTATATAACTCTCGCACTCGATTACAAGGATAGGTAGAACTCAAAGCAAAAACTCTAAACAAAGCAAATCTGAAATTTTAACTTTCTAAATCACGAAAAACTAAAGATCGAACTAAAATAGACAGCGGTGATAAAAAGCAATGGTGATACGATACCGGGGCACCTCCCCAAGCTTGGAACAAGCCAAAGGTGGTGCCCATATCCATGTACTCAAGTGTTCTTCTGTGATGGTGGTGGTGAGCTGCGATCCTCCATCTTCCAAGGCATAGGTTCCCCATCAAGGAAAGAAACCCACGTCTCCGGGATCCTGAAATCTGCGGCAAGGCTCATCCTTGTAAACCTAGATTCATACTCACAGTTCTGGAGTTGGAGTTCATAGATTTGATCTCGGAGGCGGTCAATCTGTTCTTGGAGCTTGGAAAGAACCTCCCCCCCCCACGCTCTTTGTGTCCATCCTATATCCCGGATGAAACCCGTGATCATGGAGTGGCTAGCACTCAACCCACGCTCAACCATCCCTTGTCACTTGAAGATCTCCTACTCCACCGCTACAAACGTGGCCTTCTCGCTTACCTCCTTCTTGGGACCTTGAACATCCCAGATGTGAAGCACCCCATCGCTCATCTCAATGGCGTTAGGGTGCTTCATCACCTCCGGACGATAGGGGTTGATGACCTTCTCGAAAAACTTGTCCTTGGATGGCCTTGGTGAAGTCATGACGATCTAAATCTGTCAGCAAAACAACTCAAAACAAGAACAGAGGAGAAACTCACAATGTGATGGTCAAAACATACAGGAGTATATATAATGATTTTTTCTAGGTTAGAATACGTGTTCTAGAATAAATCGGAGTCCAAAGAGCACGTGAGGGGCCCACAAGCCATCAGGGCACGGCCAAGGGCTGGGCCGCGCTTGTTGGCTTGTGCCTCCCACGCGAGTCCTCCTCACTCCTTTTATTTTCGTATTTTTTCTAAAATACCAAAAACGACAGAAATTATTTTTTTGATATTTTTGGAGTCAGTTTACTTACTGTATCACATACCTACCCCTTTTCAGCATTCTAGAGTGTTCGGAAGGGTCTCTCTTATGTGTTCTTCGAGAGTCATAACTTGAATAATGTTAGTTTCAACGTTAAGGTGCGTACGTGAGATATAGTGCTTAATTCTTTGACCATTTACCACCTTCGGGTTTTTGCCTTTGAAGTTATTAATCTTTATAGGACCTGGCTGATAGACCTCTTAAACCACATAAGGGCCTTCCCACTTGGAGAGAATCTTACCTGAAAAAAACCTAAAACGAGAATTGTACAAAAGCACCAGGTCTCCTACATTGAATTCTCGTTTTTGGATTCTTTTGTCATGCGATCTTTTATCCTTTTCCTTAAACAACTTGGCATTTTTGTAAGCTTGTGTCCTCCATTCATCTTGTGAACTAATGTCAAATAACCTTTTCTCACCGGAAAGCTTAAAGTCATAGTTAAGTTCTTTAGTTACCCAATAAGCTTTATGTTCCAACTCACGAGGTAAATGAAAAGTTTTCCCATAAACCATTTTATAAGGGGACATCCCCATAGGGTTCTTGTAGGCACTTCTATAAGCCCATAGAGCATCATCGAGTTTCTTAGACCAATTATTTCTAGATCTATTAACCGTCTTTTGCAAAATTAACTTTATTTCTCGATTATTCAATTCAACTTGACCACTAGATTGAGGGTGATAGGGTGATGCAATTCTACGGTTAACATCATATTTAGCTAAGAGTTTACGGAAAGCACCATGAATAAAATGAGAATCACATCAGTCATTAAATATCTTAGGACTCCAAACTTCGGGAAGATAATATCCTTAAGCATTTTAATAGAAGTGTTATGATCAACACTACTAGTAGGAATAGCTTCTACCCACTTAGTAACGTAATCAACAACAACTAGAATATGTGTTTACCCATTAGAGGAAGGAAAAGGTCCCATATAATCAAATCCCCAAACATCAGACGGTTCAATAGCGAGTGAATAATTCATAGTCATTTCCTGGCGTCTACCAATCTTACCAATTCTTTGACATTCATCACATGAAAGGACATATTTACGAGCATATTTAAAAAGAGTAGGCCAATAAAAATCAGATTGTAATACCTTGTGTGCAGTTCTGTCACCAGCATGGTGCCCTCCATAAGCCTCGGACTAACATTTCCGTAAGATTTGTCCCTGTTCATGCTCAGGTAAACAACGTCTAATAATACCATCTACTCCTTTATAAAGATGTGGGTCATCCGAGAAGTAATGTCATAAATCATAGAAGAAATTTTTATTTTGTTGGTATGTGAAATTAGGTAGTATGTATTTAGCGACAATATAATTAGCATAATCAGGATACCAAGGAGTACTTTGTGAAGTATTTATAGCAGCAAGTTGTTCATCAGGAAAATTATCATCAATATGCAGTGGGTCATCAAGAACATTTTCCACTCTAGACAAGTTATCTGCTACGGGGTTTTCAGCTCCCTTCCTATAAATGATATGCAAGTCAAACTCCTATAGTAAGAGCACCCACCTAATAAGTCTAGGTCTAGCATCCTTCTTTTCCATTACGTATTTAATAGCAGCATGATCAGTGTGAATGGTAACTTTTGAGTCAACAATGTAAGGTCAAAATTTATCACAAGCAAACACAACTGCTAAAAATTCCTTCTCAATGGTGGCATAATTTCGTTTAGCATTGTCTAAGGTCTTACTAGCATAACGAATAACATTCAATCTCTTGTCTACTCTTTGCCCTAGAGCAGCACCAACAGCGTAGTCACTAGCATCACACACAATTTCAAACGGTAAATTCCAATCAGGTGGCTGGAAATAGGTGCAGTAATCAAGGCTTTCTTAAGTATTTCAAAGGCTTCCATACAATCATCATCAATAACAAACGGAATATATTTTTGAAGAAGATTAGTTAGTGGCCTAGAATTTTTTTGAGAAATCTTTAATAAAGCGCCTATGAAAACCAACATGACCAAGGAAACGTCTTATACCTTTGATATCTTTTGGGAAAGGCATTTTCTCTATTGCATCAACTTTGGCTTTTTCTACTTCAATACCTTGCTCAGAAATTTTATGCCCAAGTACTATACCTTCGTTTACCATAAAGTGGCACTTCTCCCAATTCAAGACAAGATTAGTTTCTTCACATCTCTGCAGAACTTGGTCAAGGTTGCTTAAGAAATCATCAAAGGAAGTCTCGTAAACAGAAAAACCATCCATGAAAACCTCAATAATATTTTCACAAAAGTTAGAGAATATAGCAGTCATACATCTTTGAAAGGTGCAGGTGCATTGCATAAACCAAAAGTCATACTCTATAAGTATAAGTTCCAAAAGGGCACGTGAAAGTAGTTTTCTCTTGGTCATCCTTAGACACGGATATTTGAGAAAAAACAGAATATCCATCAAGAATACAAAAATGTTTATGCTTAGATAATCTTTCCAACATTTGATCAATAAAAGGCAAGGGGTAATGATCTTTCCGAGTAGCTTTATTTAACTTCCTAAAATCTATCACCATCCTATAACCAGTTACAATTCTTTGCGGAATAAGTTCATTCTTGTCATTAGGAACAACGGTTATACCTCCTTTGTTAGGAACACAAGGAACGGGACTCATCCATTTACACTCAACAATAGGATAGCTTATACCTGCCTCGAGAAGCTTTAGTATTTCAGTTCTCACCACTTCTTTCATTTTGGGATTTAAGCGGCGTTGATGATCAATGACAGGTTTAGCATCTAGCTCCATATTAGTCTTGTGCTGAAATAGAGTGGGACTTATGCCCTTAAGATCATCAAGAGTATATCCAATAGCATCCCTATGCTTCTTCAGAGTTTTAAGTAATTTCATTTCTTCATGCTCTAAAAGGTTAGCACTGATAATAACAGGATATATCTTCTTATCATCAAGATAAACATATTTCAAGGTATCAGGTAAAGTTTTTAGCTCAAACACGGGACCTACCTTGGGTGAGGGGGATCCCCTAAAATATCAACTGGTAAGTTGTGTTTAAGAATAACTATTTGTCTAAGAAATATATCATCTATCTCATTTCTTTCATTCATATGCATATCATTTTCGTGGTCTAGCAAATATTGTTCTAGTGGATCGGTAGGAGGCACGGCAATAGAGGCAAGACCAATTATTTCATCCTTACTAGGTAATTCCTTATCATGAGGTTGCTTACTAAACTTGGAGAAATTAAATTCATGAGATGCATCGCCAAACTTTACTTTAACCTTTCTAGTTAAACAATTAATTTCAGCATCAACGGTGCTCAAGAAAGGCCTGCCAGATATAATGGGACAAAAATTATCTTGTTCTGAACCAAATACTAGGAAATTGGTTGGGTACTTAATTTTTTCCACACAAGACTTCAACGTCTCTAACAATCCCAAGGGGTGCAATAGTGTCTCTGTTTGCAAGTTTAATAGTAACATCAATATATTCAAGTTCAGGGGGTACAATGTCATTCTTGATTTCATCATAGAGGGAAATAGGTATGGCACTAACACTAGCACCCAAGTCACACAAGCCAAGATAACAATGATCTCCAATTTTAACTGAAACAACATGCGTGCCAACAACTGGTTTATTTTTATCTAGCTCATCATGTTTGTTTCTAACAGGTTTTGCAATTATAGCAGCTTCACCATAGAAGTAGATAACTTGACCATCAATATTATAAACTAGAAGATCTTTAACCATAACAACATTAGACTCAACATTTATTTGTTCAGAAGGTGTGGGTGTTCTAATGTAGCTCTTATTAACCACAGTTGTAACCTTAGCATGTTCCTTAATTCTAACAGCGAAAGGTGGTTTCTCAATGTAAGCAGTAGGATCAATTGGGTCAACATGGCTAACAATTATTTCTTCCTTCTTAATCTTAACAGGTTCCTCTAATTGTTTCTCAGTGGGTGGGTGATATTTAAGCCACTTTTCCTTAGGGAGATCAACATAAGTAGCAAAATATTCACAGAAAGAAGCTACGATCTCAGAGTCAAGGCCATACTTATTGTTGAACTCATGAAAGGTATTAGTTTCCACAAAAGATTTAACACAATCAAACTTAAGACTTATACCTGACTATTTACCTTTGTCGACTTCCCAATCTTCAGAGTTGCGTTTGATTCTTTCCAGAAGATCCCATTTGAATTCAATAGTCCTATTCACAAAGGAACCAGTACAAGAAGAACCGAGTAGTACTTGATCATCATGATAAAGTTGAGCATAAAAAAATTGTATGATCATTTTTGTTGAGAGTTCATGGTTGGGGCAGGTGTGCATCATAGATTTAAACCTCCCCCAAGCTCGAGCGATACTATCTCCTTCACGAGGCCAGCAATTATAAATAAAAAATCCGATCACGATGAACTAGATGCATCGGGTAAAACTTCTGATGAAATTCCAGCCTCAAGCGATTCTAGTCCCACGATCCAACATCATCCAATAGCTTGTACCATATAATTGCTTTTACCTCCAAAGATAAAGGGAAACTTTTTTCTTAATTTTGTCTCTAGCCAAACCTGCAAGCTTAAAGAGTCCACAAACTTCATCGACAAATATTAAATGATAATCAGGATGAGTTGTACCATCATAAGGACTAGCCAGTAGTTTCTCTAACAAACCAGAATGAATTTCATAATAAATATTCTAAGTAGGTTCAGTAGGTTGAGGAGCAACCTTTTACACTTCCCTTCGAGGCAAAGATGCCCCAAAAAAGCCACTCAAAGGGTGACCGTCCATAGCAATAAGTAACAGTAAATTTTAGCACTTAGCAAAAATATTTCCTTACCAATTTCCATTTACCACAGGCGCTTCACTCCCCGGCAACAGCGCCAGAAAAAGTCTTGATGACCCACTAGTATAGGGGATCAATCGTAGTCCTTTCGATAAGTAAGAGTGTCGAACCCAACGAGGAGCAGAGGGAAATGATAGGGAGTTTTCAGCAAGGTATTATGTGCAAGTGCTATTAGTGACAGTAGTAGATAGTTTTGCAGCAAGATAGTTTGTAACAAGTGACAAGTAAAAATAGTAACTAAGGTGAAGCAAGGTATCCCAATCCTTTTTACAGCAAAGGACAGGCTGGAAAGTGTTCTTATATGAAGAAAGTGCTCCCGAGGACACATGGGGATTTTTATCTAGTCATGTTCATCATGTTGAATTGATTCGCGTTCGCTACTTTGATAATTTGATATGTGGGTGCACCGGTGCTAAGGTGTTGTTCTTACTTGAACAAACAACCCACTTATGATTACCCCCTCATGCAAGCGTCCCCAACTATGAAATAAGAATTAAGATAAATCTAACCATAGCATGAAACGTGTGGATCCAAATCAGCCCCTTATGAAGTAACGTGTAAACTGGGTTTAAGCTTCTGTCACTCTCGCAACCCATCATCTACTTGTTACTCCACAATGCCTTACCTTAGGCCCATAATATGGTGAAGTGTCGTGTAGTCGACGTTCACGCGACACCACAAAGAGAAGCAACTACATATCATCACAATATCGAACGAATGCTAATTTCACATGATTACTTGTGAGAAGACTTATCCCATGTCCTTAGGAACAATAGTAACTACTCACACCTCATCATCATGTTCAAGATCAGATGTATAATGATGGTGACAAAGGATCCAAACATAA
The DNA here is from genome assembly GCF_904849725.1 of Hordeum vulgare subsp. vulgare. Lineage (NCBI taxonomy): Eukaryota > Viridiplantae > Streptophyta > Magnoliopsida > Poales > Poaceae > Hordeum > Hordeum vulgare. Next base: position 220,579,995 of record NC_058518.1, read on the forward strand.
TATATTTCACCAATTAATCCAACGAGCATCAACTACAAGATGCAATCAACACTACTAGCAACCCATAGGTACCAATCTGAGGTTTTGAGACAAAGATCGAAGACAAGAGATGAACTAGGGTTGGAGATGAGATGGTGCTGGTGTTTATGTTGACGAAGATTGGTTCTCCCACGAAGGAGGAAGCGTTGGTGATGACGATGGCTTCGATCTCCCCCTCCCGACGGGAAATTTCCCCTGCAGAATCACACTGCCGGAGAGAAAAAGGGCGTCTACCCAGGTTTCTGTCTAGAGACGGCGGTGCTTCATCCCGAAAGTAATCTCTTGATTTTTCTAGGGTAAAACACACCATATAGTAGAAGATGGACGTCAGAGGGCCAGCAGGGAGCCCATAAGCCACCAGGGCACGACCAGGGGCTGGGCCGCGCCCTGTTGGCTTGTGCCCAGCTGGCAGCCCTCCTCTGGTGTATTTTTGTTCCAAAAATTCTTAAATATTCCAAAAATATTCTCTGTGAAATTTCAAGTCATTTGGAGTTTGGTGATTTCTATGCCTATTCTTCCGTTTTCCAGTCCAGAATCCCAGTTTCCGGATATTCCCCTCATTGTGATGTTCCTTGCATATTAAGAGAGAAAAAGGCATAACAATTGCATAACAATTTGGAAGAATGGACAAGAACAAAGTAAAAAAACTACAAGAAATCATGATGCAAAATGGGCGTATCAGTGGTCCCCGAGGTCATGTCCTTCACCCGTGCCATGGTCACCTTCACACCCGGCAGTGCGATTGACGCGATTCTGGGGCCAGATGGCGCACTCACTGCGGGAAGACCCGATTGCCCGGCAGTCCTCCGTGTTGTGAGTGAGCGCGTTGTGGTGAGTGCAGAACAACCCGCCAACTAATTCGGACGCGCCACCGTAGGATCCTAGCGGCGGCCCAAAGGTGGTTGCCGTGACCCGGAGGAGCACGAGTATGACGCTAGGTGAACCCTACTTGGGCCCCTCGGGTTGTGGATTGATTGAGTCGATGCACAGCGGTGGAGGCAGCTCGCTGGTCGAGCCCCGTTCTTTTGGCATCAGGGGCCAAAGCGGGACATAGGGTGCCGCGGCCCTCCTGGTGACGATGACGAGCTTGACGATGTGGTCCGCCCAGGCGTCATAGCCTCCATCCGTCGAGCGATGTCGGAGTAGTCCGCTTGCCATGAGCAGCGCATCCTGCGCATTCAGGTCTCCCACGTGGACACATGCCGAGGAAGATGTTACGGGGGGACACGGCGAAGCAACCTCCTTGCCGCATCGGGGCCCGCGAGGATCCCTGTTGCTTGTGGGCGGCAAGGGTGGTGGTTGCGACGCTAGTGGGTTAGTGATGTCTATGCACGCTTCTATTCTTGTAGACTATGTTGGGCCTCAAAGTGCAGAGGTTTGTAGGATAGCAATTTCCCTCAAGTGGATAACCTAAAGTTTATCGAACTCGGGGAAGTAGAGGTTGAATATGGTCTCTCTCAAGCAACCCTGCAATTAAGATACAAGAAGTCTCTTGTGTCCCCAACACACCTAATACAATTGTCAGTTGTATAGGTGCACTAGTTCGGCGAAGAGATGTTAAAAGACAAGTGATATGGATGGTAAAACAAGGTATTGTAAATCTGAAATAAAAATGGCAGCAAGGTAGCAAGTGACAAAAGTGAGCATAAACGGTGTAACAATGGTGAGAAACAAGGTCGAGGCTTCATACTTTCACTAGTGGCAACTCCCAACAACATTAACATAGTCTAATCACATGATATTTCCACTAAAACATGCAATGCTGATGTACTCGGAGGTTATTCCTTTGTGATAAAGAGAGGACGAGAATTATGTAGGGCGACAAAAGCACACCTCAGAGTTCGTAGTTCTCAGCTATGGATTTCCCAATGTCACCGCGGCCATCCAAAGAGAGTGCCATAATCTCCACAACGTATCTCAAGGATATTCAAAGACAAGAACCAAGAGACTCTCAATCTTCAATCAATTCACAAAAGAGGAAATCACTCATGAAAATATTCTTCTAATCCATGTCCAATAGACCGCTGTCACCATAGTCTCGGGGATTATAATAGATAAGATCAAGTAAGTACATCAATCCAATACATAGAAGAAGGGAAAACATCATGGGATCACCCTAGGTTAACATAGCCTATGATCACAATAAATCTCACATCATGGGAGAGAGAATTAACCACATAGCTACTGTAGAAGACCTCGGCCCCGAGGAGGAACTACTCCCGCTTCATGGAGGGAGGAAGCAATGTCAATGGAGATGAATCCGGGGCACTTCCCCGTCCCGGCAACGTGCTGGCACACGAATTCTGGTCCCCCGAAACTTGTTGGCGATGGCGACGGAGATCGAAATTGCTTCTGGAGAAAAGGGTCCTCGAATCAGCGTTTCCTCCACGGGGATAAAAGTAGGAGCCAAGGTAGGGAACCAGAAGAGGTGGGCCCCACCCAGGAAACCTATGGGCGTGGCCAGGAGGTAGGCCATGTAGGGAGGCCGTCTGGGCAAGCCCTCGCTCCCCTCTGGCCCACCTTTGGTGCTCCGGAAGCTTCCGTCACGCTGATTTTTATATATTTTTCTCGGGATTTCTGGGACTCTGTAAATTCGGGTAAAAGTCCGTGCAAAAAAGATATCAGCAGACAGAAATTGGCACTGGGTGCACTGAGTTATTAGGTTAGTCCAAATATGTGTGAAAAGGTATAAAAGTGTAGCAAAACATATAACAATGTCCCCAAAAGATCATGGAACAAGAAAAAATTATAGATACATTGGGATGTATCAACATCCCCAAGCTTAATTCCTGCTCGTCCTCGAGTAGGCAAATGATATAACAAATAATTTCCGTGGTGACATGCTAACACACATATAAGAACTTCAAAGTAAAGCAAGTGAGATATGCAATTCAAGTCAAGAAAGTAACAAGCAGGATTCTATATTTAGTATTGAAAATTAGCAAAGTAAGAACATAAAGGTGCAAGAGCTCTTGCTGTCCGTGACTCGAATGTCTCCAAATGGTGTTTGCGTGCAAGAAATGGGAGATGGGTTTAGAGCATAAAAATATTTTAAAGTTTAATTGAGAACTCAATCTACTAAAACTTCACACTTGGTCTCCTTCAGAATCTTATTTTGACTCATCCCCGCACCACTAGTTAGGCACAAGTCAAAATGATTCTCTCCCTTTCGACTTTCAGCAGTCATGCAATGGATGAGCGCAAGCAAGATATGTTGGCACTTAGGATGGCATAGAGAATAATGATGGGGAAGGAAGACAAAAAAGGTGTGAAAGGCTCACATCAATGAGGACAACCATAGGCGAGAGAAAGCCAAATGATAGATATGATGTGAGGAGTAGAGATTGCCATGCAACGGATCCACATATGATCTAAGGTAAGCTCTCCAATGGAACTAGTGGGGGTGCATACAACTTGCTTTCTCATGAAGACCTAGAACTCATTTAAGGAGGCTCATCATTGGAATATACAAGCCAAGTTCTATAGTGTAAGGGTCCCCACATAGTTATGCATGAATGATAATCTCTATGGAGTACAAATATAACAATGGAGTACGAGTGTGTATCTTTCAAAAGGAATAGTAGTGTTGCCACCTTCTCTCATTTTTTCTTTTTTTCTTTTTTTCTTTTTTTTATTTTTATGTGGCCTCTTTGGCTCTATCTACTAATCTCTCATTTGTCCTCTTTGGGATCTTTTCATTTGTCCTCTTTGGGATCTTTTCATTTGTCCTCTTTGGGATATTTTCCTCACTTAAGGGCAACACTCTATATTTTACAATAATAAAAATAAGATCTTCACACTTTATAAGAAGTACTAAACATAAAGACAAATGAAAACTATCATGATGTATGCAAATGTATGCCTCTGCCAGTTTAGCAGGATATGCAATGAAACTAGCGCGTCATGTAGCAATAATAAGGGCAAGGCCCAACTAGCTTGCGGCTCCTCGATCAAGCAAAAGCATGTATGACATGAAGATCAAGTCATGAGATGGTGGATGTTGCATGGCAATGTATCTCATAAAGGCTATCGAAATGCCTTAATAGGTAGGTATGGTGGCTGTTTTGATGAAGGATATAATGAGGCTTATGATGACAGAGCGTATCATGCTAAGGGTTTGGATGCACCGGCGAAGTTTGTACCAACTCTCAAGATGAGAAAGGGCAATGCACAGTACCGAAGAGGATAGCAAAATATGGATGGTGGAAGTGCCAACAATCGAATACTCACATTAGTCTGAAGAACTCATGCACTTATTATCGGTAACTCTCTATCTAGTTAGGAGATTCACAAAGAGACAAGTACCCCGAGGAGGACTGTTTGGGGGTTTGGTTATCCTTGCGCATCCTCGACCCATGGTAATGTGAGGGTACTCTATATATTCCAACCCCTCCAAAGGTTAGTGATCCATCTAGTAGCTAGAGTTACTCAAATAGTCCAAACATTACTCAAATCAATACCTCAAAACTATTGCAAGTTACTACTGTAATTAAATAGCAACCTCAGTTACCTACTCATGCAAGACACACAACTCAGTGCAACAAGCCAACTCTCTAAACAATATAAGCATGATAGCTCAAGAGAGTTCCAAAAGCAACCTAAATAAAAGCTCTTAAAAGATAAAGCTTGAAAACTAAGAGCTAAGCATGATAGCAGATATGCAAAGATAAAGAACACACAAAAAGGATAAGCATGAAAACATATGTTGTGTTCTAGAGTGGAGTGGAGCGTGTTTATCTCCCAAACAAATAAGGCTAGAGTCCAACTTGTTATGAACATCAAGCAAAACTAAAACAAACTAAAAAGTAATGAGCGGGACGCTCCAAGCATAGCACATAACATATGAAGTGATAAAAATATAGCATGGAGAAGGACGAACTGACGATTGTTGATGGAGAAGGGGATGCACGGGGGCATCCCCAAGCTTATACGCTTGAGTCTCCTTGAATATTTCTTGGTGGTGCATGGGGTCATCCCCAAGCTTGAGCGCTTGACACTCCTGGATCTTCTTTCATCATCTTCCATCGCATACTTGAAAACTCCCTTCATACGAAACTCATCATAAGCTGATTAAAGTGGTTAGTACCCATAATAAAATATTTTTTCTCCACTGGAAATAAATATTTTCATGAATATATATTGTTTCTCAAGATTGCCAAAAAGTTTTTGCAAACAAAAAGCAAGCTTAAGATTTGCAAAACCATGAAAACGCAAAATGTGGCAGAATCTATGAAAAACAGACCAGCAGGTAGTAAATAATTTTTTAGGGCACTTTTGCAACTCAAATCAAAAAACTCAGAACAAACGCCAGAAATCCAATTGTATCGTGCATACTGTCAAAATAATTCAGATCAAAAAGATGATCCGGTGATATTTGGTGAATTTTTCCGTCAAGCAGACATAATCTGTTTCTGGAGGGCATGTCACAACTTTTGAAATTTCTTGCAATCGGAGGCTAAAACTTGGCACGAAGCTTAAAAATAAAGATACAATGATGTTTCTACAGTAAGAACACACGTCAAGACCACTAAAAACTGAAAGTAAAAAACTCAAAGTAAACATAACAAGGGTTGTCTCCCTAGAGCTCTTTCTTTATGGTCATAAAGATAGGCTTAAGATTTTAATGATGCTCTCATAGGAATAAGAGTTGTAGAACAAAACAGAGCATCAAGAGGAAAATACCAAACACATTTAAGTCTAACATGCTTCCTATGCATAGGAATATTGTAATAGAATAATTCATTGAAACACAAAGCAATAAGCTTAGGAAGGCAAAACAAGTGCAGCTTCAAAACCTTCAACAGAAAGAGTGGGAACTTGATATTATTGAAATATCTATAAGCATATGTTCCCTTCTCATAATAATTTTCAGTGGGATCATGAATAAACTCAACAATATAAGTATCACATAAAGCATTGTTACCATGACCCACATGCAAAAAGGTACTCTTACTCTCCACATAAGCATAATCTTTCTCATTTGTAATAGTGGGAGTAGGACTATCATAAACAACTTGAACACTATAGATTAATTGTGTATTGGGGAGATGTTGTTCAGCAAGGGAGTAATTCCCTCCATGATTATGACAAGTTTTGTAAGAATAATTTCTCCTTATGTCATAGGTATCTTTACAATCACTATAGAGAGGAGTTATAACATCATCATGTTAGAGAAGAGCATTATTATTGCTAGCAACTATATTTGTAAACATGTTGTATTTATTCTTACTAGCAAAATAATTATCAATTATCACATCACTAATGGTTAAAGGACTTGCAATCCTATCATCCCCAAGCTTAGAGATTTCCATATCATCATTTTCAAAGTTGGTACCAAAAAGATTTTCAAGATCATAAGTAGCATTATCATCATCTTCCCAATCACAATAAGTAACATGCATATCATAATAAAAATCATCTTCAATAGTACCTACGGACTTATCATCAAGATAATTATGAATGCAATCAAGCTCACCATCCTCCATAAATTTATGTCTGTTAGGATAAAAGTTTATACGAGGAATATGCTCAGGCTAGGTTGATACCCATTCTTCTTCCTTCTTGTTCCTCTTCCTCCTCTTCTTTTTATCCTTCTTGACCTTAGGAGGGAGTGGTTGGAGAGGAAGCTTCTCCACATATTCTGGTTTATCATTAGAAACAATAGGGGAAACTTGGGAGAAACTCTCCTTTTTATTAGTGGAGATATAAGAGACATTTTTCTGATTTGGTAAAGTTCCCTCCTTTCTAATCTTACTTATGTAATCATTTTCATGGCAATTAACAACACAATAGAGATGGTATTTTTGCAAAATGTTATTTATTCCTAAGGCATTATCATCTAGCAAGGAAGTTTTTTTATAACTCTTCACACATCAAAAATAACATAAGTTCATCATAAAGATCAGAAGTGATCATGTTATCACACAACTTGTTAACAATTTTGTTTTGAAAATACATGCATTGAAAATTAAAGTGACCATCTATACCACAAAGTTCACAAGTAAAAGGATAAAGGTCACACAATTCTCTAGCAATTTCATTTAACTCTCTAACCCAAGTGATTGTTCTTTCATGCTTATGTTGCTTACAATACTTCTGTTCTTCAATCATAGGCCTTTCACAAGGTCTATCCACTCCACAAAAATTAACATGCTTATATAAAACTTCATTTTCAGGAATTGGATCATGCATGTTGCAATTATCATTAACAATTTCATTTTCTTTGCAAATCTCTTTAAAAGGTTCATGATGCTTGATCCAATTTTCCTTAGGCATATTAATATGTGAAGCAATAGATTTGAGGAAATAAACAAGGAGTTGAGAATCAAGCCCAAACTCAGCACTAAACTTATTAAAACTTGCAGTTTCAACAAAGGACTTAATGCAATCATACTCATAATTTATACCTGACTCTTTACCTTTGTCGATCTCCCGATCTTCAGTATTGCGTTGAATTCTTTCAAGGAGTTCATGTTTAGCATCAATCCTTTCGTTTGTGAAAGAACCCATAGAGGAAGCATCGAGCAAGTCTTTATCCTGTCGAGAGAGCCTAGCATAGAAATTAGTAATAATCATATCTTTGGGGAGCCCATGGTTAGGACATTTTAGCATTAAAGTTTTCAGTCTCCCCCAAGCTTGAGCTATGCTCTCTCCGTTATGACGATAGAAATTATAAACATGATTCCTATTCTCATGGACTTCATGAAGAGGATAAAACTTGGAGCAAAAGAGAGACTGGATCTCTTCCCAATCCCGTAGGTGAGAATCATCTGGTAGCCTATACCATTCCAATGCTTTTCCTTTCACTGACAAGGCAAATATTTTCCTTATTACTCCATCTCTTGTCAAACCTGAAAGCTTAAATAACTCACAAAGTTCTGTAAGTTTCAACAAATGAATACCAGGATTGACTGTTCCATCTCCTGCATAACAATTTTCTTAATTATTTCAATTATCCCAAGTGGTATTTTGAATGGGATACATTCAATAGGTGGAGGAGACTTGATGAGGACATCAACACCATTGTTACACCCACAGACCCATCTGCTATACATACTGGACCAGTTACTAGAGCTCGTGCACGCCAATTGAATTACGAGGTACTTTCGTTTCTTGGGAATACTTCTAATGTTCATGAACATATGATGTTGCCTAAGTTAGATAATTTTGTTGTGCTCATGAATGAAGGACCTAGAATGGACAAGAAGGATATCCGTTGGAGCAGAATCAAGCATGGAGAAGAAGGTGCACGCGCGGGAGAGAACAATGGAGCTTCCACTGGTGATTTTTGCACTCTAAAGCCACCATAAGGAGAGCATGAAGGCTTTGGACGAAATATTCAAGACGCCACTTAATAAATTTCGTCCATAGGCTATTATAGGTGTTGCGCCACCTTATTTTTGGGTCAGGCCCATGTAATTTCGAAATACCATAATATAGGCTATTTTTAGAGTCTGTATGTGTTGGGAAACCGAGTTTAGGGCTGTTTTCGGACCCCTCCTCCAAGGGTCACGAAATTGCCTCCCTATTCCCTCATATATACAGCCCTTAGGGCACCGTTTAGACTTGGGTTTTGTTTAGATTACAAGTTTGCCATAGCTGCAACTTCGTGTTCTTCGTTTGTGTTCTACGACGAGACAAAGGCGTCACAGAACCCCACCTCCATCAATAAAGCTTTCCTCTTATATTCGCAATATCTTGATTGCATCTTGGTTTCTTGCTTATTCTTCGTTTGCGTGCAGGAAACAGACCTTCGTGGTCAGGTTGATCATGCTCCGGCGTGGTCAATAACCTCTCGGAGTTGGTTTAGCGATTGCTAAGGCGCGACGTCCTCACACGTTCATAGTCGGATCGTCAAAGTCTACTCCACCAAAACGATACCCAAGATCTCATCGAAAGACACGGACAACTTCGCCTCTATCAAGTGGTATGTGACAGCCCGAGACCGACGCCCCAGAAGATTCCCCCTTTATTTCCGTTTCCGTCGTGTGATTAGTTTTATTTGTTGCGTCATCATTTAGTTTGCATCGTCGCATCATGCATGGCATCATGTCAACTGTGTTATTTGTCGGTGTTGCTTGTGAGTGCTTTGTTAGTGTGGCGTTGTTCGTTGGCGTGTTGAGAGTGGGTGCAACAGAGCCGCTTCGAACCCTGTTACACCGCGGACCTAAAACCTTCTCTTTCCTCTCTAATTCTTTTTGTGGTTTTGCTAAATTTTTTGTTTTAACCCCTTCAAATAAATGTGTCTTCTTTTAAAAAAAACTTTAATTAAATGTGGGGGCAACCCTTGGGTTTTTATTCTATTTCTCCTTTTGTTTTATTTTAAAACACAGTCTCATTTTCTTTTCTCCTTTAAAGAGCTTTATTTTATTCTTTAAATAAAAGGGTCTTATTTTATTCTTAAAAAGGGTTTTATTTTTATTTCTTTAAAAATGCCCAACTATTTCTTATAGTTGGGGTATGGTTTTTAAAGGAGCCAAAGAGTATTATTTTTTATTAAAAAACCTTTTATTATTTTGGTGTGCGGTTTTCTATTTGTTTTTTTTAAGAAGAAAAAAACCAAATGGGGGAGGGAGCAGGCCTAGCCGGCTGGCCCAGCCAGGTCCCCTGGCCTAGTGAGCCCATCCTCCCTCATTCCCTCGTCCCCCGCAACTCCAGTCTCCCTCCTCTGTGCACAGCCCCTGATCCCCTCCTCTCGTCCTCCCCTTCCCCCTCCTCGATCTCCCCATGCCCAGGCTGAGCAGCCCCGCCGCCGGTAGCCATGGCCTCGTCAGCCTCCCGTTCACGCCGCCACCGCCCTCGTTCGACCTCCCTCGTCCCGTGCCCGCCGCCTGCGCTCCGTGCCGCCTGCGCTCTCCGCGCCCCCTCGGCCTCGCCTCGGCTGGCCTCGATCTCGCCAGCCCCGCGCACCACCGTTCCTGCACTAGCCGTGGCCGCAGCCGCCGTCTCCCCGTCACCCGCCTCTTCTCCCGCCCCTGCCTCGCCCAACCTCCTGCTCACGCGCGCACAGAGCCGCCGACTCGCAGCTGCAAGTGCCCCAGTCCGTGTCGTTTTTCCCCATCCATGAGCTGAGCCGATGCCCTGCTGATGCATGTTGCTGCCGCTGCTGCGTTAGCTGTTGCTGTTGTAGCTGTTGCTTTGCTGCTGCCCTGCTTGCCGGTTGCGCCGCTAGCTAGCTTGCTTGCCTGCTACCTGTTGGCTTTGCTATTGTTGTTGTCGTTTTGCTGCTGTAGTTGTAGTTTGCCGTGTCCTGCTATAGTGCTTGCTGTTGCTTGCCGCTTTGCCTTGGTGTAGCTGCTGCTGTTGCTTAGTGATGTACTTGCTGTAGGAGTTGCTCTTGCTGCTATTTGCCTTGTTGTTTGCTTGCTGCTAGCTGTAGTTGATTAGGTGTAGTAGCTTTGCTTGCTAGTAGCTGCTATATCCAGTTGCTGTTAGATGTTGTTGCTAGTTGTAGTGCTAGTTGTCGTAGCTTGCTGCTAGATAGTGCTAGCTTGTCGTGCTCTTGGTTGCCTGCTGCCGCCTTGCTGCTTGCGTCGTGTTGTGTTTGTTGTCGCTGGTTACGTCACCAAAGACCACGTGCACCATCCCCGCCTGCCGTGGGTCGACGACGAGTTCGTCGAGTTCCACTACGTCCTCGACGACCCCCGGAACGTGATCGACTACCGAGGTGAAGACCGTAACCAACGTCGAAGGCCGTGTACCGACGACAAGAGAACGACTACCGTCGACGAGACCCGAATTCCACGATGACCATGACTTCCACGATGACCTATGCTCACACCGCGATGACTCGAACCCCTCCGAATTGCATGCTTCGAAGGTATACCGATGAGATGTGGCCGTGAACCATATTCATGTGATGTATGAGATGAATGTATGTTTGCACCGTATGTTGCCCGTTGCACGTTGTTCCTCTTATGTTGTGCCCGACACATGGGAACCCGATAAACGGGATCACCCCATCTTTATTTAGCGTTCCCGCACACGCTCCCTATACGTTGGCACGATATCTCGACGAGTTGTTGGGATAGGAACGTTGTCGTGGCTTCGTTTCCGTCTTGCCACCACGGTTCCCTTTCGCTCGCCGTGGCGACACTTGTTTCTTTCTCTTCTTGCCCGTGGTGTTGTACTCGCATGCATGACGCATTCATGGCATGATATATCGTGTGTTGCATGTCTCTTGTGTCGTAGCTCCGTTCTAAGTCCCGCGTGCTATCGACTAGTATGACACGTAGAATCATCGCTTCACCCCTTGCCATGTTAACAACGATTTAATATTGTCGTGTAAATAATCGGGAGTGAATTAAATAAGTAATCGTGGAGTTTCGTCGATATGCAACCCGTTGCATATGGAGCTTCACTTAATGCATAGTGTTTGCGTGAGGTGAATTGCCATGCCATGCCTTGCATTTTAACGTGTTCATGCATCATAGTAGGTTGTGCATCATGTGTGCATCGTGTGTTGAATATTTGTGTTGATGTTTGTTTCCGGTTTGCCCATCTCGATAGAGTTCCGCAAGCATGTCGGAATGTGAGGACCCGTTCGACTACGTTGGTTTGCCGACTTCACGGAGTCATTCTTCTTCCAAGCGGGATCTCACACAAGATGACCATTTCCCCAGATACCATTACTATCATTGCCATGCTAGTTTATCACTTCTATCAATTATGTCTCGTTGCCTACCACATGTTATATATGAGCCTCTCAACAATGACATGAAACCTTCAACCTGTTCGACCTAGCAAACCACTGATTGGCTATGTTACCGCTTGCTTATCCATGTTGTTAGCGTTGCTAGTTGCAGGTGCAGTTGCTTCCATGTGATAACATGGGTTCCTTGTTATATCACCCTATTCAAATGCTATTTAATTTAATGCACCTATATACTTGGTAAAAGGTGGAAGGCTTGGCCTTTCTAGCTTGGTGTTTTGTTCCACCTTTGCCCCCTTAGTTTCGGCTACCGGTGGTATGTTCCATAAACGAGCGCTCCTAACACGATCGGGGTTGTTATGAGGACCCCCTTGATAATTCGTTTTAGATTAAAGCTGGTCCGGCAAGGCCCAACATTGGTACTACATTTGCCCAACATAATAACGTTGGTAATACTGAAAGCATAGGGCGTCATGAACCCGAGGAGTAATTTCACATAATACAAGGAGGGCCAGTGCTGATGGTGCTGGTCCAAAACAGAGCATTGTGCGGGCCAACCCAGGGCAACTTGGGTGATTTCTATCAGGCCACCGTACGCGTCGCTCAGCCGTCGTGTCCTGAGAACGAGATATGTGGCTCCTATCGGAATTGTCGACACGCCGGGTGGCCTTGCTGGTTTAGTTTTACCTTTGACGAGACATCTTGTGCATCGGGATTCCGGTGATGCTTTGGGTAATCTCAGAGTTGAGGTTTTCCACTAAGGAGTCCGACGAGATCGCGAGCTTCGTGATCGAGGATTTCTATGCGGCTTGTGGTAATTTGTGATGGACTAGTTGGAGCACCCCTGCAGGGTTAAATCTTTCGGAAAGTCGTGCCCGCGGTTATGTGGCAACGTGGAAACTTTGTTTAACACTGGTTCTAGATAACTTGAAGTTAACTTAATTAAAATATGCCAACTGTGTGCGTAACCGTGACTGTCTCTTTCATGAGTTCCTTCTCCCATCGAGGACACGGTGGGGTTATGTCTGACGTAGGTAGGTGTTCAGGATCATTCATTTGATCATGAGTAGTTCACGTCCGTTATGCGTAGATCATCCCCTCTTATTCCTTGTACTCGTAAGTTTAGCCACCTCATATATGCTTAGCCGCTGCTGCAACCTCACCACTTAACCATGCCTCACCCATTAAGCTTTGCTAGTCTTAATACCTTTGGAAACGAGATTGGTGAGTCCCATGTGGCTCACAGATTACTACAACACCAGTTGCAGGTAGAGGTAAAGGTTATTTGACGCGAGCGTGTTGGTTGTTCATTTGGAGTTGCTTCTTCTTCTTCCTCTTCATCGATCTAGGATGGGTTCCAGGCCGACAGCATGGGATAGCAAGGATGGACGTCGTTCTTCTTTTCTTGTTTGTTTTCGTCCGTAGTCGGACCCTGCTCTTACTCTTGATGAATATGTAATGTACTGAAGTGACTCTGATGTAGGTTGTGGCGAGTGTAAGCCAATTCTATTATATATCTCTTCTTTTCAGTACATGTACTTGTAATGATATCCATTCTTGCGACACGACAAGATGTGCTTCTATCCCTGACGAGGTCCCCGTGCCAAATTGAGGATAGGGTCGCATCTTGGGCGTGACATGGTATCAAATTTCCAGGTTGCTCCGTGAGATTTTCCGGTTTTTCGTAGTTAGATCACATCTGTTCTTCATACCTAAAGTCCACAAAAAGCCATAAAAAATAGGGTTAGATCATCATATCCGAACCAATCTGAGCCTTTGCATAGTCTTTTTAGTAGTTTGCTTTGTTGAAATTGCGGTTATCATCGTGTCAAGTTGCTGGTTTTAGTGTCTAGTTCTTTAGAGTTTCGAGTTCTGTTCACAGGTTGTCACGCCGCCACCGCACCATCTTTCATCGCTGCCATATACCATATACAAGCTACCATCATCGTTGCTGCCATATACCACCACCACGCTAACATTATCCTTGCTGCCATATACCACCACCATATACCCACCACAATCATAGTCTGCATCCTTTTTGTCTTAGGTTAATTTCAAGATCTGTTTGATTTCAGTTTCGCGTCTCCTTACCAGAGAAAGTTTCAAAAAAAAGAGTTTGGCACGCTTTCCAGAGCAATTTTTAGGCCAAAAATTCGAGGGGTGAATTTTTTTTCCTATCGTTTTATTAGGCTTTTTAGAGAGTTTTGAGACACTCGCCATCATAGTGATTTTTGTCGCAATTTTTGGTCGTCGCAGCCCCGAATTGCTCCAGAAATAAAATAAATAAAATGTCAAAAAAAATCTTGCATATCCTGTTTTTGGTGCTTGGGAAGAGTTTTGTGACACTCGCCTTTATAGTGATTTTCTAGAAAATAAGAGCACAGAAAAATAAGAGCGCAAAAAAACAGAGAAAAAAATCAGAGTGGCTCTTCCCTTGATTAGTATGTGACTTCGTTGGTGTTCTAGGCTCGCGTCTCTAGTACAGTCTGGCTTAGGACCAGCACGGTACCGTCGTGAGCGTCTTTTCAATTTTGAATCTCTGAACTGATTATTGTTGACCTTTCTTGCTACCATATTATAAGCCTTCTGAGCTCCACACATCGTGTGTTTGGCACCACCTGGGAATCGCTCTATCCAAGCTTTGAGAGTTTTTACTACACCGGTTGCGGATCGCCACGTGCTGCTGGGTAAGAATTGGTAAGAAATTAAGATTTGCTTGACGGATTTGTGACACACCAGCACCACTACCACCACTTCCTAGTAGTGTGTAGGTTCATATTCTTCTGTCTTCCAATTGCTGCTAACCATGCCAGGATCACAAGACGAGGAGATCGACTGGGAGAACCTGACCAACACGGAGCTCCATGACAAATTTCAGCAAATGATGTCTGACCAGGTACAGGATTTCGTGACCACCTTTGGAGAGGCCATGGACAAGCTCGAAGGTATGGAGAAGAAGCTCGACACCAAGATGAATGCCAAGTTCAATGAGGTGCTTGCCCATTTACCACTACCAGTTGTAGCTTATGTCCCTCTTCAACCACAATAGTGGCCACGAGCGCGACGTGTGCTTGTCGGCGAAGTGCAGAATTTTGGTGTTGTTGCTACTACTGTTGCTGCTCCTCCTCCTACTGCTACTACCTAGGTTTCTATGGCTGAGCAGAATGAGGATTATCATGATGATTATGATGGTGATTACGATGATGAGGGAGAGGTTGTTGCCATTCAACACCAGGCAGAACAACCACCACGACAAGTCGTCGGTAGTCCACATGGATACAATCGCAGTGGTAGGGATGCACCACGCCATCAGGTACGGGATCATGACCATCTCCCTAAGCTTAAATTAAATATTCCTACTTTTGATGGTTGATATGTTCCTGATATATATCTTACTTAACGGAGCAACGTTCTACATGCTTGCAATTTCCTGAAGATAGACGTGTTGCTGCTGCTGTTTGTTCTTTCACTGGTTTTGCTTGTGTTTGGTGGTCTGAATATTGTCGAATACATCATGCTAATGTTCCAACTACTTGGGCTACTTTGAAAACTGCTATGCGTACTCATTGGGTTCCACCATATTATCAACGTGAATTACTTCAAAACTTGCAGCGTTTAAGCCAAGGAAAAAAATATGTAGAAGAATATTATCATGAATTACAAACTGGAATGATTAGATGTGGTATTGTTGAGGACAATGAAGCTATGCTTGCACGTTTTATGGATGGATTAAATAGAGATATTCAGACTATCCTAGAATATAAGGATTCTAACGCTATCACTCATTTATTCCATCTTGCTTGAAAAGCTGAACGTGAAGTGTAGGATCAACACGCATTGGCGAGAACTAACTTTTCTGCAGGTCGCACTTCCTCATGAACGCCACGAACCACGTGTACTTCCACACGTCCTCCTACATCCGCACCGCCTGCTTCAGCCGCCAACTCCACCAAAGATACCAGGAAACAGGCCCCGGCACCACAGAGCTCTTCTTCATCCATGGCATATACAGGGCAAACACATGAGGTTATATGTCGTCGTTGCAAGGGTGGAGGTCATTATGCGAGAGAGTGTCCATCCAAGCGTGTGATGATTATTACTGAGGATGGTGGATATGACTCTGCTAGTGATTATGACGAGGAGATCTAGATCTTATTGCAAGTGAAGAACGGGGTGTAGATGATACTGAACAAGAGACACAATACATGGCTGCTGACTACGCTGACAGGTATGAAAGCTTAGTTGCTCAACGTGTTTTAAGTGTGCAGGTAATACAGGCTGAGCAAAATCAGAGGCACAACTTGTTCCATACTAAGGGAGTGGTAAAGGAACGTTTTGTTTGCATAATCATCAATGGAGGGAGTTGCAACAACTTAGCTATCATGGAGATGGTGGAGAAGTTGTCTCTCACCACCAGACCATATCCTCATCCTTATTATATCCAGTGGTTCAACAACAGTGGCAAGGTTAAGGTAACATGTACTGTCCGTGTGCATTTTAGCATTGCTACATATTATGATTTTGTTGATTGTGATGTGGTACCCATGCAAGCATGCTCCGTTTTACTTCGTAGACCATGGCAATTTGATAAAAAAAATTGTACACCATGGTAACAAATCAGTATACTCTTGTTCATAAGGATCAAAATATAACTTTTCTTCCTATGTCTCCTGAACATATTATTATAGATGACATTGCTAGAGATAGTAAAGCAAAACAGGACCTACATAAGAGTGAAAATCAGATTGTAGCGAAGGAATTTGAGCAACACAATAAGCCTACTAAATCATCATCTGGTGTTGCCTCTGAAATAAAACTGAAGAGTGGTTGTTTACTTGCCACTAAATCTGATATTACTGATTTTGATATTACTACATCTATTTGCTATGCTTTCATATGCAAAGAGGTATTATTTTCATTTGAGGACATGCCACCCTCTTTTCCTTCTGCTGTCATTAACATTTTGCAGGAGTTCGCTAACGTCTTTCCACAAGACGTGCCACCAGGATTATCACCTATTAGAGGGATTGAGCATCAGATTGACTTAATTCCTTGTGCATCGGTACCCAACCGTGCACCGTACCGTACCAATCCAGAGGAGATGAAGGAGATTATGCGTCAAGTACAAGAGCTGCTCAACAAAGGTTATATACGTGAATCTCTTAGTCCTTGTGTTGTTCCTATTATTCTAGTGCCGAAAAAGGATGGTACATTGCGTATGTGTGTTGATTGTAGAGGCATTAATAATATTACTATTCGTTATCGTCATCCTATTCCTAGGCTAGATGATATGCTTGATGAATTAAGTGGCTCTATAATTTTCTCCAAAGTTGATTTGCATAGTGGATACCATCAAACTCGCATGAAACTGGGAGATGAATGGAAAACGGCATTTAAAACTAAGTTTGGCTTATATGAGTGGTTAGTTATGCCTTTTGGATTGACTAATGCACCTAGCACTTTCATGAGATTAATGAATGAGGTTTTACGTGCTTTCATTGGACGATTTGTGGTAGTCTACTTTTATGATATACTGATTTATAGTAGATCTTTGGAGGAACACTTGGATCATTTGCGTGTTGTTTTTACTGCTCTACGTGATGCACATTTATTTGCTAACCTTGGGAAGTGCACCTTTTGCACAGACCGAGTATCTTTTCTTGGCTATGTTGTTATTCCATAGGGAATTGAAGTTGATAAAGCCAAGATTGAAGCTATTGAGAGTTGGCCGCAGCCCAAAACGGTCACACAAGTGAGGAGTTTCCTTGGACTCACCGGGTTGTATAGGCGTTTTGTGAGAGATTTCAGCACCATTGTTTCACCTCTCAATGAGCTTACAAAGAAGGATGTGCCTTATTCTTGGGGTACCACACAGGAAGAAGCCTTCACGGTTTTGAAAGATAAGTTAACACATGCTCCTTTACTCCAACTTCCTGATTTTAATAAGACTTTCGAGCTTGAATGTGATGCTAGTGGAATTGGATTAGAATGTGTGTTATTACAAGATGGTAAACCTGTTGCATACTTTTCCGAAATAAAGTGGGCCTAGTCTGAATTATTCTACTTATGATAAGGAATTATATGCTCTTGTTCGTACTTTGGAAACATGGGAACATTATTTATGGCCTAAAGAATTTGTCATACATTCTAATCATGAATCTTTGAAACATATTAAAAGTCAAATAAACTTGAACCGTAGACATGCTAAATGGGTTGAATTCATTGAGACTTTCCCGTACGTCATTAAACACAAGAAGGGTAAAGCAAATGTTATTACTGATGCTTTGTCTCGTCGTTATACTATGCTTTCACAACTTGAATTTAAAATATTTGGTTTGGAGACCATCAAAGATCAATATGTGCATGATGCTGCTTTCAAAGATGTGTTGGAAAATTGTAAAGAAGGGAGAACATGGAACAATTTCATCATTAATAATGGATTTGTGTTTCGTGCTAACAAGCTATGCATTTCAGCTAACTCCGTTCGTATTTTGTTGTTACAGGAGGCGCATGGAGGAGGATTGATGGGACACTTTGGCGTGAAGAAGATGGATGACTGCTACGGCAACAAAGGTCCTTCCCCGGCAACGCCAGGAATTCTTCTTGCTACTTCTCTTGCTTGCGTCGTTTTTTCCCTTGAAGAGGAAAGGGTGATGCAGCAAAGGAGCAGTAAGTATTTCCCTCAGTTTGAGAACCAAGGTATCAATCCAGTAGGAGAATCTCGTCAAGTCCAGAGTACCTGCGCAAACACAAAAGAGCTTGCACCCAACGCTAAAAGGGGTTGTCAATCCCTTCAAGATTGATTGCAAAGTGAGATCTAAAGGCGGAAAGTGCAACGAAGAAAAAGTGTAAGGCTGAAATTATGGTGTGGAGTAGACCCAGGGGCCATAGTGTTCACTAGAGGCTTCTCCCAAAATAGCAAATATCACGGTGGGTGAACAAATTACTGTCGAGCAATCGATAGAACCGCGCAAAGTCATGACGATATCTACGGCAATGATCATACATATAGGCAACACGTCCGAGACAAGTAGACCAATACTTTCTGCATCTACTACTATTACTCTACACGTCGACCGCTATCCAGCATGCATCTAGTGTATTGAGTTTATGACGAACAGAGTAACGCCTTAAGCAAGATGACATGATGTAGAGGAATAATCTTAAACCAATGATGAAAACCCCATCTTTTTACCCTTGATGGCAACAACATGATGCGTGCCTCGCTACCCCTTCTGTCACTGGGTGAGGTCACCGCATGGTATGAACCCAAAACCAAGCACTTCTCCCATTGCAAGAATCATAGATCTAGTTGGACAAACAAAACCCACAACTCGAAGAGAATTACAAGGATATGAAATCATGCATAAGAGAGATCAGAAGAAACTCAAATAAGATTCATAGATAATCTGATCATAAATCCACAATTCACCGGATCTCGACAAACACACCGCAAAAGAAGATTACATCGGATAGATCTCCATGAAGATCATGGAGAACTTTGTATTGAAGATCCAAGAGAGAGAAGAAGCCATCTAGTTACTAGCTATGGATCTGTAGGTCTATGGTGAACTACTAACGCATCATCGGAGAGGTCATGGTGTTGATGAAGAAGCCCTCCGTATCCGAATCCCCCCTCCGGCAGGGCACCAGAACGTGCCCCAGATGGGATCTTGCGGAGACAGAAGCTTGCGGCGGCGGAAAAGTACTTTCGATGATCTCTTGATTTTTTATGGGATTTTAGGGAATATATAGGCGCAAAACCTAGGGCAGAGGTGGCCCAGGGAGCTCACAAGCCAGGGGGTGCGCCCCCCCCCCCCCCGGCCGCGCCATGAGGGCTTGTGGGGTCCCTGTAGGCCCCCTGCCCTGATTCTCCGGCTTCCCGATCTTTTTTTGTTTCGAAAAAAATCTTTTTGGCAGTTTCATTCCGTTTGGACTCCGTTCAAAATCCTCCTCTGAAAGGGGTCAAAAACACGGAAAAAACAAGAACTGACACTTGGCACTGAGTTAATAAGTTAATCCCAAAAAATATATAAAAGGCATACAAAACATCCAAAGTTTGACAAGATAATAGCATGAAACCATCAAAATTATAGATACGTTGGATACGTATCAAGGACGTACTTGCTACACATTTCTTTTGGACAAGGATGCGACGGGATGTTGAGCGTTTCGTTGCTCGCTGCAAGACATGTCAAAAAGCTAAGTCACGACTCAATCCTCATGGTTTATATATGCCTTTGCTTGTACCTAGTGTTCCTTGGGAGGATATATCTATGGGCTTTGTTTTAGGTTTACCTCGAACAAAGAAGGGGAGGGATAGCATATTTGTTGTCGTGGACAGATTTTCTAAAATGGCACACTTTATACCATGTCATAAAAGTGATGATGCCGCTAATGTGGCTGATTTGTTCTTTCATGAAATTATTCGCTTGCATGGTGTGCCAAATACGATTGTTTCATATCGCTATGCTAAATTTCTTAGCAACTTTTGGCGATGTTTATGGGCTAAGTTGGGGACAAATTTGCTTTTTAGTACTACATGTCACACGCAAACTGATGGACAAACTGAAGTGGTCAATGGATCTTTGTCTATTGTGCTTAGGGCTGTTTTGAAGAACAATCTAAAACTGTGGGAAGAATGCTTGCCTCATATTGAATTTGCTTATAATCGTTCGCTGCATTCAACTACAAAGATGTGTCCTTTTGGAGTTGTGTATGGTTTCCTACCTCGTGCACCTATTGATTTGTTACCTCTTCCATCTTCGGAGAAGGTTAATTTTGATGCCAAAGAATGTGTTGATTTGATACTAAAGATGCATGAGTTAACTAAGGAAAACATTGAGCGCATGAATGCTAAATATAAACTTGCTGGAGATAAGGGTAGAAAATTGTTGGAAATATGCCCTATAGGCAATAATAAATTAGTTATTATTATATTTCCTTGTTCATAATAATTGTTTATTATCCATGCTGGAATTTTATTGATTGGAAACTCAAATACATGTGTGGATACATAGACAACACACTGTCCCTAGTAAGCCTCTAGTTGACTAGCTCGTTGATCAAAGATGGTCAAGGTTTCCTAACCATAGACAAGTGTTGTCACTTGATAATGGGATCACATCATTAGGAGAATCATGTGATGGACAAGACCCAAACTATGAACGTAGCATATTGATCATGTCGTTTTATTGCTATAGGTTTCTGTGTGTCAAGTATTTGTTTCTGTGACCATGAGATCATATAACTCACTGGCACCGGAGGAATACCTTGTGTGCATCAAACGTCACAACGTAATTGGGTGACTATAAAGGTGTTCTACAGGTATCTCTGAAGGTGTCCGTTGAGTTAGTATGGATCAAGACTGGGATTTGTCACTGCGTGTGACGGTGAGGTATCTCGGGGCCCACTCGGTAATACAACATCACACACAAGCCTTACAAGCAATGTGACTAAGTGTAAGTCACGGGATCTTGTATTACGGAACAAGTAAAGAGACTTGCCGGTAACGAGAAGTAAATAGGTATGCGGATACCGATGATCAAATCTCGGGCAAGTAACATACCGAAGGACAAAGGGAATGACATACGGGATTATATGAATCCTTGACACTGAGGTTCAACCGATAAGATCTTCATAGAATATGTAGGATCCAATATGGGCATCCAAGTACCTCTATTGGATATTGACCGAGGAGTACCTCGGGGCATGTCTACATAGTTCTCGAACCCGCAAGGTCTGCACACTTAAGGTTCGATGATGTTTCGGTATAGTTGAGTTATAGGTCTTGGTAACCGGAAGTTGTTCGGAGTCCCGGATGAGATCCAGGACGTCACGAGGAGCTCCGGAATGATCCGAAGGTAAAGATTAATATATAGGAAGTCCTGTTTTGGTCACCGAAAAAGTTTCGGGCTCATCGGTAGTGTACCAGGAGTGCCGGGAGGGGTGCCGGGGACCATCAGGAGGGGTGTCACGCCCAAGGGGTCTCATGGGCTATGGGAAGAGATAAACCAGCCCCGAGTGGGCTGGAATAAGTTCCCACTAAGGCCCATAAGGTTTGAGAAGGAAAAAACACAAGGTGGAAAGAGTTTCCAAGTGGGAAGATGGAATCCTACTCCAAGTAGGATTGGAGTAGGACTCCTCCACCTCCAATTTCGGCCAAACCTTGAGGGTTTGAGGCTGCCTCCTCCTCTCCCTCCATCCTATATATACTAGAGGTATTGGGGGTTTTTGAGATATAACTTTGCGACGTGCTGCTCGACCCTATACCACGCAGTTTTTCCTCTAGATCGTATTTCTGCGGAGCTTAGGCAAAGCCCTTTCGGAGTAGATCATCACCACCACCGGCGCGCCGTCACGCTGCCGAAGAACTATTCTACCTCTCTGCCCCCTCTTGCTGGATCAAGAAGGTGGAGATCGTCATCGAGCTGTACTTGTGCTGAACGCGGAGGTGTCGTCCGTTCGGCACTAGATCGGAACGGATCGTGAGACGGATCGTAAGACGGTTCGTGCGACGGATCGCCAGACGGTTCGTGGGACGGATCGGGGGACGGTTCGTGGGACGGATCGCGGGACGGTTCGTTGGATGGATCGTGGGACGGTTCATGGGACGGTTCGTGGGGCTGATCGAGGGACGTGAAGACGTTCCACTACATCAACCGCGTTTCTTAAACGCTTCCTGTTGTGCGATCTACAAGGGTACATAGATCCAAATCTCCTCTCATAGATGGACATCACCATGATAGGTCTTCGTGTGCGTAGGAAATTTTTTGTTTCCCATGCAACGTTCCCCAACAGTGGCATCATGAGCTAGGTTCATGCGTAGATGTAATCTCGAGTAGAACACAAAGGGTTTTGTGGACGGTGATGTTCGATTTGCTACCCTCCTTAGTCTTTTCTCAATTTGGCGGTATTGTTGGATTGAAGCGGCCCGGACCGGCATTATTCGTACGCTTACGAAAGACCGGTTTCATCGATTGACAAGCAACCTCGTTGCATAAAGATGACTGGCGGGTGTCAGTTTCTTCAACTTTAGTTGAATTTGTTTTGACCGAGGCGGTCCTTGGAGGGGTTAAATAGCAATTTGCACATCTCCGTTGTGGTTTTTGCGTAAGTAAGATGCGATCTACTAGATACCCATAGCAGCCACGTAAAACATGCAACAACAATTAGAGGACGTCTAACTTGTTTTTGCAGGGTATGCTTGTGATATGATATGGCCAATGACGTGATGTGATATATTGGATGTATGAGATGATCATGTTGTAATAGTTAATATTGACTTGCACGTCGATGGTACGGCAACCGGCAGGAGCCATAGGGTTGTCTTTAAACTAACGTTTGTGTTTGCAGATGTGTTTACTACATTGCTAGGACATAGCTTTAGTAGTAATAGCATAAGTAGCACGACAACCCCGATGGCGACACGTTGATGGAGATCATGATGATGGAGATCATGGTGTGGCGCCGGTGACAAGAAGATTGTGTCGGTGCTTTGGTGATGGAGATCAAGAAGCACATGATGATGACCATATCATGTCACTTATGACTTGCATGTAATGTTAATCCTTTTATGCACCTTATTTTGCTTAGAACAACGGTAGCATTATGAGCTGATCTCTCACTAAAATTTTAAGACAAAATTGTGTTCTCCCCGAGTGTGCACCATTGCTACAGTTCGTCGTTTCGAGACACCACGTGATGATCGGGTGTGATAGACTCAACGTTCACATACAACGGGTGCAAAACAGTTGCACACGCGGAACACTCGGGTTTAACTTGACGAGCCTAGCATGTGCAGACATGGCCTCGGAACACAAGAGACTGAAAGGTCGAGCATGAATCGTATAGTTGATATGATTAGCATAGAGATGCTTACCACTGAAACTATTCTCGACTCACGTGATGATCGGACTTGAGATAGTGGATTTGGATCATGTACCACTCAAATGACTAGAGGGATGTACTATTTGAGTGGGAGTTCTTAAGTAATATGATTAATTGAACTAATTATCATGAACATAGTCTAATGGTCTTTGCGAATTACGATGTAGCTTGCGCTATAGCTCTACTGTTTTTATATGTTCCTAGAGAAAATTTAGTTGAAAGTTGATAGTAGCAACTTTGCGGACTGAGTCCGTAAAACTGAGGATTGTCCTCATTGCTGCGTAGAAGGCTTATGTCCTTAATGCACCACTCGTTGTGCTGCACCTCTGGCGTCGGCTGTGGATGTTGCCAACATTTGACATACACGTCTTTGATGACTACATGATAGTTTAGTGCGCAATACTTAATGGCTTAGAAGCAAGGCGCCGAAGACGTTTTGAAAACTTTGCAGAACATGAGATATGTTCAAAGACATGAAATTAAGATTTCATGCTCGTGCCCTTGTTGAGAGGTATAAGACCTCCAACAAGATTATTTGCCTACAAAGTAAAGGAGAAAAGCTCAAATCGTTGAGCATGTTCTCAGATTGTCTGAGTACAACAATCACTTGAATCAAGTGGGAGTTAATCTTCCAGATGATATAGTGATGGTTCTCCAAAGTCACTGCCACTAAGCTGCTAGAGCTTCATGATGAACTATAACATATCAAGGATAGATATGATGATCCTTGAGTGATTCGCAATGTTTGACACTGCGAAAGTAGAAATCAAGAAGGAGCATCAATTATTGATGGTTAGTAGAACCACTAGTTTCAGGAAGGGCAAGGGCTAAAAAGGGA
Organism: Hordeum vulgare subsp. vulgare; assembly: GCF_904849725.1. NCBI lineage: Eukaryota > Viridiplantae > Streptophyta > Magnoliopsida > Poales > Poaceae > Hordeum > Hordeum vulgare. The sequence continues at coordinate 220,604,411 of NC_058518.1, forward strand.
TACTTCATGCAACGGCAAACCAGTTGTTGCTCTAATGAGGAAACCCAAAGATTGAACCCAAACCCAAGACTAAGTGCTTCTGTTATGAGGGGAACGTTCACTGAGGCGGAGCTATCCTAGATACTTGGTAAAAAGAAGGCTCGCAAAAGTCGACACAAGTATATGTGATATACATGATGTGCTTTACTGGTACTCCTAGTAGCACGAGGGTATTGGATACCGGTTCGGTTGCTAAGTAATTAGTAACTCGAAATGAAAGCTACGGTATAAACGGAGACTAGCTAAAGGTGTGGCGACGATATGTGTTGGAAGTGTTTCCAAGGTTGATGTGATCAAACATCGCATGCTCCCTCTATCATCGGGATTGGTGGTAAAACTTAAATAATTGTTATTTGGTGTTTGCGTTGAGCATGAACATGATTGGATCGTGTTTATTGCAATACGATTATTCATTTAAAGAGAATAATAGTTATTCTATTTGCTTGAATATTTACCCTCAATGGTTTATTGAATCTCGATCGTAGTGTTACACATGTTCATAATATTAGTGCCAAAAGATATAAAGTAATAGTGATAGTACCACTTAGTTGTGGCACTGCCACTTGAGTCATGTTGGTGTAAAATGTATGAAGAAGCTCCATGCCGATGGATCTTTGTACTCACTCATTTTTGAAACGTTTGAGACATGCAAACCATACCTGTTGGTATAAATGCATGAAGAAGCTCCATAGAGATGGATCGTTTGGACTCACTTGATTTTGAATCACTTGAGACATGCAAATCATGCCACATGAAACAAGAGAGTAACTTGTTGGGATTAATACATTTTTGATGTGTGCAGTCCAATGAGTGCTAAGACACGCAGTGGATATCGTTGTGTTCTTACTTCACTGATGATTTAAGTAGATACGGGAGTATTTACTTGATGAATCACAAGTTTGAAATATTGAAAAGTTCAATGCTATTTCAAAGTGAAGATCGTCCTCACAAGAGGATAAACTGTCTACGATATGACCATAGAGATGAATATCTGAGTTGCGAGTTTTGGTACACAATTAAAGACAATGTGGAAATTGTTTCGCAATTCATGCCACCTTGAACACCATAGTGTGATGGTGTGTCCGAACGTCATAGCTACGCCCTATTTTGATATGGTGCATACTATGATGTCTCTTATCGAGTTACGGCTATCGTTTATGGGTTATGCATTAGAGACAACCGCATTCACTTTAAATAGGGCACCACATATTTCCATTGAGATGACACATTATAGATTATGGTTTAGAGAAACCTAAGTTGTCGTTTCTTGAAAGTTTGGGCCTGCGATGCTTATGTGAAAAGGTTTAAGTCTGATAAGCTCGAACCCAAAGCGGATAAATGCATCTTCATAGGATATCCAAAATAGTTGGATACATCTCCTATCTCAGATCCGGAAGCAAAGTGTTTGTTTCTAAAAACGGATCCTTTCTCGAGGAAAGGTTTCTCTCGAAAGAATTGAGTGGGAGGGTTGTGGAACTTGATGAGGATAGTCAACCGTCACTTCAACCAGTGTGTAGCAGGGCGCAGGAAGATGTTCCTGTGGCGCCTACACCAATTGAAGTGGAAGCTGATGATGGTGATCATTAGAGCTTTGGATCAAGTTACTACAAAACTCGTAGGTCGACAAAGGTCGCATACTACTACAGAGTGGTACGGTAACCCTGTCTTGGAGGTCATGTTGTTGAGAAACAATGAACCTACGAGTTATGGAAAAGCAATGGTGGGCCCGGATTCCAACAAATGGTTGGAGGCCATGAAATCCGAGAGAGGATCCATGTATAAAACAAAGTGTAGACTTTGGAAGAACTACTTGATGGTAGTAAGACTATTAAGTAAAGATGGATCTTTAAAAGGAAGACAGACGATGATTGTGATAAGTCACTATTAAGAAAAGCTCGACTTGTCGCAAAGATGTTTTCGACAAGATCAAAGAGTTGACTATGATGTGACTTCCTCACTCGTAGCGATGCTAAAAGTCTGTTGGAATTATGTTAGTAGTTGCTGTATTATTTGTGAAATATTGCACATAGGAACACAAAACATTGTTTCCTCGACGGTTTCCTTGAGGAAAGATTGTATGTGATACAATCAGATGGTTTTGTCGATCCTAAGGATACTAACAAGTATGCAAGCTCCAGCAATCCTTTTATGGACTCGTACAAGCATCTCGGAGTTGGAATATACGCTTTGATGAGATGATCAAAGCTTTTGGTTTTGTACAAGGTTTATGAGAAACTTGTATTTCCAAAGAAGTCAGTGGGAGCACTATAGTTTTTCTGATAAAGTATATGTGGTTGACATATTGTTGATCAGAAGTAATGTAGAATTTTTGTAAAGCATAAAGGTTGTTTGAAAGGGGTTTTTCAAAGGAAGACCTGGATAGAGCTACTTAAAACATTAAGCATCATGATCTATGGAGAAGATCAAAATTCTGAAACAGAACTTTCAAATGAAATGCATACCTTGACAAGTTTTTGAAGGAGTTCAAAATAGATCAGCAAAGAAGGAGTTCTTGTTTGTATTGTAAGGTGTGAATATGAGTAAGACTCAAAAGCCCGACCACGTCAGAAGAAAGAGAAAGGACGAAGGTCGTCCCCTATGCCTTAGCCGTAGACTCTACAGTATGCCATGCTGTGTACCGCACCTAATATGTGCCTTGCCACAAGTATGTTAAGAGGTACAGAGAGTGATCCAGGATTGAATCACTGAACAGCGGTCAAAGTAATCCTTAGTAACTAATGGACTAAGGAATTTTCTCGATTATGGAGGTGGTTAAAGAGTTCATCGTAAAGGGTTACGTCGATGCAAGCTTTGACACTAATCCGAATAACTATGAGTAGTGAAACGGATTCGTATAGTAGAGTAGATATTTGGAGTATTTCCGAATAGCACGTAGTAGCAGGATCTATAAGATGACATACAAATTTGTAAAGAACACACGGATCTGAAAGTTTCAGAACCGTTGACTAAAACCTCTCTCACGAGCAAGACGTGATCACACCCAGAACTATATGGGTGTTGGATTCATTGAAATCACATGGTGATGTGAACTAGATTATTGACTCTAGTGCAAGTGGGAGACTATTGGAAATATGCCCTAGAGGCAATAATAAATTAGTTATTATTATATTTCCTTGTTCATAATAATCATTTATTATCCATGCTAGAATTTTATTGATTGGAAACTCAAATACATGTGTGGATACATAGACAACACACTGTCCCTAGTAAGCCTCTAGTTGCTCGTTGATCAAAGATGGTCAAGGTTTCCTAACCATAGAAAGTGTTGTCACTTGATAACGGGATCACATCATTAGGAGAATCATGTGATGGACAAGACCCAAACTATGAACGTAGCATATTGATCGTGTCGTTTTATTGCTATAGTTTTCTGCGTGTCAAGTATTTGTTCCTCTGACCATGAGATCATATAACTCACTGGCACCGGAGGAATACCTTGTGTGCATCAAACGTCATAATGTAACTGGGTGACTATAAAGGTGTTCTACGGGTATCTCCGAAGGTGTCCGTTGAGTTAGTATGGATCAAGACTGGGATTTATCACTCCATGTGACGGAGAGGTATCTCGGGGCCCACTCGAAAATACAACATCACACACAAGCCTTGCAAGCAATGTGACTAAGTGTAAGTCACGGGATCTTGTGTTACAGAACGAGTAAAGAGACTTGTCGGTAATGAGAAGTAAATAGGTATGCGGATACCGACGATCAAATCTCGGACAAGTAACATACCGAAGGACAAAGGGAATGACATACGGGATTATATGAATCCTTCACACTGAGGTTCAACCGATAAGATCTTCGGAGAATATGTAGTATCCAATATGGGCATCCAGGTCCCGCTATTGGATATTGACCGAGGAGTACCTCGGGGCATGTCTACATAGTTCTCGAACCCACAGGGTCTGCACACTTAAGGTTCGATGATGTTTCTGTATAGTTTAGTTATAGGTGTTGGTAACCGAAAGTTGTTTGGAGTCCCGGATGAGATCTAGGATGTCACGAGGAGCTCCGGAATGGTGTGGAGGTAAAGATTAATATATAGGAAGTCCTGTTTTGGTCACCGGAAAAGTTTCTGGCTCATCGGTAGTGTACGAGGAGTGCCGGGAGGGGTGCCGGGGACCATCGGGAGGGCTGTCATGCCCCAAGTGGTCTCATGGGCTATGGGAAGACATAAACCAGCCCCTAGTGGGCTGGAATAAGTTCCCACTAAGGCCCATAAGGTTTGAGAAGGAAAAAACACAAGGTGGAAAGAGTTTCCAAGTGGGAAGGTGGAATCCTACTCCAAGTAGGATTGGAGTAGGACTCCTCCAGCTCCAATTTCGGGCAAACCTTGAGGGTTTGAGGCTGCCTCCTCCTCTGCCTCCCTCCTATATATACTAGAGGTATTGGGGTTTTTTGAGATACAACTTTGCCACGTGCTGCTCGACCCTATGCCACGCAGTTTTTCCTCTAGATCGTATTTCTGCGGAGCTTAGGCGAAGCCCTCCCGGACTATATCATCACCACCACCGGCGTGCCGTCATGCTGCCGGAGAACTCTTCTACCTCTCCACCCCCTCTAGCTGGATCAAGAAGGTGGAGATCGTCATCGAGATGTACGTGTGCTGAACGCGGAGGTGCCGTCCGTTCGGCACTAGACCGGAACGAATCGTGAGACGGATCGCAAGACGGTTCATGCGACGGATCGCCAGACGGTTCGTGGGACGGATCACGGGACGGTTCGTGGGACGGATCGCGAGACGGTTCGTGGGACGGTTCATGGGACGGTTCATGGGGCTGATCGAGGGACGTGAAGACGTTCCACTACATCAACCGCGTCTCTTAAACGCTTCCTGCTGTGCGATCTACAAGGGTACATAGATCCAAATCTCCTCTCGTAGATGGACATCACCATGATAGGTCTTCGTGTGCCTAGGAATTTTTTTGTTTCCCATGCAACGTTCCCCAACAAAAACATGTTGTCTTTCCACCTGCAGATCTTATTTGATTGCATTTGCGTAAGGATAGGTTTCCTGATTTGCGCAAGTCAAAACTAATGCCATGTGTTGATGGTCTTTTCAAAGTGTTAGAGAAAATAAATGATAATGCATATAGACTTGAGATGCCTGCAGATTTTGGGATTAGTCCCACTTTTAAAATTGCATATTTGAAGCCATATTTGGGTGAGGAAGATGAGCTTCCGTCGAGGACGACTTCAGTTCAAGAAGGGGAGGATGATGAGGACATCAACACCATTATTACACCCATAGACCCAGCTACTATACATAGTGGACCAGTTACTAGAGCTCGTGCACGCCAATTGAATTACTAGGTACTTTTGTTTCTTGGGAATACTTCTAATTGAAAGTGTGTTATATCGACTAGAGGGGGTGAATAGGAGATTTTTAGAATATCATCGCTGAGGAAATTCCTTTTGAGGAATTTCCTCACTGATGAATAACTCGCCGCGGAAACAACGAAGGATGAGGGGTGCAAAGTAGCACTACAACAGTTTTCAAGATGAGAAATATGAAAAACAGTTTGCATAATACGCACGCACAGAGTAAGCAGGTGAGGATTAACTCGCGTGAGGAATTTGAGGTTGAGGAACTTCAGAGAAAGTCTTTAGCAAATTCTTCAAACACTGTCAATGAAAATCTGTAAGTGCATCTAGTGCCCCTTAGTGATTTTGGTGGTTTGAAGACTTATAGGTTAAGTAACTAATGTGTTTGTGAGTATACACAGGATCTATAAGTCATTGAGGAGTTTGAGATATTTGAAGAATATCGACCCCTAAAAATATATGTCTTCAGTTGAAGAAATTGGTCTGAAGCTAAAGAAATGAATCGCGAGGAATCTGCGATGAAATTGATATTCCTCATGAAGATACTAATATTGAGAAGTCCGGTGGTTCCTGAAGAAAATCATTCTGAAGAATTTGAAGCATGAAGATTTACACTTTCTGTTTTACTTTCTTCGCATTTGAGTAATAGGAACACCGTACTGTTAAAGGGGTCGAAGTTACACTATGGAATGAATTTCCTCATGATGCTCAACCCAAGCCTAATCCTACAAAAAGCCTCAAGTGAGGAATATGAGTGACATGAGAACTCTCACAGTTGAGGGTTCCGACCGTTTTGATAACCACGCCAAGTCACCGGTCTTATCCACTCTAACGGTCATATTATTTAAGGGCTTTAGTGTCAAATCATGTCGGGATGCTCCTAGGCTATAAATAGCCACCCCCCACAACCACTAGTTGGTTGGCTGCTCCGTTAGAAACTAACACTTGTCATAAGAGCAACCCAAATTCCTCAGAGTCTTCGAGAGTAATTCATCAGTGAGGAAATACACCACCCTCCGAAACCACAAACCAAACCTAGTGATTGAGCATCACTGAAGAAGTTGTTCCTGTGTGGGACTGAAGCCATTTACCTTTGAGGACTGTGCATCCTCTAGACGGTTAGGCGTCATGGTCTAGAATGTTCCAGCAGTTAATTGTGGATCGTCGAGTGACCAAGTTTGTGAGGGTTTGGAAGTCTGCCCTGAAGACTTACCACGAGTGTTGGGTGAGGACTGTGTGTCCTTATCTCAAGGAGAATACGGTAGGGACTGTGTGTCCCGGGACTGGGTGTCCTTTGGTTTCAATACCAAGCCGCTCCAAACCAGATGTACAACTGTCACAGCAGTTGGAACTGGGTCATCAACGACTGTCTTCACTGAGAAACGGGTTCTAATTCCTCAACTCTTTACTTTCCCTGTATTATGTGTTGATGACTTTCACTGTGACTGTTTGAAGAATTTGCTGAAGACTTTCTCCGAATTTCCTCAACCTCAAATTCTTCACGTTAGTTCATCCTCATCTGTATTCTGCGTACCTGCTCACTTTGCAATCTGTTTTCACATTCTTCACTCTGAAATACCGCGGTTGTGAACGTTTGCACGTCTGGTCCTTTACTGTTTCCGCTGTAAGATAGTCATCGGTGAGGAATTTCCTCAAAAGGAATTCCCTCACTGATGAAATTCTAAAAATCTCCTATTCACCCCCCTCTAGTCGATATAACGCACTTTCAATTGGTATCAGAGCAAGGTACTCCCTTGTTCTATGTGATTTTGGTTTAACCACCTGGAGTTTTAGTTATGTCGACTGCAGGCATGTTTAAGGTGACTGCAGTATGTCCTACCTACGAAGGAAAGAACTTTCCCTTCTAGAAGAACAAAATGCAAATGCATCTACAAGCTATTGATAATGATCTCTGGTATATTGTAGAAAATGGCGTCCCCATAATTTGTACCAGTGTCACTGCGGCTGATGTGAAGAAATTCAAGCAACTCGATTCTCAAGCGAAGAACATCATCTGTGGCCATCTGAGCCCAGGCCAGTTTGGAAGAGTAAGTGCTTTGGGCTCTGCAACACTGATCTGGGAGAGACTGTGCAAGGTAAATGAAGGAGTATCAACCCAGCGTGACTCTCGTGTTGACATTCCTCGCAATCTCTTCAATCGCTTCAAGAGACATGACAATGAAAGCTGCCAAGACACCTTTGATCGCCTCACTGACATATCAAATGAACTGCAAGCACTGGGAGCTCGAGACATCACTGATCACGAAGTTGTGAAGAAACTACTGAGATCTTTGGATTCTTCATTTGATACTTCAGTTCTGATGATTCAAGAAAGACCAAACTACAAGATGCTGGATCCAGCTGATATACTTGAAAGGCTAAATACTCATGAATTCCAGCTAGAAGAAAAGAGAGATCTATATGAACAAAGCTATTCCAGACCACGTGCATTAAAGGCTAGAGCAATTTCCTCATCTGAAGAAGAAGACACAAATGACAGCATTTGTGACCCTGAAGAATTTGGACAGGAGCTTGCAATGCTCGTGAGGAAATTCCAGAGATTTACACGACGTGGCCAGTTCGGTAAATCTTCAAGAAGAGACATGAGGAAATCAGAATCTTCATCTGAGGACTACAAGAAACGAACCTGTCACAAGTGCAAGAAATCAGGTCATTACATTGCTGATTGTCCCCGTTGGGGAAAGGAATCAAAGAAGAAGAAATACAAGGATGACAGTTCTGATGACTCGAAGAAGAAGAAGAAATATTCAAAATCCTCATCTTCACAGCCCTCATCACACAAGAAGACTAGTTTCAGAAAGGCTCGAGCACTTATTGGCAAGGAAATGGACTCCGAGGCAGAATCAGAGGAAGGTGATGAAGAAGAAAGTTCTAAAGAATACTCAGAATCTGGACAGGCTAGTCTTGCACTAGCAACCACTTTCGTCAGCAAGTCAATCTTCAATCTTGAAGAAAATGATTGCACCATCCATACTGATGACTATGCTGATGACTTCGCTCCAACCTATTGCTTCATGGCAAAGGGTTCGAAGGTACCAAATAATGCCTCCTCCTCTGATTCAAGTGACTGTGAACCTAATGATTATAAGAAACCCAGTTACAGTAAACTCGCTATCATTGCCACTAAACAACAAACTGCTCTTGGAAAGCTTCAGAAACTGCTAGACAAAAGTGATGATCTGTTGAATGATGAAATGAACCTTACCCAAATCCTCACTGATGACATGAAAAGTCGTTAGTCTAGATTTGATAATCTTCAGGATCGTTATGATACACTCCTCACTGATCATCAGAAGCTTTCCTATGAATTTCTTCAAAGGAAGCTTGATCTTGAGAAGCTGAGGATGTCTCATGATGATCTTCGTATGGAAAATGATTCATTACTAGCTCAACAGATCAGCGCTAGTCAAGTTGAATTTATTCCTCCATGTCTTAAATGCATTGAACGCGAAACTGCTAATTCCTCACGAGAATCATCAAATGCTACCATTGCTACAAATTCTAAAACTGCACCTGTTGTGTCTATTTCCTCACTTGAGGAAAACACAAATGTTACTGATGAAAATGCAGGGTTGAAGGAATTGTACGTGACAGGCATGTACAAAAGCCTCAAAGGACATCAAACCCTTTGTGATGTGCTTAAAAAGCAGATATTGAACAAGAACCCGAGGAAAGAAGGAATTGCCTTTGAGAGGAAATTAAATGCTGATGGATCTTATTGGAAACCTGAGCAGTATCCCAAAACCTCATGGGTTGCTGCTACTGGGCCTCCTTTTGATCCATCTAATCTAACTGGCTTTTCATGTGAATTATCCTATTCCTCGGATGAGTCATTTGATTCCAACTATAAACTGTTCAAAAATCAATCTGGTGAAGTATTTGCTCGATATGTTGGAACTAACTGCAGGAATGGCCCTCCTCTGAGGAAAATCTGGGTTCCCAAAAGTTGTCTTGAAAATCTTCAGGTGAATGTCCTCATGACACCACCACTGAAGAATCTGAACCCCAGATCAAATTCCTCAGGAGGATCAAAGTCTTCAAGAGGATCAAAATCCTCAACTGGTCAAAACTATGCTCGTACCCGTGCTTATGCTTCTAACATGCAGGGAAACTACAAGGAATATGAATATGAGCGTTACTCCTCAAATCATTATGTTCATAAATCCTCAAACCAGTTCTCTGCATATTCATATGAGTACTTTAATCCCCCTACTATTAAGAGAAGTGCATTAGCTTCAATGCCACCTTTCTCATATGGTGCTCGCAGGATGATGAACGCTTTGCCACCCCTTCAGATGTGGGTGGTGAAGAAATCAAACTAATCACTTCTGCAGGTCAGGTCTCCAGATGAAAATCATCATCTGAAGAATTTGGTGGAGACCTGAGGAAATGCTTGATAGGACGCAAGCTAATGATTGATGAAATAGAAATATTTCACACGTCCTTACATTTATATTATGATGAAATTACTGATCTGATGAAATTAGTATCATATTCTTCAAATCTGAAGCATATGAGATGGTAAGTTGTACTAATTCATCTGCAGGATGACAAACCCAAGAATACTGAGTAGGTTCTCGATAGTCGCTGCACACATCACATGACTGGTGATAAAAGCTTACTGATGAATATGCCACTAACTCCATCACCTCTGAAGCAAATCACATATGCTGACAAAGGTAAAAGCAAGGTATTGGGATTTGGCGAAGTGGCTATTTCCAAGGATAGGCATATGGACAAAGTGATGCTTGTTGAATCCCTTGGTTTTAACCTTATGCCAGTCTTGATGCTTTGTGATCTTGATATGATTGTCATCTTTGGTAGATATAGATGTGTAGTCATCATGGAATTTGACAGATCCAAAGTCTTCGAAGGTGTATGAAGAGGGGATTTGTACATTGTTGATTTCTCTATAGGTCCTCAACCAGCCACTTGCTTACTAGCAAAAACCTCAGAAGGATGGATGTGGCACCGAAGACTAGGTCATGCAGGCATGAGGAATTTGCACACGCTCGTGAAGAAGAAGCATGTCATCGGCATCGAATCAGTCAAATTCCTCAAGGATCATCTCTGCGGTGCTTGTGAATCTGGGAAAATGACCAGATCCAAGCATCCCTCTAAAACCATCATGACCACTACACGTCCATTCGAATTGCTTCATATGGATTTATTTGGACCTACTCACTATGCCACACTAACCAATGCAGCATCTTTATATGGCTTCGTCATAGTTGATGATTATTCCAGATATACTTGGGTGCATATCATAGTATATAAAACTGAAGTGCAGGAAATCTTCAAATGATTTTCTTCAAGGGCCTCGACGAACTTTGGCATCAAGATCAAACATATCAGGAGTGATAATGGAACCGAGTTCAAAAACACTAGTCTTGATGATTATCTTGATGAACTTGGTATTACTCACGAATTGTCTGCTCCTTATACTCCTCAGCAGAATGGTGTCGTCGAAAGGAAGAACAGGACTCTTGTTGAAATGGCTAGAACCATGCTTGAAGAATATCAGACTCCTCGTCGCTTTTGGCCTGAAGCAATCAACACTGCATGCCATATCATCAACAGGGTATATCTTCACAAATTCCTCAAGAAAACCTCATATGAACTCCTCACTGACAAGAAACCCAATGTAAGTTATTTCAAAGTCTTCGGTGCGAAATGCTGGATTAGAGATCCGAACCATAACTCAAAATTTGCACCTAAGGCACATGAAGGTTTTATGCTCGGTTATGGAAAGGACTCGCACACTTACAGAGTCTTCAACAACTATCACAACAAAGTTGTTGAGACTGTAGATGTGCGGTTCGATGAAACTACTGGCTCGCAAAGAGAGCAATTGTCTTCTGATCGAGATAAGTTGTCTCCTGAGGAAGCAACAAAGCTTAAGCCTACTGAAGACATTGTCCCCACTGAGGAAATTGGTGAAGAAACGATCCCCATCGCTGATAAAAACCAAGAATATTCTCCTGAGGAAATTGCACCAGCACCACTTCCTCAGCCCAGACAAAATCCTCAACCAGCTCATCCGAGGATTGCAAACGAAGTAGAACTTGACAAAATCCTCAACGACATCAACGCGCCAGGTCCTCTCACTTGCTCAAAAGCTTCACACTTAGTTAACTTTTGTGGGCACTTTTCCTTTGTATCCATCACAGAACCCTCAAAAGTTGTTGAGGCTTTTCTGGAACCGGAGTGGATCCAAGCTATGCAAGACGAACTTCTTCAATTCAAGCTGAATGACGTATGGGAGCTCGTCAAACGACCAGATCCTCGCAAGCACAACATCATCGGCACCAAGTGGATTTTTCGAAACAAGCAAGATGAGGACGGTCAAGTGGTGAGGAACAAGGCACGACTTGTAGCCCAAGGCTACACCCAGGTTGAAGGAATAGATTTCGTTGAAACTTTTGCACCTATTGCTAGACTTGAAGCTATTCGAATATTACTTGCTTATGCTAATCATCATAACATCACCTTATATCAAATGGATGTGAAAAGTGCATTCCTCAATGGTAAGCTTGAGGAAGAAGTATATGTTGCTTAGCCCCCAGGTTTTGAGGATCCAAAGAATCCAGACAAAGTCTTCAGACTCAAAAAGGCTTTGTATGGCCTCAAGCAAGCCCCTCGGGCATGGTATGATACATTGAAGGAATTCCTCATGAAGAAAGGCTTCAAACCTGGTTCACTCGATCCAACTATTTTCACAAAATCCTATGATAATGAGCTGTTTGTATGTCAAATATATATCGATGATATCATATTTGGCTGTACTGACAAAAGATACACTCATGAATTTGCCTACATGATGAGTGAAGAATATCAGATGTCCATGATGGGGGAGCTGAAATTCTTCTTAGGTCTTCAAATTCGTCAACAAAGCAATGGAATCTTCATATCACACGAGAAATACCTCAAGGATGTTCTGAGGAAATTCAACATGCACGAATGCAAAGGTGCCAAGACTCCGATGCCTACCAACGGCCACCTCGGCACTGATGAAAATGGTAAAGATTTTGATCAGCAGGTATACCGTTCTATGATTGGCTCCTTATTGTATCTATGTGCATCTAGGCCAGATATAATGCTTAGTGTTTGCATGGGTGCACATTTTCAAGCAAAACCGAAGGAATCACACCATAAGGCTGTGAAACATATTCTTCGATACTTAGCTCACACACCAACACTAGGATTATGGTATCCCAAGGGCTCCAATCTTCATCTGGTAGGGTATTCTGATTCAGACTATGCTGGTGACCGTGTGGATCGCAAGTCAACTTCTGGCACATGCCATTTCCTCGGAAGATCACTAATTTGCTGGTCCTCAAAGAAGCAGAACTGCGTATCACTCTCCACTGCTGAAGCTGAGTACATTGCTGCTGGTTCTTGCTGTGCTCAATTGCTATGGATGAAGGAAACCCTCAAGGACTATGGGATCAACATGAAGAATGTACCTCTCTACTGTGACAATGAGAGTGCTATCAAGATTGCATACAACCCAGTATAGCACTCGAAGACCAAGCACACCAGATTCGTCATCATTTTCTTCGGGACCATGTCCTCAAGGGCAATATCCTCATCGACCATGTGAAGACTGATGATCAACTGGCAGATATCTTCACTAAGCCCTTGGATGAGAAAAGATTTTGCAAGTTGCGATGTGAGCTAAATATATTAGAACCTTCAAATGTTTTGTAAAAACATGCACACATCCTAACACTTATGCAAAGTTGATGACTTAGATGTGCAACATATGATGAATCGATTTTCTTCAACTGATGAAGAATGTCACTCTGAATGTGAAGAAATTAACGAAGAAATTGATTCTCACGGCCCTACGACAATTGTACGCGGCGTCTTTAATCAACATTCTTATATGGTGGGTAACGCCACTGCCCAATGTGAAATTCCTCAAGTTGATTTTCTTCAAATGATCAATTTCCTCACAATGTGTTTTTCTTCAAAACAGTTGTTCTTCATTGTGATGATTTATTAGAAAATCTTCAAAAACACTTGATGACTTTCATTTGACTAGATAGACTGTGATTTCTAGTCCTCAACAGCATTCACTTATTGCTATTTCTTCAAGTTGATATTTTCTGCTAAGTGAATGTGATCGGACCCTACTTTCCCTCTATGCTATACTTATCCAATCTATTCAATTCTTCATATGCGTTCTACTTGAAACTTTGTTCAAAATCCTCACTGCGTCCTTGTCAGCTGATGATTTTGTAATGAAAATCCTCAAATCTTCAAAAAATTGTTTCTTTAAAGACACAGTAACTGAACCCCCACTTCCCACGATCGGATAACCACGATCTCCACTATCTCCACCGCATCGTACGGGAGCTACACGTGTCCTGCGGAGACGTAGAGGCAGAGGCTATTTGGTCCGACATTCTCGCGCCAACAGTAACTTTTGGCTATAAATATGTCCTTATCCCCCTCGGCATCCTCTTCTTCGCCTCATCGCTCTCCTGCCACAGCACACTCCACCAAACCCTAGCGCCACCGCTGGTAGTCTCGTCGCCGGTGAGGAAGAGCTTCACTGCCTCGACTTCTCCGTCGCCGGAACCACGCCGGAGTCGGACCATCTTCGTCCGCCGCCGCCGTAAACGTCCTCTGTCGCCAAGTTAGGGTGCATTGGAAACTCGAACGAAGAGCCTCTCCAACACACAACTTTCTGTGTTCTTCGTGCGCACCTTCCACGGTAAATATATTCCATTTTTACAGCAAGATTAGATCTAAAATTTTACATCTTCTATGTGAAATCTGTTTTTCCTCAAGATACGATGCACACTTGATTATTCAAACACTACCTATCACCACAATCATTGATGAACTATGCTAAGCATCTAAGATTTTCACGAGATTCCTCAATTGTGCGAATTTTCCGATCTGTACAACTCTGGAACCCAAGAACAGTATGCTTAGGCAAATTCCTCAAACCACTGGTTATATTCCTCAAACTGTCAAACTTTTTCATTTTCTTCAAATCTGAGAACGCATATGACCTCTCCAAATTCCTCGAAACTATACTCTGTTCACAGGTACACACATGTCAGCTGATGAATCTCTCGGTTCTCATCACATTAACTCATTTGCAGCGTTTCTGGAAGAAACTCTTCAAGGCTCATCGGAATCCTCAAGAGTTCAAAATCATCAGCAAAATCCTCAACTGAAGAAAATGGAGGAAGACAGAAAACAGAAGGGAGGAAAGAAACTTGAGCAAAACACAGCTGCTGATATCCCTGAGGACATTTACTTGGACAATTGCACGCCTGATGAAAATGAGACAATGGCCAAGAGAAAGATACGGCTGCAGAAGATTGAACGCCGATGGGTGAAGGAATGGAAGGAGTACAGGTTTGTGACTCCCAAATATGCGAAGAAATTCGCTTTGAAGCCTCCTGGCAGAAGGTCCCCACTTGAGGATCATCAAGTAGCACATCCCTCAAGCCTCATGACAATTGATGACTATCCAGATGAGAAAGAAAAACATCTGGCCAAGCTCAAGAAGCAGGCAGAAGCTGCAGTGAGGAAATTTAATGAATCCTCAGTTGCTGCCTCCGGTGCTGCTAATTCCTCAGCTGCAGAAACCTCAGGCTCAGAAATTCCTCAAATGCAGTCTGTGCCGTCAAAGCCAAGGGCTCCAAAGCCTCAAGAGAAGTCTGCTCAGGCTTCTGTCACAAAACCCTCAGCACCAAAACCCTCATTACCAAAACCTTCAACACCAAAAGCATTAGCGCCAAAACCCTGAGTACCAATCTCCTCAGCACCAAAATCCTCAACTCCACCTCCAAAGCCTCAAGAGAGACCAGTACAGAAGCATGTCGTGAAGCCTACGACCGCCAGCTCAAGCTCCTCAGTCCCAGCTGCAACCAGCTCAGAGACAAAGTCTTCAACACCTCGTGTGAAGACTTTGGCAACTGCTGAACGTGCACCTCTGCCCAACCCGAGCAAAATCATCACAGTCCTGTCTGCATCAGAGGGAAGTGATGAATATGATGATGAAACCCCGCAAGCCATCATCAGAAACAAGCAAGAAAGAGTACCTCAAGCATCAGGCAGTGCTATTCCTCTGGCCATGGACCCCAAAGTCCTCCTTGACTACATCAATATCTGGTATGAGGACCCAAACACTCCTATTGATGACTTGAAGCTTCCGCCTGGCATCAGTCACATGGTGACCACTTTCATCAATGAAGCCAAGTGGAAAGAACAGCAGGCCAGGTAGGCCAAAGTTGCAAAGATCAAAAAGGAGAAATTCCTCAGGCAGAATCTCCTCAAACTGACTCCTCATGCACTGGTGACAACACAGGCAGAGCTGCAAAAATTGACTGACAAGTACGCCAAGCTGTCAGATCGCAAAAAACCTCAAGAGCAATTTCATCAAGCTGGCCACTAGTGTTGTTGATGACTACAACAAGAGAACCGCACCCCCAGCACCAACTCCTCAACCCTTGATCGAGGAGCCAGCAGATGAATCTCCTCATGAGGTGGAAACTCCTCAAGCTGAGGAAGTACACCAAGAGCGTCGTGTTGATGAACCGGCCATTGAAGAAATCATCATGGAAACTCCAACTGATGAACTTGCTGCCACTAATGAGACTGCTCCTGTTCGAGCTGCTTCATCAAAGCAGGCTGATGACTCTGTTCGAGCTGGTTCCTCAATACCAGCTGAAGAAACTGTAGAGAGAACACCTTCACCAAAAGCTTCAAAGGTGAAGAAGATAATTCCATCTGCATCAGACGTGAAGAAAACAAGGGCTGCTGAAAAGGAAGCCAAGAAGAGAAAAGCCTCCTCAGCAGTAGAAGAAACAGAGGCAAAGCGCCTCAAAGAAATTGAAGAAACTGCTCCTCTGGACCCTGTGCCCCTCAATGTCGCCCCTTCATATGAGATGGTCGTCATTGAAGACCCAGCTACGAAGGCAGATGAGGAAATGAAGGATGTCGCCCCTGAGGAACACAGTGATGAGGAAATTCAGATAGACGACAGTCCTCAACCTCTCATTCCTCAGACAGAAAATGTTCAAGCATCAGTTGCACCAGCTGATGAAACTGCCTCTGCCACAAAGCCAACTGAGGAAAAACAAGCTGAAAATCCTCAAGCTGACGAAATTCAACACTCTGAGCAGACTCCTGAAGATGAGGAACATGCTGATCCAACTCCTCCAACTGAGAAAGAAGCAGAAATGCCTTAGCCTGAAGCTCAGCCAGAGCAAGCACCATCTCCTCAGCCTGAAGTACCAGCTGCTGAAATTCCTCACCCTGAGGAAAATGCTGAAGAAAATGCACCCGCCCAAGACAATGCATTCATTGTGCTCAACTAGAGACTGCTATGGTTGTCTCCCCCTATTCCTCAGCAAAATCTTCAGCCAGTTCAGTGTCGGCCATTCTCCAAGCGTCCACAGTTTCAGAAAGAAAATTTCTTTGAAGAACGCATGTACTTCATCGGAGAGAACCCTTATGACAAGCCTCAAATGAGGCATCTGAAGTTTTGGACAAGGACTCAGATGAACTACTATGCCTCTGTGCTCTGTGGACGAAACAAGATATTCCAGCACAGGCATATTCCTCATGTTGAGCTTGAAGCAATACCTTGCCTGGAGCCAGTCCTCAGTGTACTCCACGACGCAGGTTTGCTTCCAATGTGCTCAGACATATCAGACTAGAACAACGAGGTTATTCTTCAGTTCTATGCCACTCTTCACATATCTGGCAACCCTGAAGACATCAACACTTGGGTGTTTGACTGGATGTCACAAAACACTCACTACAAGGCTCCTGCTTCTAAACTCCTCAGAGAACTGCCCATGCCAATTCCCTCAGATGGGGCTGTGAAGCTTTATGGTGAGCGTGAGCTGCCAAATGGAATGATGGAAGTCCTCATGAAGCATTTGGTTGCAGGCAAATCTTCAAGAACAACCTTCCTCGTCCACGAGCTCAAGTACACAACCCGATCTGTCTACAGAGTCCTCTGCAGTGTGCTCGCACCGATCAAAGGCCATGACGATGAAGAAGATGTTGTAGGCCTCATGAAGAATATCCTCTTCAACATCATTCACGGTATTCCTATCAATATCCATGATTTCTTCTTGAGGACTTTGGCCGACAATGCCATGTGCCCCTTTGATCACAAGATATATGCCCCGTGGATTATGAGATTCATCAGGACAAGGACAGGCATCAACTTTCACGCTGATTTCCAAAACCACATGGGTTATATGCCTCCTATCCGGGTCAACAAGAAGACTTTCAAGCCCATTGAAGGAAAAGGAAAATCTGTGATTGAAGAAGGCAGCAGGCCCCTTGATGGCCAGTTCAAAGAGCCAGAAGCATATTCTTCATGGGACGATACTGAGACTCATCCAGCAAGCCCAGTTCCTCATCGCGTGCTGAATACCACAGAGCTCCTCCTCAGTCTTCACCAGAAGGTGGATCGCAACCACAAATGGGTCAAACGCCAGTTTGGTGCCATTGTGAAAACCCTCACTGAAACACAGAACTCTGTGAAGATTAACCATCACTATCTGCGAGGAATATGCGATGAAATTGATATTCCTCATGAAGATACTGATATTGAGAAGTCCGGTGGTTCCTGAAGAAAATCATTCTGAAGAATTTGAAGCATGAAGATTTACACTTTCTGTTTTACTTTCTTCGCATTTGAGTAATAGGAACACCATACTGTTAAAGGGGGGCGAAGTTACACTATGGAATGAATTTCCTCATGATGCTCAACCCAAGCCTAATCCTACCAAAAGCCTCAAGCGAGGAATATCAGTGACATGAGGACTCTCACAGTTGAGGGTTTCGACCGTTTCGATAACCACGCCAAGTCATCGGTCTTATCCACTCCAACGGTTATATTATTTAAGGGCATTAGTGTCAAATCATGTCGGGATGCTCCCAGGCTATAAATAGCCACCCCCACAACCACTAGCTAGTTGGCTGCTCCGTTAGAAACTGACACTTGTCATAAGAGCAACCCAAATTCCTCAGAGTCTTCGAGAGTAATTCATCAGTGAGGAAATACACCACCCTCCGAAACAACAAACCAAACCTAGTGATTGAGCATCACTGAAGAAGTTGTTCCTGTGTGGGACTGAAGCCTTTTACCTTTGAGGACTGTGCATCCTCCGGACGGTTAGGCGTCATGGTCTAGAACGTTCCAGCAGTTAATTGTGGATCGTCGAGTGACCAAGTTTGTGAGGGTTTGGAAGTCTGCCCTGAAGACTTACCATGAGTGTTGGGCGAGGACTGTGTGTCCTTAGCTCAAGGAGAATACGGTAGGGATTGTGTGTCCCAGGACTGGGTGTCCTTTGGTTTCAATACCAAGCCGCTCCAAACCAGATGTACGACTGTCACAGCAGTTGGAACTGGGTCATCAACGACTGTCTTCACTGAGAAACGTGTTATAATTCCTCAACTCTTTACTTTCCCTGTATTATGTGTTGATGACTTTCACTATGACTGTTTGAAGAATTTGCTGAAGACTTTCTCTGAATTTCCTCAACCTCAAATTCTTCACGTTAGTTAATCCTCATCTGTATTCTGCGTGCCTGCTCACTGTGCAATCTGTTTTCACATTCTTCACTCTGAAATACTGCGGTTGTGAACGTTTGCACGTCTGATCCTTTACTGTTTCCGTTGTAAGATAGTCATCGGTGAGGAATTTCCTCAGTGATGAAATTCTAAAAATCTCCTATTCACCCCCCTCTAGTCGATATAACGCACTTTCAAAATCTTCAACATACAATATCGAGGAATTGAAAGAGTTGAAGAAATAGAACCCGTATCATAGTGAAGACAGTGGTTGATGACCCAGTTCCAACTGTTATGATAGTTGTACGTCTGGTTTGGAGTGGATTGGTATTGAAACCAAAGGACACACATTCCCGGGACACACGGTCCCTACCGTATTATCCTTGAGCTAAGGACACACAGTCCTCGCCCAACACTCGTGGTAAGTCTTCATGGCAGACTTCCAAACCCTCACAAACTTGGTCACCCGACGATCCACAATTGACTGCTAGATTGCTCTAGACCATGATGTCTAACCGTCTAGATGATGCATAGTCCTCGAAGGTAAAAGGCTTCAGTTCCACACAGGAACAAATTCTTCAGTGATGCTCAATCACTTGGTTTTTGGTTTGTGGTTTGGTGTTTGGGGTATTTCCTCACTGATGATTTACTCTCGAAGACTCTGAGGAATTTGGGTTGCTCTAAATGACAAGTGTCAGTTTCTCGCAGAGCAGCCAACCAACTAATGGTTGTGGGGGCGGCTATTTATAGCCTGGGAGCATCTCGACATGATTTGACATTAATGCCCTTAAATACTATGACCGTTGGTGTGGATAAGATCGGTGATGTGGCGTGAATTGCGGCAACGGTCGGGACCCTCAACTGTGAGAGTCCTCATGTCTCTCATATTCCTCACTTAAGGCTTTTGGTAGGATTAGGCTTGGGTTCAGCATCATGTGGAAATTCATTCCAAAGTGTTACCTCGACCCCCTTTAACAGTACGGTGTTCCTATGACTCAAAAGTGAAGAAAATGAAACAAAAAGAATAAATCTTCACGCTTCAAAGTCTTCGGATCATTTTTCTTTAGCACACACCGAATTCCTCATCTTCAATATCTTCATGAGGAATATCAATTTCATCGCAATTTCTTCGCGATCAAAGTCTTTAGGAGAAGACCAATTTCTTCAGCCGAAGATATACATTTTTAGGGGTTGATTTTCATCGTATATTTCAAACTCCTCGGCAACTTATAGATCCCGTGTACACTCATGAACACATTAGATACTTAACCTATAAGTCTTCAAACCACCAAAATTACTACGGGGTACTAGATGCACTTACAATCTCCCCCCTTTTGTTGGTTGATGAAAATTGGGTTAAGTCTTCAACGGAGATAAAAATATGAAGTGTAAATACTCATTTTGATGAATTTGAAATCAAGATACAAAGAGACTCCCCGTGAAGATGTGCATATCTTGAGGATTTTGCTTTTCACAGCAAATGCACATTGATGATTTATATCATGGAGACCTCCCCCTGAATCTTGTAAATCATGCATACATATGACATATAATATAAATAATTTGATAATGCATGATGAGAAATGGTATCTGACGAATTTCAGCATGCGTGCATTAATATTTGAGGAATAAGCATGCAAAGAAAAACATTCAAAAGCGTCAGAGTACCATCGGGCTTAAGTTACAACTCATTACATAAAACACTTCAGAAGAACCAAGAGTTTGTAACTTAATAAAGTTCATAAGCCCCAAAATTTATCCCGCGTGAATACTAACTCTCATATTTCTCCCCCTTTGTCATCAAGTGGCGAAAAGGGACAAAACTGAGGACTAACGCCCCATGAGGACTTTCATTTCTTGGCTGATGAAGAAGACGCGTGAGGATTCTTGGCGACGGGCTTCCTCCTTGGGCCAGTGGTAGTGTCTTCTGGGTCTTCATCAGATTCTGCAGGGCGGAATGAAGAAAAGGAACTGTCCTCAAGGTCTGGAACTGGAATTGGCTTGAATTTTCTTCTTGGGAGGCCACGACCAGTCAAAGTCCTGAGTAAACTCCAATTCATCAAGTTCTTCTTGAGTCTTCAGATGAGCCAGAGTGGCCTAGGTGCGTTCAAAAACCTCATGAAGATAGTAGTGATTTTTCTTCACTGCATTATGAGTCTTGTTGACGGTTTTCATAGTGGCACTGAATTGACGTTTGACCCATTTGTGATTGCGATCGACCGTCTGTTGAAGACTGAGGATTAGTTCTCTGTTAGTCAATATCCTTGGGGCAATAGGGCTAGGCGGCTCCTGAGTTTCAGTGTCATCCCATAAAGAATATGCTTCTGGTTCGTGAAACTAGCCATCAAGGGGCCGACTTCCTTCATTGATGACAGATTTTCCTTTTCCTTCAACAGGCTCAAAAGTCTTCTTGTTGACTCTGATAGGAGGCAGATATCCAATGTGATTGTTGAAATCAGCATGATAGTTGATGCCTGACCTGCGTCTGATGAATCTCATGATCCATGGAGCGTAAATCTTCAAGCCGAAGGGTGACATAGCATTGTCAGCTAGAGTCCTCAGGAAGAAGTCGTAAAGATTAATTGGTATGCCATGGATGATGTTGAAGAGGATATTCTTCATGATGCCTACGACATCTTCTTCATCATCATGGTCTTTGATTGGAGCGATGACACTGCACAGGATCCTGTAGACAGTCCTTGGTTCATACTTCAATTCTTGAACCAGAAAGGTCATTCTTGGAGGTTGATCCTTGGCTAAAGGCTTCATGAGGACTTCCATCAGCTTGTTGGGCAACTCCCGTTCATCATACATCAACACAGCTTGTTCCGAGGGAATTGAAACTCGAAGCACTCGCAGTAGCTTAGTGGCAGGAGCTTTGTAATGTGTGTGCTGAGTCATCCAGTCCATCACCCAAGTGTTGATATCCTTCGGGTCTCCAGAGATGTGCAAAGTAGCATAAAATTGAAGAACAATATCACTGTTACAATCACTGATATCAATGCAGAGAGGCAGAAGTCCGACTTCACGAAGAACATTGAGGACTGGGGCAAAGCAAGGAATTTCTTCCATCTCAACATGAGGAATATGCCTATGCTGAAATATTTTCTTTGTTCCACAAAGCACAGAGGCATAGTAGTTGAGCTGAGTCCTTGTCCAAAACTTTCTGTGCCTGATGCGAAGCTTGTCATATGGATTGTCACCGATGAAATACATCCGTTCTTCATAGAATGCTTCCTTCTGAAACTTTGGCCTCTTTGAAAAAGGCTGATTTTGCATTGGCTGAAGATTATGCTACTTTTCTTGAGGAGATACTATCATTGTTGTTTCAGAGTTGACCACAACAATAGCAGTTTCAGTATTGGGTGCATGAGCATTTTCTTCAGCATGTTCCTCAGGTTGAGGATTTTCATCAGGTTGATGGTTTTCCTCAGCTTGAGGATTTTCCTTGGCTTGAGGAATTTGCTTGGTGGAGGAGGCAAAATCTTCAACTGTTGCAGCTGATCCTTGAGCAGGATCATCAGATGTCTTGTGAGGAATGAAGGACTGAGGAATATCATCAATTTGAATTTCCTCATCCATGGTTTCTTCAGAATCAGCATCTTTCATTTCCTCATCAATCGGAGTTCCCTCATCTTCTTCAAGAATGACATAGTCAATTCCGAAGGGAATCAAAGTATATGATGGAGCTACCTTCAGAGGCACAGCATCCACTGGAGCAGTTTCATCAAGTGTTTTGAGGCGCTTGGCCTGTGATGATTCTGGGGTTAAGGAAGCTTTTCTTTTCTTTGCTTCTTTCTCAACAGCCTTGGTTTTCTTCACGTTTGATGTAGACGGAACCATCTTCTTTACCTTTGAGGATTGAGGTGAAGGAATTTTCTCTTCAGGAGCTCGTGCAGTATCAGTCCTGGCAGTTTCCTCAGCTGAGGCTTTTTCTTCAGCTGGAGCAGATTCATCAGCTGGAGTGTCTTGAGGTATTTCCTCAATTATAGGTTCATCAGCTCGACTATCTTGAGGCATTTCCTCAGCAGGAGGTTCTTCATCTTCCTCAGTCAGCTGAACATAATAGTTGGGCTCTGGCTGCTTTGGTTTTGCTGGCGGAGTAGCCTTCTTGTTATATTCATCAACTGCGTTAGTTGCAAACTTGATGAAATTTGACTTGAGACTTTGACGATCAGATAGTTTCGTGTACTTGTCGGTCAAAGTCTTCAGTTCAGCCTGGGTAGACACAAGATTATCACGCGACACATCGAGGAGATTCTGCCTCAGGAATTTCTCCTTCAGTTTTGCAGCCTTTGCTTGCTTGGCTTGCGTCTCTTTCCATTTGGCCTCATTGATGAATGTGGCCACCATATGGCTGATACATGGGGGAAGCTTCAAGTCATCAATGGGTGTGTTTGGATGATCATACCAGACATTGATGTAGTCCAGCAGAACTTTTGGATCCATGGCAATAGGAATAGCGCTGCCTGAAGCTTGTGCAACACGTTCCTGCTTGTTTCTGATGTTGGCTTGAAGAGTTTCATCATCAAATTCATCACTTGCTTCTGATGCAGAAGGGACGTTGATGACTTTGCTTGGGCTGGGCCTGATGCCCCTTCCAGCAGTCATTTTAGTCTTCAATGGTGTTGGTGAAGACTTTGTCTCTGAGCTCGTGGCATATGGTACAGAAGAGCTGGAGTGAGCAGGTTGTTGCTTGATAGTCTGCTTGTGTTCAGGCTTTGAGGCCTGTGTAGCTGTTGAGTGTTTTGTTGCAGGTGCAGCCTTCTGAGGCAATTGCTCTTTAGGCTTTGAAGCCTTTGGTTTCTATGGCACAGCCTTCACTTGAGGAATAGCTGTACCAAAAGCTTCACAGCAGAAGAGGTGGCTGCAGTGGCAGCAACAGATTCTTCATTGAATTTCCTCACTATAGTTGTTGCTTTCTTCTGAAGTTTAGACAAGTGTTTGTCTTTCTCCTCAGGGTAATCATCAACAGTTTTGATGCTTGAGGGATGTGCTACCTGATGATCACCAAGAGGAGGCCTTTTGCAAGGTGGCTTGAGGGCGAATTTCTTCGCATACTTGGGAGTGATGAAGCGATATTCCTTCCATTCCTTAGTCCACCTGCGTTCTATCCTTTGAAGCCCGATTTTCCTTTTTGCCATAGGTTCTTGCTCATCTCACGTAAAATAGTCGAGGTATATATCCTCAAGGATATCAATTGCAGTGTTATGTTCAAGTTTCTTTCCACCCTTTTGTTTTCTGTCGTCTTCCATTTTCTTCGGCTGAGGCTTTTGCTGAGGAATTTGCACTCTTGAGGATTCTGATGACACTCGCAAAGTTTCTTCGAGGAACGCTTCAAATGAGTTAAGTTCATGAGAACCTAGAGATTCATCGGCTGACATTTTGTACTTGTGAGCATAGTATAGGTGCGAAGAATTTGGAGAGGTAATATGCGTTCTCAGATTTGAAGAAATTGAAATTTTAAAGTTGAGGAATTTGACCAGTGGGTTGAGGAATTTGTCTAAGCACTCTAATCTTGGGTTCCAGAGTTGTGCAGATTTGAAAAGTTGCACAATTGAAGAATCACGTGAAGAATTTTAGTGGCTTAGTGAAATTCATCAAGTGTTTGAGGAATAGAGTGTGCGAAGCTGATAGACACTGAGGAAAAACATATTTCTCGAATCTAAGGTAAACTAGTAGATTGAAAGGGACGATAAAATAGGATTTTAATTACCCTATATGGCAAGCACGAAGAACAGAGACAATAACAGTAAGATGTTCTTCGGTTCGAGTCCGCTGCACCCTAACTTGGCGGCAGAAGACGGCTACGGCAGCGGCGGATGTAGATGTTCCGCTTCCGGCGTGAGTTTGGCGACGGAAAGGTCGAGGCAGTAAAGTTGTTCCTCACCGGCGACGAGATTTCCAGCGGTGGCACTAGGTTTTGCTTGAGGCGGAGAGAAGGTCGAGAGAAGGAAGAGTTTGGACAGAAGGGGTAAGGATATATTTATAGCTCAGGTGAAAACGGTCCCGCCAAAATTTTCGGATCGAACTGCCCTTGCCCATTCGTCTCCGCATGACACATGTAGCCTCAGATTAAAGCGGTGGATATCATTCTTATCTGATCGTGGGAAGTGGTATTCAGTTACTGTGTAACAATATAAAAATAAATTTTGAAGATTTGAGGATTTCGTTGCAAAATTCTCAGCTGATAAGTACACAGTGAGGATTTTGAATAAAGTTTCAAGTAGAACACATATGAAGAATTGAATAGACTAGTTGAGTACAGCATGGAGAGGAGTCGGGTCCGATCACATTCACTTAGATGAAGTATCAAATTGAAGAAATAGCTATGTGAATGTTCTTGATGACTTTGAAATCGCAGTCTATATATATATAGGTAAATGAAAATCATCAAGTGTTTTGAAGATTTTGAAAAACTTGAGGATTTTGTGACAAAGCGTCAGGTTGATGAATTTCAACTTTGATGAAAAAGCAGCTTGAAGGTTTTCAAAGTTGGGTGGTGGCGTGACCCACCGTATAAGAATGATGATTTCAGGCGCCGCGTACAATTGTCCTAGGGCCATGAGAACCAGATTCTTCATTAATTTCCTCACACTACGAGTGATATTCTTCATTGATTGAAGAAAATCAATTCTTTGTGTGTTGCACATCTAAGTCATCAATTTTGCATAAGTGTTAGGAAGTGTGCTTGTTTTTACAAAACATTTGAAGATTCTAAGATATTTAGCTCACACCGCAACTTGCAAAACCTTTTCTCATCCAAGGGCTTAGTGAAAATATCAGCTAGTTGATCGTCAGTCTTCACATGGTCGATGATGATATTGCCCTTGACTACATGGTCCCGAAGAAAATGATGATGAATCTCGATGTGCTTAGTCTTCGAGTGTTTTACTAGGTTGTATGCAATCTTGATTGCACTCTCATTGTAGCAGTAGAGAGGCACATTCTTCATGTTGATGTCGTAGTCCTTGAGGGTTTGCTTCATCCATAGTAATTGAGCGCAACATGATCCAGCAGCAATGTACTCAGCTTCGGCACTGGAGGGAGAAACGCAGTTCTGCTTCTTTGAGGACCAGCAGACTAATGATCTTCCGAGGAAATGACAAGTGCCAGAAGTTGAGTTCCGATCCACACGGTCACCAGCATAGTCAGAATCAGAATATGCCACAAGATGAATATTTGAGCCATTGGGGTACCATAATCCTAGTGTTGGTGTGTGAGCTAAGTATCAAAGAATATGCTTCACAGCCTTATGGTGTGATTCCTTCGGTTTTGCTTCAAAAGGAGCACACATCCAAACACTAAGCATTATATCTGGCCTATATGCACACAAATACAGTAAAGATCCAATCATTGAGCAATATACATGTTGATCGAATTCTTTATCATTTTCGTCAGTGCAGAGGAGGTTGTTGGTAGGCATGGGAGCCTTGGCACCTTTGCATTCATGCATGTCAAATTTCGTCAAAACATCCTTGATGTATTTCTCTTGTGATATGAAGATTCCATTGCGTTGTTGACGAATTTGAAGACCTAAGAAGAATTTCAGCTCCCCCATCATAGACATCTGATGTTCTTCACTCATCATGTAAGCAAACTCATCACTGTAACATTTGTCAGTACAACCAAATATGATGTCATCGACATATATTTGGCACACAAATAGTTCATTGTCATAGGATTTTGTGAAAAGAGTTGGATCGAGTGAACCAGGTTTGAAGCCTTTCTTCATGAGGAATTCCTTCAATGTATCATACCACTCCCGAGGGGATTGCTTGAGGCCATAGAGCGCCTTTTTGAGTCTGAAGACTTTGTTTGGATTCTTCGGATCCTCAAAACATGGGGGCTGAGCAACATATACTTCTTCCTCAAGCTTACCATTGAGGAATGCACTTTTCACATCATTTGATATAAGGTAATGTTATGATGATTAGCATAAGCAAGTAGTATTCGAATAGCTTCAAGTCTAGCAACAGGTGCAGGAGTTTTATCGAAATCAATTCCTTCAACCCATGAGTAGCCTTGGGCTACAAGTCGTGCCTTATTCCTCACCACTGGACCATCCTCATCTTGCTTATTTCGGAAAATCCACTTGGTTCCGATGATATTGTGCTTGCGAGGATCTGGTCGTTTGACGAGCTCGCACACGTCATTTAGCTTGAATTGAAGAAGTTCATCTTGCATGGCTTGAATCCACTCAGGTTCCATGAAAGCCTCATCAACTTTTGAAGGTTCTGTGATAGACACAAAAGAAGAATGCCCACAAAAGTTAACTAAGTGTGAAGCTTTTGAGCGAGTGAGAGGACCTGGCGCATTGATGTCATCGAGGATTTTGTAAAGTTCTACTTCATTTGCAATCCTCGGATGAGCTGGTTGAGGATTTCGTCTGGGCTGAGGAATTTTTTCTGGAGCAATTTCCTCACGAGCATCTTCTTGATTTTCATCAGTGTTGGGTGTGATTTCTTCAGCAATTTCCTGAGTGGGAACAATGTCTTTAGTAGCTTTGAGCTTGATTGCTTCCTGAGGAGACAATTTATCTCGATCAGGAGGCAATTGCTCTCTTTGCGAGCCATGAGTTTCATCGTACCGCACATCTACAGTTTGAACAACCTTGTTGTGATAGTTGTTGAAGACTTTGTAGGTGTGCAAGTCTTTTCCATAACCGAGCATAAAACCCTCATGTGCTTTAGGTGCAAATTTTGACCTATGGTGAGGATCTCTAATCCAGCATTTTGCACCGAAGACTTTGAAATAACTTACATTGGGTTTCTTGTCACTAAGGAGTTCATATGAAGTTTTCTTGAGGAATTTGTGAAGATATACCATGTTGATGATATGGCAAGCAGTGTTGATTGCTTCAGGATAGAAACGACGAGGAGTCTGATATCTTCAAGCATGGTTCGTGCCATCTCAACTAGAGTCATGTTCTTTCTTTCGACGACGCCATTCTGTTGAGGAGTATAAGGAGCAGACAATTCGTGAGTAATACCAAGTTCATCAAGATAATCATCAAGACTAGTGTTTTTGAATTCTATCCCATTATCACTCCTGATGTGTTTGATCTTGACGCCAAAGTTCGTCGAGGCCCTTGAGGAAAAACATTTGAAGACTTCCTGCACTTCAGTATTATACAGAATGATATGCACCCAAGTATATCTGGAATAATCATCAACTATGACAAAGCCGTATAAAGATGCTGCATTTGTTAGAGTGGCATCATGAGTAGGTCCAAATAAATCCATGTGAAGCAATTCAAATGGACGAGTAGTAGTCATGATAGTCTTCGAGGGCTGTTTGGATCTGGTCATTTTTCCACACTCACAAGCACCGTAGAGGTGGTCCTTGAGGAATTTGACTGATTCGATGCCAATGACATGCTTCTTCTTTGCCAGCATGTGCAAATTCCTCATACCTGCATGACCAAGTCTTCGATGCCATAGCCAGCCTTCTCAGGTTTTTGCTAGTAAGCATGTGGCTGGTTGAGAACCTGTAGAAAAATCAACAATGTACAAATCCCCTCTTCTAACACCTTCGAAGACTTTGGATCTGTCAGATTCCATGATGACAACACATCTATATTTACCAAAGATAACAACCATATCAAGATCACAAAGCATTGAGCCTGACATGAGGTTAAATCCAAGGGATTCAACAAGCATCACTTTGTCCATATGTCTGTCCTTGGAAATAGCCACTTTGCCAAGTCCCAATACCTTGCTTTTACCTTTGTCAACATACGTGATTTGCTTCAGTGGTGATGTAGTCAGTGGCATATTCATCAGCAAGCTCTTGTCACCAATCATTTGGTGTGTGCAGCCACTATCAAGAACCCACTCAGTACTCTTGGGTTTGTCATCCTGCAGATGAATTAGTACAGCTTACCATCTCATATGCTTCAGACTTGAAGAATATGATATCAATTTCATCAAATAGGAATTTCATCATAAACAGTAGACTTGAGGACGTGTGAAATGTTATCATTTCATCAATGTTAGCTTGCGTCCAATCAAGCATTTTCCTCAGGTCTCCAGCAAATTCTTCAGATGATGATTTTCATCTGGAGACGTGACCTGCAGAAGTGATTAGTTCAATTTCTTCACCATCCACGTCTGAAGGGGTGGTAAAGAGTTCATCATCCCGCGAGCACCATATGAGAAAGGGGGCATTGAAGCTAATGCACTTCTCTTCACACTAGGGGGGTTAGAGTACTCAAATGAATAGGCAAATAAGTTCTTTGAGGATTTATGAACATAATGATTTCAGGAATAGTGCTCATATTCATATCCTTTGAACTTTCCCTGCATGTCGGTAGCATTAGCACGAGTACGAGCATAGTTTTGATCAGTTGAGGATTTTGATCCTCTTGAAGACTTTGGTCCTCCTGAGGAATTTGATGTGGGTTCAGATTCTTCACACGTGGTGTCATGAGGACATTCACCTAAAGATTTTCAAGGCGACTTTTGGGGACCCAGATTTTCCTCACGGGTGGTCCATTCCTCCAGTTAGTTCCAACATATCGAGCAAATACTTCACCAGATTGATTTTTGAACAGTTTATAGTTGGAGTCAAATGACTCATGTGAGGAATAGAATAATTCACATGCAAAGCCTGTTAGATTGGATGGATCAACAGGAGGCCCTTTAGCAGCAACCCATGAGGTTTTGGGATACTGCTCAGGTTTCTAGTATGATCCATCAGCATTCAGTTTCCTTTCAAAGGCAATTCCTTCTTTTCTCAGGTTCCTGTTCAAAATCTTCTTTTTGAGCAAGTTGCAAAGGGTTTGATGCCCTTTGAGACTTTTCTACATGCCCGTCACATACAATTCCTTCAGCCCTTCATTTTCGTCAGTGACATTTGTGGTTTCCTCAAGTGAGGAATTTGATACCACATGAGCAGTTGAAGAATTTGTAGCAATAGAAGCATTTGATGATTCTGGTGAAGAATTGGCAGTTTCACGTTTGATGAATTTGAGACATGGTGGAATGAATTCAACCTGAGCGGCACGGATCTGTTGAGCAAGTAATTAATCGTTTTCCATTCGAAGATCATCATGAGACATCCTCAGCTTCTCAAGATCAAGTTTCCTTTGAAGAAATTCATAGGAAAGTTTCTCATGATCAACCAAGAGTGTGTCATGACGATCTTGAAGATCATAAAATCTGGACTAAGGACTTTTCATATCTTCAGTAAGGATTTGGGTAAGATTCATTTCATCATTCAACATGTCATCGCTTTTGTCTAGCAGTTTCTGAAGCTTTTCAAGGGCAGTTTGTTGTTTACTTGCAATGTTGGCAAGTTTACTGTAACTGGGTTTTCTATAATCATCAGGTTCACAATCACTTGAATCGAGGAGGAAGTATCATTCGGTACCTTTGAACCTTTTGCCATGAAGCAATAGGTTGGAGCGAAGTCATCAGCATAGTTATCAGTGTGGATGGCGTTATCGTTTTCTTCAAGATTGAAGATTGACTTGCTGACGAATGTGGTAGCTAGTGCAAGACTAGCCTATCCAGATTCTAAGTCTTCTTTAGATCCCTCCTCTTCATCACATTCCTCAGATTCTGCCTCAGAATCCATTTCCTTTCCAATAAGTGCCCGAGCCTTTCTGAAACTTGTCTTTTTGTGCGATCAGGACTTTGAGGATGAGGATTTTGAAGATTTTTTCTTTTTCTTCGAGTCATCAGAACTTTCTTCCTTGTATTTCTTCTTCTTTGATTCCTTCACCCAACGAGGACACTCAGCAATATAGTGACCTGATTTCTTGCATTTGTGGCAGGTTCTTTTCTTGTAGTCCTCAGATGAAGATTCTGATTTCCTCATAACTCTTCTTGAAGATTTACCAAACTAGCCACGTCGTGTAAATCTATGGAATTTCCTCACGAGCATTGCAAGCATTATGAGGAAATTGCTTTGGCCTTCAGTGCACGAGGTCTAGAATAGCTTGGTCCATATAGATCTCTCTTTTCTTCTTTTTGGAATTCATGAGTATTGAGTCTTTCGAGTATATCAACAGGATCAAGCATTATGTAGTCTGGTCTTTCTTGAATCATCAGAACCAAAGTATCAAATGAAGAATCCAAAGATCTTAGCAGTTTCTTCACAACTTCATGGTGAGTAATGTCTCGAGCTCCCAGTGCTTGCAGTTCATTTGATATGTCAGTGAGGCGATCAAAGGTATCTTGGCAGCTTTCATTGTCAAGCCTCTTGAAGCGATTGAAGAGATTGTGATGAACATCAACACGAGAGTCACGTTGAGTTGATACTCCTTCATTGACTTTGGACAACCTTTACCAGATTAGTTTTGCTGAGCCCAAATCACTCACTGTGCCATACTGACCTTTGCTCAGATGGCCACAAATGATATTCTTCGCTTGAGAATCAAGTTGCTTGAATTTCTTCACATCAGCGGCACAGCCAGTAGCATTGATGGAGGGAGCACCATGTTCCACAATATACCAGAGATCATTGTCATTAGCTTGTAGATGCATCTGAATCTTGGTCTTCCAGAGAGGAAAAGTCCTTTCCTTTGAAACTAGGACATCCTGCAGTAACCTTGATCATGCCTACAGTCGACATAACTAAAAATCCAGGTGGTTAAACCAAAATCACACAGAACAAGGGAGTACCTTGCTCTGATACCAATTAAGAGTGTGTTATATATATCGACTAGAGGGGGGTGAATAGGAGATTTTTAGAATTTCATCGCTGAGGAAATTCCTTTTGAGGAAATTCCTCACTTATGAATAACTCATAGCGGAAACAGCAAAGTATCACTACATCAGTTTTCAAGATGAGGAATATGAAAAACAGTTTGCACAATACGCAGACACAAAGTAAACAGGTGAGGATTAACTCGCGTGAGGAATTTGAGGTTGAGGAAACTCAGAGAAAGTATTCAACAAATTCCTCAAACAGTGACAATGAAAATCTTCAACATACAATGTTGAGGAATTGAAAGAGTTGAAGAAATAGAACCCGTATCACAGTGAAGACAATGGTTGATGACCCAGTTCCAACTGATGTGACAGTTGTACATCTGGTTTGGAGCGGCTAGGTATTGAAACCAAAGGACACACAGTCCCTACAGTATTCTCCTTGAGCTAAGGACACACAGTCCTCGCAAAACACTCGTGGTAAGTCTTCAGGGCAGACTTCCAAACCCTCACAAACTTGGTCACCCGACGATCCACAATTGACTGTTGGATTGCTCTAGACCATGATGCCTGACCATGTAGAGGATGCACAGTCCACAAAGGTAAAATGCTTCAGTTCCACACAAGAAAAAATTCTTCAGTGATGCTCAATCACTTGGTTTTTGTTTTGTGGTTTGGTGTTTGGGGTATTTCCTCACTGATGATTTACTCTCGAAGACTCTAAGGAATTTGGGTTGCTCTAAATGACAAGTGTCAGTTTCTCGCATAGCAGCCAACCAGCTAATGGTTGTGGGGGCGGCTATTTATAGCCTCGGAGCATCCCTACATGATTTTACATTAATGCCCTTAAATATTATGACTGTTGGTGTGGATAAGATCGGTGATGTGGCGCGAATTGCGGCAACGGTCGGGACCCTCAACTGCGAGAGTCCTCACGTCTCTCATATTCCTCACTTTAGGCTTTTGGTAGGATTAGGCTTGGGTTGAGCATCATGAGGAAATTCATTCCGAAGTGTTACCTCGACCCCCTTTAACAGTACGGTGTTCCTATGACTCAAGAATGAAGAAAATGAAACAGAAATAATAAATCTTCACGCTTCAAAGTCTTCGGATCGTTTTTCTTCAAGACACACCGAATTCCTCATCTTCAATATCTTTATGAGGAATATCAATTTCATTGCAATTTCTTCGCGATCAAAGTCTTCAGCAGAAGACCAATTTCTTCAGCCAAAGATATACATTTTTAGGGGTCGATTTTCATCATATATTTCAAACTCCTGAGCGACTTATAGATCCTGTGTACACTCATGAACACATTAGATACTTAACCTATAAGTATTCAAACCACCAAAATCACTAAGGGGCACTAGATGCACTTACACTAATGTTCATGAACATATGATGCTGCCTAAGTTAGATACTTTTGTTGTGCTCATGAATGAAGGACCTAGCATGGACAAGAAGGATATCCGTTGCAGCGGAATCAAGCATGGAGAAGAAGGTGCAAGCGCGGGAGAGAACAATGGAGCTTCAAGTGGTGATTTTCGCACTCTAAAGCCACCATAAGGAGAGCATGAAGGCTTTGGACGAAATATTAAAGACGCCACTTAATAAATTTCGTCCATAGGCTATTATAGGTGTTGCGCCACCTTATTTTTGGACCAGGCCCATGTAATTTCTAAATACCATTATATAGGCTATTTTTAGAGTCCGTGTGTGTGGGGAAACCGAGTTTAGGGCTGTTTTCGGACCCCTCCTCCAAGGGTCACGAAATTGCATCTCTATTCCCTCATATATACAGCCCTTAGGGCATCGTTTAGACTTGGGTTTTGTTTAGATTACAAGTTTTCCATAGTTGCAACTTCGCATTCTTCGTTTGTGTTCTACGACCACAAAAAGGCGTCACAGAATCCCACCTCCATCAATAAAGCTTTCCTCTTATATTCGCAATATCTTGATTGCATCTTGGTTTCTTGCTTGTTCTTTGTTTGCGTGCAGGAAACAAACCTTCCTGGTCAGGTTGATCGTGCTCCGGCATGGTGAATAACCTGTCGGAGTTGGTTTAGCGATTGCTAAGGCGCGATGTCCTCACACGTTCATAGTCGGATCGTCAAAGTCTACTCCACCAAAACGATACCCACTATCTCATCAAAAGACAGTGACAACTTCGCCTCTATCAAGACTTCCCTACTACGGGTGTGGTAAAGCGGACTTCCCCAAGCAGCGAACTAAGACTGCTGTTTTCCATAAGCCCAACTACTGAAAATAAAAACAAGAAACGAAAAGATTTAATTGCAAGATCTAAATATATACCTTCAATCACTCACCTCCCCGGCAACGGCGCCAAAAATAGCTTGATGTCTACGCACACTTCTATTCTTGTAGATTATGTTGGGCCTCCAAGTGCACATGTTTGTAGGACAACAACATTTTCCCTCAAGTGGATGACCTAAGGTTTATCGAACTCAGGGAAGTAGAGGTTGAAGATGGTCTCTCTCAAGCAACCCTGCAATTAAGATACAAGAAGTCTCTTGTGTCCCCAACACACCTAATACAATTGTCAGTTGTATAGGTGCACTAGTTCGGCGAAGAGATGTTAAAAGACAAGTGATATGGATGGTAAAACAAGGTATTTTAATTTTGAAATTAAAATGGCAGCAAGGTAGCAAGTGACAAAAAGTGAGCATAAACGGTGTAACAATGGTGAGAAACAAGGCCGATGCTTCATACTTTCACTAGTGGCAACTCCCAACAACATTAACATAGTCTAATCACATGATATTTCCACTAAAACATTCAATGGTGACGTGCTCGGAGGTCATTCCTTTGTGATCAAGAGAGGATGGGAATTATGTAGGGCTACAAAAGCACACCTCGGAGTTCGTAGTTCTCATCTATGGATTTCCCAATGTCACCGCGGCCATCCAAAGAGAGTACCACAATCACCACAATGTATCTCAAGGATAGTCAAATACAAGCACCAAGAGACTCTCAATCTTCAATCAATTCACAAAAGACGAAATCACTCATGAAAATATTCTTCTAATCCATGTCCAATAGACCGTTGTCACCATGGTCTCGGGGATTATACTAGATAAGATCAAGTGAGTACATCAATCCAATACATAGAAGAAGGGGAAATATCATGGGATCACCCTATGTAAACATAGCCTATGATCACAATCAAGCTCACATCATGGGAGAGAGAATTAACCACGTAGCTACTATAGAAGACCTGAGCCCCGAGGAGGAACTACTCCCGCTTCATCGAGGGAGGAAGCAACTTCGATCGAGATGAATCCGGGGGCACTTCCCCGTCCCGGCATAGGAGTTCTGGTCCCCCGAAACTTATTGGCGATGGCGGCGGAGATCGGAATTGCTTCTGGAGAAAAGGGTCCCGGCATTAGCGTTTCCTCCACGGGGGTCAAAATAGGAGCCAAGGTAGGGCACCAGAGGAGGTGGGCCCCACCCAGGGGACCCGTGGGCGCGACCAGGAGGTAGGCCATGCAAGGAGGCTGCCTAGGCAAGCCGTGGCTCCCCTCTGGCCCACCTTTGGTGCTCCGAAAGCTTTTGTGATGCTGATTTTTATATATTTTCTCGAGATTTTTGGGACTCTGTAAATTGGGGTAAAAGTTTGTGCAAAAAAGACATCAGCAGACAGAAACTAGCATTGGATGCACTAAGTTAGTAGGTTAGTCCAAATATGTGTAAAAAGGTATGAAAGTGTAGCAAAACATATAACAATGTCACCCAAAAGATTATGGAATAAGCAGAAATTATAGATACGTTTGGGGCGCATCAGTTAGTGACGGTCGTCCGGCATCGAGCGCTCGGGGCACGTGAGACGAGTGTCGGCCATGGGGTCAGTGAAGCTAGAGACAAAACTGGAGCTGGAGGACGGCTGTGCACCCCTACGTGGCGTGGAAAATGTCGGAATCGGGGCTCTGCAGACCTAGAAAAGTTCGACAATAGGGTGCGCTCGCCCTCGTGCCCTCTTCTTCCTCTCAACCTCACGACAACTCTCAAGTGGCTTGAGCTAAGGAAGATGAACACACACGTAGTTTTACCCAGGTTCAATCCACCTTGCGGTGTAAAACCATACTCCTCCTTGTTTGGATTGCTTGTGGGAGAGGGAGCAAGAACAAAGTGGGTTCTTTCCCTAATGGAGTCGATACCCTCTATGGAGGTTGGGCCTCTCTCTTATAAAGGCCCTGGTCCTCTTCTCCCCAAAACACGCGGCGAGAAGGGTTGCCACAATGGCTATTTCGAAAGGGGAGAGGGATTGTAGTACATCCTGATAAAAGTGGTCTTCGCCTCCAAAGCTCTTTGTCGTGACGCACTTGTGGGTCGAGGTGACCTCCGCCCCATCGAGCCCCAAGCCTTGGTCCTCCTGCACCAAATGGGAATCCTATGGGGGTTGCTTTGGGAACCCGCCAGCTGGCCCCGCTCCCTTGGCACGAAAGTGGAAAGCCTCTGTGTCCATGCCCGCTAACACCATTCTTGCGTTGCGTGCGCACCCTCAGTCACCCACGTGAACATGTAGGGTCACGAGACCTCGCGTGGTCGCCCTTGATGAACCCGCCCCGCGAGGGCCTGAGGGGTGGCCTCGGGACATGCCCTTGTAGCGAGCGGCCTCACGCAGTCCTCGACAGTGACCCTCCGGCACATTGCTTGCTAGGCCCGCTGCCAGGCCGAATCAGGCTTGTGTAGCATGGTGCGCCTGGGCCCGCAGGCCAATGGTCCTGGGTACCCCCGGTCCCATGGTCCCTACACTCCGTGAGTCGCGACCCAAACTCAGCCTGCGTGACGTTTGAGGATGCACCGGCGGAGTCCGAAGGCGACATGATACGTCTCCAATGTATCTATAACTTTTTATTGTTCCATGCTCATATATTATCATTCTAGAATACTTTTGGGGTATTTATTCACCATTTGATATTATTTTTAAGCACTAACCTATTGACCCAGTGCCCAGTGCGAGATGCTTATTTCTATGTGTTTTTTATTTTTTAGGTTTTCCATACCAAAAGAAGTCCAATTGCCCTTAAACTTTTTGGTGATTTTTTCCCGACCAAAAGAATACCAACGAGTATCGGAAGAAGGCTAGAGGCCTCACGACGAGCCCACAAGCCAACACGGTGCGACCTTGGGGGGGTGCCCTAATTCCTTGTGCCTCCCTCGTGGCCCTCCCGACTCCGTTCTTTGGTTTATAAATTCTCATCCACCCGAAAAATACAGGAGGGAGTCCCAAAACACTTTTTACGTTGCCGCAAGTCTTTGTTTTGATGGGAGGTCATCTCGAGCTCCGTTCCGACACCCTGCCGGAGGGGGGTCGATCACGGAGGGCCACTTCATCAACCTTGTTTCCCTCATGATGATGTGTGAATACTTCACCACAAACCTATGGGTCCAGGGCCAGAAGCTAGAAGGCAATCACTCTCTTTGATCTTCAATACAATGATTATCGCATCTTTGCTTTGATCATATGATGTAATTCCTTTTGTGTGGTGCATTTGTTGGGACCCGATGAATTGTGGTTTTATGTTCAGATTATTCATGATAAATATTCGATTCTCCTCTGGATACTTATATGATTCTTATGTGCATATTTATGATAGCTTCGTAATTATCTCTGATCTATTGAAATAGTTTGGCCAACTAGATCGATATTTATTTGGTGAGAGAGGTGTCTTGTGGTAGGTTCAACCTGGCGAATTTCTATATCCTAGTGACAGAAGGGGACAAGATGCGCCTTTGTGTTGCTTCTACTAAGGATAAAACGATGGGGTTTATTCTTATTGCTTGAGTTTACTTTGTCTACATCATGTCATTGTTCTCCATGCATTACTCCATTTTACTTAATACTCTAGATGCATGTTGTACAGTAGTCGATGAGTTGAGTAATAGTAATAGGTGCAGGCAGGAGTCAGCCTATTTGTTTATGGACATGATGCCTATATACACATGACCATTATCGTGGATATCGCATAACTATTTGCTTTTTTTGTCAATTGCCCAACAATAGTTTGTTTACCCACCGTATGCTATTTTTCATGAGAGATGCCATTAGGAAAATCTATGCCCCCGGGTCTATTCACAACATATTGATAAAACCTTCATTACCTTGCTGCCATGTACTTATTTTTATTTTATCTTCCTATCTACAATTATCTACACACCCCACTGGGTTGTAAATAACATGACAAGAGGATTAACAACCCTCTTGCCCGTGTTGGGTGCAAATTGTTTGTTCTTTTGTGTGCCGCCGTTGAAGACGGTTGTGGTTGATATTCCTATTGGTTCAATAAACCTTGGTTTCATAACTGAGGGAAATACTTATCCACATTGTGCTGCAATAACCCATTCATCTTCACGAAAAACCCAACGCAGATCACAAGTATCACAACACTGCAGCAACGGCGACCGCAAACGCCACGGCTAACGCCACGATGCACAAGGCGACACCTCCACTGAATGCTTCGCAAGACAACCAAAATCAACGCCGTGCGGAGGCGACCCCGACCGGCGTGCGGAAAAGACTCTTGCGCACCAATCTGAGGGCACGGCCAACCTCGTTAGCAGCCCCCTGGTGAGAGTGGTTCACAGGTGACAACGAGGGGAGGCGTTCCTTCTGGCATTGCGAGCAGTCTGAGCGCGACCCATGCCTCACGTCGCTCGATGGCCAACACCACGGGGAAGCCGTGGCACAGGCCGAGCTGCTTGTGAACTTTCCTCACGCGGCATAAAACATGCAAGATTGGAGGGCGACCATCCAAAGCCTACAGAACTTCGCGATTCGTGACCGACCGAATGCACCAGAACCTTCGAGCATGTGTCAGGCAACCATGATGAGACCAACCATCGGACGCGGCGCATGCAGAGCACCTACGATGTAGTCGCCCCTGCAACAGCGGCAACCTACCCGCGGGGTGTACGTGCATGACGAGATGTCCCACGCCTCGATGGACCCGCGGCCGAAGAAGTATCAATGCCACGTCTTGAAGGACATGTGCAAGGAGGAGGCACGTACCACTTTCGAGAGACGAGGGAGACACGTCACTTATCAAATGGTCACGCTCATCTAGTCATCGACGAGCCAACACTGGAGCACCCCACACCCTCCCTTACGAGGTTGGTTGCCCGGCGTTTGCCCATGAGCTGCGGCAAGTCCGTTGGCCTTCTAGCAGAGCCTTCAAGCCAGAGCTACAGGACAAATACAACGACAAGATCAACCCGTCACAGTTCCTTGGCATCTACACCATAACGGTGCAGGCCGCCCGAGGCGCGACGAGAAAGTGCTCGCCAACTACTTCCCGTTGGCGCTCTATCCCAACGTGAGGAGTTCCCGGGCTGACTCATCACTGTCCGAAGCGACAGTCTGCTGCCAAGCGTGCGGGCTTGGACGATCGCCCTTCGTCGCCAATGGCACACGACTTCTCAAGCACGACTCCTCAAAACAAACGCCTCGCTCCGCCGCTCCCACGGCCCGCAGTTAATGCGCGTCACGGGGAAGCAGTAAAAATCATCATAACCACATGGGATTGTTGTCGCTTCTTCCTGTGCACTGTTTTTGGGCCTAGCACAACAACGTCATGGACGCAAGTGTGGCCCAGGCCCGAGGGATACTATCGATGTACTAAAATATGTTAGTTTTAGTACCCAGACTTGTACACAGGCAGTCGCGGCCTCCAGGCTGGCAAGACCCTGTCGGGCAACATCAACCTTCAAGCAACAATGAGCGAAGACCAGAAAACAAGGCCGCGACAACCCACCTTGCCGGGAGGAAGAAGACCTGACAACCATCGCGCCTGGCAGCACCCCCGCATCTCTGCCCACTCCACCTCACCAAGATGATTGTCAACATCAGTGAGGTGTCGAGCGAACGAGAGGTTAGGTGGGCGTGGTCAGAGGCCTCTGGCAATAGTGAGAGACATGCCGCAACTTTAATGACGCCCGTCCTGTGATGTGTCAAGTAAATAAAAGGTAGATGGGCGAACGACATGGAAGGAGAGGCAATCCTTGCCGGGGAACGTCACCAGCGCGACACCTCATGACACATTTAATGCGTTTGTCTTTATCCGTCAAAGTTAGGTATTTCCCACTATAGCTCGTGTCAATAGTTTTGGTAGCTATACTGTGGACTTTTCTCCCACCAAAAAGACTGTTTTAACCACTGTGGTGACCCCTTGGACTATAAAAGAAGGTGCACGTCTACCTTTAGAAAGGTCGACTCTCAGTTCGTTCTACACGCGTAGCTCCTTCCCTCGAGCATCCTTGCCGGGCAAGCGCACGTTTATTGTGAACATCCACGTAATCCACCAAAACACATGACGTAAGGTTTTACACTCCCGAGCGGCCAAAACCTGTCTAAACCATCGTGCATGCACCCGTTGATGATGCCCTTTGTGCACCCATAGTCCCTGCTGAGCCATGGCAAAGGGGTCATGCCGGTTCAATAGATCATCGCAAGAAAATTGCCCCCACACAATGCAAGATCAAGGACCATGCATGCAAGATGATAATTGATGGCGGTAGCTTTACCAACGTCGTTAGCAAAGATCTAGTGCAAGATTTATGCTTGTCCATGTGGCGGCATCCTCAGCTGCACCAAGTGGAGTGGTTGTACAATTCCGGTAGATTAAAAATCACACACAAGGTACGTGTCATATTTGTTGTTGGATATTATATTGACAAGGTGGAATGTGATGTTGTGCCAATGGACGCATGTGAGTTATTGCTGGGAAGACCATGACAATTTAATCATGATGAAGTGCATGGAGGAAAATCCAACATATACACGTTTCTCCATGATGGAAGGAGACACATATTGAAAACCAATGACATATTCTATAATGAAAATAGAGTTGCGAGCTCTATTTTTTTATGGTACAGAAAATAAATTCGAAACCGAGGACGGTTTTGTTTGAGTGGAGGGAGGATGATATGAGCATGACAACGTCGGTTGTTGATGCTATTGAGACTGAGCCAATTAAGGAGTCAAGCCATGAAAGGTAGTGAAAAATAATGCCATCTACGCAGCTCGATTTCATTGAGGAAACGACGGTCATGTGCGTCAATTATGTGGGCCAAGAATCAATTCTGTGATGAGCGAACCAAAGACAAATTACATGACACATTTATTGAATTCAGAATACATGATAGGAATGTGTGTGTATGGTTGTATACACGTGAAGTCTAGAGACGTATGAGCATGTTTGTTAACAGAAAAGGTGAAAGAGAAGTTACGTACAAAGGGAATGACAAGATATCTTGTTCGACCATATTACACTAGAATACAAGAGATTAAGATGGAACCTGCGTCGGTTTTTGTGGAACCCAATTTTCCTACACCTCCACGTCAACTTGTGACACATAGAATCTTAGTACAAATTAGTTAGGATTTTTATCTTGGTTTGTGATAGCCGTCTAGTTTATTTCTTGTTAGGATCTGTTTTTGTACTCCCTACGTCTCAAAATAAGTGATTTAAAAATGACTTAACTTTATACTAAAGTTGTATAAAATTAAATCAATTTTGAATCACTTATTTTAGAACGCAGGGAGTACTGGTTATAGTTGAAGACGTGAGAGCCTTGAAGTCTAAGTTGGCAGATTAAAAGTTGCATACGTTTTCTTTATGGTATACATAAAGCCAGGCTTTGACCGTGTATGGGGAAGCAGTTTTTGTTTTATTCGAGACATAAATATATATGAAAAACGTTTAGGTTTGGAAAGACCCGGATCATAATATGTGATTTTTTCATCCTGAAAATTTACTAGCAAGGGAGGGGCGATCATCATATCAACG
Source organism: Hordeum vulgare subsp. vulgare (assembly GCF_904849725.1). Taxonomy (NCBI): domain Eukaryota; kingdom Viridiplantae; phylum Streptophyta; class Magnoliopsida; order Poales; family Poaceae; genus Hordeum; species Hordeum vulgare. The sequence continues at coordinate 220,645,838 of NC_058518.1, forward strand.
CCTACATGCTAATCCGAGGAAATCATTATTTTTGTTTATGTATTTTTATACACAAACAAAGATTATTGTTGGAGGTTGTCGGAGGAATGCGGGGACGAACCGTTGATAAAACATTGCCGTTATAGATCGAATCATCTACACGCACCAATTAGCATCTCACTAGTTGATGTCACGTCACACAATTTAAGACATAATACATTTTGAATAAATGAAAAAGTGAAAAATACAGGTTGCGAGAAGTCATTTGTGAAAATCTAGAAAGATAAAATTAACTTTTAAAAAATACTCCTAAATTAGTGATTTCGTTAACCTGCTGTATGTTCTCGCGGTAAAAATGGTGGCCCAAACCGAAAGAAATGTGGTCAGGTCCATGGTGGTTTGAAAGCCCATATGTATTGAGCGGAAATATAGACACCGTCCAATAATATCTTCCCAGCAGTTTCCCGCTTCCTTTTTTTTCCCGCTTCCTTTTTTTTCCAGTTTTTTCACACTGCCGCCATTTTTTGCCAGTCCCACCGCGAGCGTAGTTCAAACCGCCAGAAAACCTCAGCGCGCCAGAAATTTCGCCGGTTTCCCTCCCAACTCCCCCCCTCCGCCATTCGAAATAAATACATGGAGCAAAACCTTTCAACAGCGCAAAGAGGAAAGAAGCACCCAAGTCCCATTTAGTTATAACTTTAAGCCTTGTAGCTGCTCGACCGAGAGAGGAGAGAGGAAGCCAGGTGACGCAGGGGATCCCCCGCTGTGTAGTTTGAAAATCTATTTTGGTTGCTTGGTTTTGCTGATGGTTTCGGTCGGGTATGCAGGTAGGAGGTTCTGCTTCCAAGGGAGATGGCCGGGAAGGGAGGCAAGGGGCTGCTTGCGGCGAAGACGACGGCGGCCAAGGGCGCTGCCGACAAGGACAAGGACAAGAAGAAGGCGCCTGTGTCCCGCTCCTCCCGCGCTGGGATTCAGGTTTGCCCGCTCCCTAATCCCCCCCCTCCCTCCCTCGGATCTTGACACAATCCTGGGGCAAATAATCAAACCCCTCATAAGGTGTGCCAAATTCCCCCTTTCCCTCGGATCTTGAGGACCGTCTCGCCGGTGGGTGACTTGTTAGATCTGCAAGTGTTTCTTGGCGCAGATCCGAGACCATGCTGCACTTATGTTTGTCTAAGATTTGTCGTAGAATCTTATATTGTTCTGTTGTCAGTATTGCCTATTGGTTTCTTGCAAAAAAAAAGAAGTACTGATGATTATCGGGTAGCTGGTGTGCTTAGGTGTCTCCCCCATCTTAGCAAAGTTTATTTGTTCTATTGTAAACTAGTATGTGGGATCTTTGTTTCTGCATTCCGTCAAGGTCATGACGGTACACTGATTGCAAGCGTCAGTACCATGCACAGGCAAAAATCCCATAATTTAGGGTAAAAATTACTCAACTGATTTATCTTTTGGCTCTACCTTTTGAATTCTACCCACGCTTGTACCTTACTATTGCGAATCCTTTTACGATTATGTCTATATAACAATAACATTGCTGGAGATAGGTCTTTGTTTTTTGTGATGCATCCATAGCTGCCTACTTGGTTACTTGCACAATTCGAGAGGCTGTACTCTTCCATGTTATCAACATAATGCTGATGCTGAAGGATTCAGTATCATGAGCACTCAAGCTCACTTTTTCTGTCTTTTGTAGACCATTCGGTTGTTCTTTGTCTGGCACAGATGATATATATCTGATCTTAGTTTCAGCTTGGGACATGCATTATCAGAATTGGTGCCTAGGATGTTCATATTTTTTGCATGGTTAAATTATGGCCTCATCTATGGCCGATCATGACCTGCTTGTGTTTGCACTACGCAGTTCCCGGTGGGTCGTATACACAGGCAGCTCAAGCAAAGGGTCTCGGCTAATGGCCGTGTGGGTGCCACTGCTGCTGTGTACTCTGCAGCAATCCTTGAGTACCTTACTGCTGAGGTTCTTGAGCTGGCTGGCAATGCCAGCAAGGATCTCAAGGTGAAGCGTATCACCCCTCGCCACCTGCAGCTTGCAATCCGTGGAGATGAGGAGCTGGACACCCTCATCAAGGGCACCATAGCTGGTGGTGGTGTCATCCCTCACATTCACAAGTCCCTCATCAACAAAACCTCCAAGGAGTGAATGAAATGCAATAAAGGGTAGTTGTTGTGCGTTGTATCTTCGTGACCCCCTGTTATGTTGTGCCATCGGTTAGTTGTTGCTATTATCATAACCTGAATAGGTTGTCCGGATTTGTTATGGGGCTACCCTTCGGTAACATGTTATTAGGTAAAGACTTGTAATCGTGATATGGAACTGCTTATATTCGGTTTGGTGAAGACTCTTGCTTGTTTGTTCATGGATATTCAGGTTAACTTTTTTTTTTATTGTTGTCGTTGGTTTCGCTGGAGATCAGTGCAACTGGACCGCCTGCGCGCTGGTTGCTTTGTTAGATTACTATCAAAAGGGCCTGTGAGTTGCAACGTCAAAAAAATACCACATGCTTTTAATCTTTTTATAATCATTTTGATTTATTAAAATAATAACTGAATAACTAATGTAGTCAGTCTTATCTTATTTTGTTGAGAAATCAACCTGTCCATTGTTAATTCCACCATGATAAGAAATTGAGCGGGACAAGCAAAGCAAAACAAATAGGTTACGTGAATTGATCAATGAACTGTTTCTTATTTCACTCATGGGGTAGAGAATGTGGGATCAGTTGACAAACTGAAGGTGGTGTTTCATTCTCTGTCTCTACAACAATACAATCTTACATTCAATACATTCATTCATCAACAAACAAATCTCGACAAAACAAAATTTCTTGCCGTTGCTTGGCATACGGTTGGAGGCATGGGGAGGGGATCTCACCAGATGATGAGTTCCTACCGGAGGAGGGGATACGATGAGGGAAGCAAGGGTTAGGCGCCTCTATCTGGCCATAATGAGTCGCCGTTGCCGCGTCATAACCTCGGAGTTCCTCGTGTGAGCCATGGAGGCCTTCCTCCACCTGCAAGTACTTCGCTCCGCCGCGCCTTATCCGTGCGCCGCCGCCGTTCTGCATCGAGCAGACGCATCATGCCCAGTCACTGTAGCTGTCGCGTTGATTTGATCCAGAAGCTGTGCTCGAGCGTCGAAATGGGGGCATCAGGGGGCAGAGATACGGCCGCGGAGGCGGGTGGGTTGAGATCGACAACAGTGGTGGTTGAGGTCGGTCGCGGCGGCGAGTGGTGTGGCAGCGGCCTGGGCACAGGCCAGGGTGGGCCAGGGTCAACGCGATGTGCTCGAGCGCCGCAACGGGGGCAGTGAGCGGGGAGAGGTACGGCCGCGGAGGCGGGTGGGTTGAGATCGGCAGCGGTGGTGATTGAGGTCGGCCGCGGCGGCGGCCTGGGCGCAGGCCAGGGTGGCCCAGGGTCGACGGGAGGAGACGATGCGTACGGGTATAATTTTTACAGCGAATCGTTTTTTTTGCGTTGCAGATAAATGATGAAGCGCGGGTTGAATAACAATAATTACAGGTTTTTTTTATAAAAATGTCACGGTGGGTTTTCCGACGGAAGCAATAGCCGCTTTATTATTATTATTATTATTATTATTATTATTATTAGGTATAGATTTATTTTAGTTTCTTTTGTTAATAACTAAGGGCATAACCAACGGGCCATGCTGGACAGGTGCTCTAGGTCTCAACAATGGGTTCAACATTCCAACTCATATCAACTAGCGAGTCCCGTAGAGGAACTCGTCTCCTCACGACAAAAGCAAGGTAAACCTCGGTGAGAAAAGCAAAATAAAGTAGAAAAAAAATAGAAATGATCCCCGGTTGCTGTGCTCAAGCTCTCCTTGTTCGAGAAAAGGACAACACTCATCCTCCTTATGACCCCCGGTTGCTGTGCTCCAGCTCTCCTTGTTCGACAAAAGGACAACACTCATCCTCTTTTTTATAGGATGATTAATACTTGTAACATCCCAATTTTCCTAATTGGGAATGTTTTACATTGTAGCTAAGCATCTATGCATATTAATTGAAATAAAGTTTGCAATTGAATTCTTTCGACTTTTGCCTTTTTGCATTTCTATTTTTTTCTTCACACGAGAAATGCCGGGAAATAATCTCTTGCACGCAAGAGAGAGAGCGAAGGAAAATGACCCTCCAAAGTGCGAGGCATCTCTGAAATATTTGGAGCCAAGAAAGCCAAAGTTTTATCGTGAAAGTAATTGCCAAAAAGAAATAAAGCATTTAGGGGATTTTCTGGAAAAAACATTTTTTAAAAGTTTTTATTTTTGCTTTGGAAAAATGTTAATCGAGTAGAGGATATTTTTCTGATTTTTTTGGTATATAATACCCCATATTAATTATTTTGTTTGTTTCCTTTTATTCCCTTTTAGTTTCTGTTTTATTAAAAAGGCTAAATAGGAAAGTTAGTTTTTTTAGAAACAGCGCGTGGGCGCATTATACCTGTGGGCCGAATCCCACCTTAGCCGGGATCCGAGATCCTTTCGGATCGGCCGACCGCCCCAAGCCCCCCCAGCTCCCCTCTCCCTGCCAGTGGGACCCCGTGACCGACCCCAGCCCGAGTCGGCCACCTCTCCCCTCTCGCCCCTCCTCTTTCCTAACTAGAGCCCGAGCTCTTTCCCTTCCAAGTTCGCCGGGATCCGCCCGGATCTCCCTGCCCCTTCCCTCCCGAGCGCCCCTCTCCCCCTATAAATACCCCCACCCTCGCCGCACCCCGTTCCCCACCTCGCCACGCCGTCCCGCCGCCTCTAGCCGCCCCTTGCTGCGCCTCGCCGGAGCACCCGAGCTCGGCCAACTCCGGCCGCTCCACTGCACCGCCCCGACATTGCCGCACCTCCCCGACGCCACCAACGTGCCCGCCGTCCTCGCCCGCATCGACTGGAGTTTTCTCCGCCGCCGGAGACCCTGTGGAGCGCCTCCCACGTTGACACCCGAGCCGCCGCCGCCGTCAAGCCCTCGCCGGAGAACTCCCACGCCGGTGAGCACCCCATCCCCTCTCCGTAGCCGTTGGATCCTAAATACACGTTGTAGATTAGATCACGATACCCTTTCGGTCTTCTAAACAAAACCGCGCCAGTTTTTATTCACTTAACTATTAGCCACAGAGTTTTATGTTAGGTTCGTCCGTTTGCTAGTTCATCTCGCAACACACACCCCGCAGCAAATCAGTGAGCGCCACGTGTACCCCTGTCCGTTAGCATCTGTTTTTCTTTTTTCTGTTTAGTTCCAAAAACAGAAAAGTTTCAATTTTGTTTTGAGCATAGCTTTTGATCCCGAAGTCCAATGAGGTTGATTCTTTTTCCAGTAGATCCCAATTTTTCTGTAGTTTTTAAAAACATATAATTTGTCTATGTTTGAAATTCGCAAATTTGAATTAGATCAGATTCAGTTTAAACCTTGTTTTGCTTATTCCAGGAGTTTAAAAAATGATTTGAGTTGATTCTTTTTACTACTGCTTCCTAGTGCTTATGGTGTGTATTTGTTTGTATCGGTAGATCATCCGGAGTGTGAAGCTTGTTACTTAGAAGCGCTCGATCAAGACAACTATCATCAAGGCAAGTCATTTTGATCATACTATTTCCTATTTTTTTGATGCATGGTAGTTTCACCTTTCTTTGCCCAATTGCATGCTGCTTAGGTACTTGGAAATTTTAGTATAGGTTGTAGTATAATGTGGTAGGCACACAACCACCCCGATACTTGGCCCCGGGACGACAAATTTCATATTGCTATGCTTGAGTAGACGGGATTTCGGTTGTGTGCATAACACGAGTGATGCGAGGTTGATTAAATAATCAAGACCGGTTAAGACAAGATTTTCAAGACCTCGGATGCAATGCAACTCTGGGTGAAGGACGGTTGATCGGCTCCCTGGAGAAACCAGTGGATGACCCGAGATGCTGGAGACGGCCATGACATCCTGCGGAAAGCTTCACCCAGGCTCGAAGAGACGGACGGAGACTTCAAGACCCAAGGCTTACCTGCACAGCCACAAGTCATTATGGGCTCTGGCTTGGTTGGACAACGCGGCGACTCTGGACAGGCGGTGCTAGAAGGTGTAGAAGAACGGTAGGAATGGATGGGCACCGACAGGGATTCAGAGGGACCCGTTGAAAGACCATGTTTTGATCATCCGGTCTTCAAACACCCTGAAGTGCGAGGACATACACGGAGGCGATCAAATCTTGTGGGGAACGTGTGCAAATCTCTGCAGAGTGCCCAACCTAATCGATTAGCCGTGTCCACGGTCATGGACAACTTGAGCCGAAGGCATTGAAATTCCCCTGAACTCTCGACACAACTTAATAATGATGTGGGTGTTAACAACAACTCGGGTACGAGAATTGGTTGGCGGAACCATCTCGTTAACAACAAACAATGTAGTAATATTTTGCTTCCAACCCCTCTTGTTGTAGGATAAAATTGGCTTTATGCAAAACTTATAGCCCCACCTGCCAAATATGCATCTAGAGATAGTTGATTATTATTTTTACCCCTCTCTTTGATGACTTTCCGGCATATTCCATATGCTGACCTACATGGCTGCAACGTATCATGTTGCAGAGTACTTTTCCGACCAGGAGTGAGGCTACGATCTACGCTCAGCGACATGTCCTGGAGTCGGATGGACTCGTCTACCTGATGCTTCCGCTAGTCTTCGTTAGATATCTCATGAGATGGCCTTCAGCCACTTTATTGTAATCCTTTATTGTAATAAAGTACTCGTTATGAGATTTCGATTAATAAAGCTGTGTGATTGAACTCTTGAATATATACATTAATGTACTGAGTGTGTACCAGCATGATCTTGGGATGGTACGGAAACACCAGAGGCTTGACTCGTCTTGAGTCGGGTCGCTACAGAAATGGTATTCAGAGCACACGCTGACCGTAGGACGTAACCTCTAGGAATGGAAAAGCCTTAGGAAGAAAACTATTTTCTTATGTCTATAAATCCTCTATTTTCTCTTCTGATCATTTCTGACTTCTCTCTGATTTTCCAATGTTTTAGATGGCCACCTTCATCCCCGTTAAGTTCACCGAGTTTTGCCAGCCCGACGCCACTATGCCTTTCGGAAAGGAGCTGGTACAGATCACCAAGGACTTGAGGATTGCTCTGCCGACTATCACAGGGAAGCCGACTTCGTCTTACCCGGAGGATTCACGCTACAAGATTGAGGTGCACGTTCCCGGAAGGACATTCGAGCCACGCACTGAGCCGGTGGATTTCAAGTTCATCGCACCCAACTGGATTCTCGGAAGGGACATGGCGTTCCATTGTGCACTCGGACGTATCAAGGAAGTGTACAGAGGCTGCCCTATTTCACCAGACCTATTCACGGTTTCCCGGAGAAGAGAAGATGGAGAAATCATCTCAAGCAAGACCAAGGACGCTCTCCTGTCTTATGCCTAAACCTTGGAGAAGCACAGCGGGACTCTGGAGCATCGTGTGATCAAGGACGCCAGGAAGATCAAGCAACTGTCGCTCCGCGAACTCGAACTCGAAGAAGCAGCCCGGGAAGCCCACTATGAGCACGAACTGGAGGTGAAGGACTTTCTGGAGAGGATCGAGAAGCTGAAGACTCGAGTTGCATACCTGGAGGAGGAACTGGACATGGGCGATAACCTTCATCCCGAAGGTGACGTAGACCCCTTGATCAACAACGACGAGGACTATGAAGAAAGCTCCACCGAAGGACCCATCACCATGCTTTTCTGAGGAGGACACTTAGACTAGACCACCAAATTTATTTTATCATTAAACGCTTAGGCCGATGTTTAGGATTATCGAATTTTGTATCCCCGTGTGAACCTTTGTGATGGTATTGAATAAAAACGTGTGGTGTGATACTTGTTTGTTGCATTTCATATGGGTAGTGTAATTACTCTTAGACCATTGTTCTATGCTAATCTCACCCCTCTACAAACATCAGATGCCTCCGAGACGTGCCCCTAGTTCCAACTTTCCGCCGGAACTCACCCAGTTGATTCAGCAACAGAACACCCTGATGCAGCTGATCATCCAGAACCAGAACAATAACAACAACCATCATCCACCCCAGGCCGACAATCTCACCCGTTTCCTGAGGTTGAACCCTCCGACTTTCTCCAGCAGCATTGAGCCCATTGTGGCAGATGATTGGCTCCGCAAGATGGAGCGGGAACTTATCACTGCTGGTTGTACTGAAGCTGAGAAGGTGCGCTTTGCCGCGCATCAACTTGAAGGCCCTGCAGCTGCATGGTGGGAGAACTACACCACCACATACCCCATTGCTGGAGTCACTTGGGAGCAGTTCAAGCAAGCCTTCTGTACCGCACATGTCTCAGCTGGTGCAATGAGTCTGAAGAAGCGTGAGTTTCTCAACTTACGCCAGGGGAATCGCTCTGTGGCTCAGTATGTCGATGAATTCAGCATGCTCGCCCGTTATGCACCTGGAGATGTGGCCGATGATGCGGCCAAGCAGGAAAAGTTCTTGGAGGGACTCAATGATGAGCTGAGCATTCAGCTAACTGTAGCCACGTTCAACAACTACCAGGAGCTGGTAGATAAGGCCCTCATCTTGGAGGGGAAAACCAGCAGATGGAGAACCGCAAGCGGAAGTATGGGAATGGAAAGTTCAACTCCGGCACTCAGCAGGAGCCTCGCTACACCCCATATTCAGGGAATACCGGGGCTGGATCCGGTAAGTTTGGAGGACACGTCCAGCATAACCACCCAGTGCACAACCATGGAGGACACAACCATGGAGGAAATGGGAAACACCGCAACAACAACAACTTCAAGAATGGCGGTACTGGCACTCAGCAGCATTCAGCTCCAGCTCAGAAGGATCTGAATCACATCACCTGCTTCAAGTGTCAGAAGACGGGACACTATGCCACTGAATGTCCCCAGAACAAGCAGGGAAATGGGAACGGCAACGGCAACTCTGCAGCAAAGAAGCCCAATCCTTTTCCTCGAGCTGAGGTGAATCACATTGATGTTGAAGAGGTCTATGATCACCCCGATACTGTGGTTGGTAAGTTTTTGCTAAATTCACGTCCAGTATTGGTACTTTTTGATTCTGGTGCAACGCATTCATTCATATCAAGGGTAGTTGTGGAAAAGTATAGTTTGCCAACTAGAACCCTCAGCCAGCCTATTAAGGTCAGTTCCCCAGGAGGCATGATGACAGTCGGGATAGGATGCCATGCTTTAAGTCTCAACATTGGGAACCATAATTTTCCCACCGACCTCATCGTATTAGAGTCCCAGGGATTGGATGTAATCCTAGGCATGGATTGGTTGGCCAAGTATGAAGGGAATATTGATTGTGCCCTTAAGTCTATTTTGCTCACCACCCCCGAGCAGAAGCGGATTAAGTACGTGTCTCAGCGCCCGACACGGAGTAAGCGAGTAAACTCTCTCACGGGAGTAGTCCAGGAGGAAGTACCGATTGTACAAGAGTACCCAGATGTATTTCCGAAGGAATTGCCGGGCATGCCACCTGATAGAGAGATTGAGTTCTTGATTGAGCTATTACCCGGAACAACCCCGATATCCAAGAGACCCTATCGGATGCCCGCAAATGACTTGGTAGAAATCAAGAAGCAAATTAAGGAGTTGTTGGACAAAGGGTATATTCGCCCAAGTTCTTCACCTTGGGGAGCCCCAGTGCTCTTGGTTGAAAAGAAGGATAAGTCCTTGAGAATGGTTGTCGATTATCGTGCATTGAACGAGGTGACCATCAAGAACAAGTACCCCTTGCCGATGATCAATGATCTGTTTGATCAGCTAGTTGGAGCCTGCATATTCTCAAAGATCGATCTTCGATCCGGGTATCATCAGTTGAATATTCGTGAACAGGATATACCCAAGACAGCCTTCACCACTCGGTACGGCTTGTATGAGTACACGGTCATGTCATTTGGACTGACTAATGCTCCGGCATATTTTATGAATCTGATGAACAAGGTATTTATGGAATACTTGGACAAGTTTGTCGTGGTGTTCATCGATGACATACTGATATTCTCCAAGAACGAAGAGGAACACAAGGAACATCTGCGTCTAGTTCTGGAGAAACTTCGAGAGCATAAGCTGTATGCAAAGTTTAGCAAATGTGAGTTTTGGTTGAAGGAAGTCGGATTCCTCGGACACGTCATCTCAGGAGAAGGAATAGAAGTGGACCCTGCCAAGGTCGCAGCAGTCACCGAATGGGTAGCACCCACTTCAGTCAAGGAGATCCGCAGTTTCCTTGGAGTTGCCGGATATTACCGGAGGTTCATTGAGAATTTCTCAAAGATCGCCAAGCCCATGACAGAATTGTTGAAGAAGGAATCCAAGTATGTTTGGACTGAGGAATGTGAAATCAGTTTTCAAGAGTTGAAGAAACGTCTGGTTACAGCCCCAGTGCTGATATTGCCGAACATTCGGAAGGATTTCCAGGTTTACTGTGACGCTTCTCGTCAAGGACTCGGAGGAGTGCTCATGCAAGAAGGTAAAGTGGTAGCCTATGCATCCAGACAGCTCAGACCCCATGAGTTGAATTATGCCACGCATGACTTGGAACTAGCAGCCGTAGTGCACGCTCTCAAGACCTGGAGACATTTCCTGATTGGAAATAGTTGTGATGTTTACACGGATCACAAGAGCCTGAAATATATCTTCACGCAGAAGGAGTTGAACCTCAGACAGAGGTGATGGCTAGAGTTGATCAAGGACTATGACATGAGATTGCATTATCACCCAGGCAAGGCAAAAGTTGTAGCCGATGCGTTGAGCCGCAAAAGTTATGTGAACACACTCATAGCAGGAGGATTACCCCAGGAGTTAGCCGATGACCTCTGAGAGCTCAAATTGGAAATAGTTCCAAGAGGATTTGTTGCCACACTAGAAATTCAGTCTACTTTGACAGAAAAGATTCGCGAAGCACAGAAATCAGACAAGGAGATAGCAAAGATTAAGCAGAAAATGAAAGACGGGAAGGCTAAAGGTTTTCGTGAGGATGAACATAGAACTTTATGGTTTGAGGATCGCATTTATGTGCCCAATGATCCCGAACTCAGGAAGTTGATACTTCAGGAGGCCCATGATTCCCCGTAATCGATACACCCCGGCAACACCAAGATGTATCTGGATCTGAAAGAATGTTTCTGGTGGACAGGAATGAAGAAAGACATTGCCGAGTTCGTAGCAATATGCGATGTTTGTCAGCGAGTAAAAGCCGAGCATCAGAAGCCAACAGGTTTGCTCCAACCTCTGCCGATACCCGAGTGGAAATGGGAAAAGCTTGGTATGGACTTCATCACCGGATTACCCAGGACCCGTTCGGGCTATGATTCTATTTGGGTTGTGGTCGACCGTTTGACCAAGGTAGCTCACTTCATTCCTGTGAAGACTACTTACACGAGTGCCAAGCTGGCCAAGATATATATGACCAGGATTGTATGTCTGCACGGAGTACCGAAGAGCATTGTGTCAGATAGAGGGACTCAGTTCACATCAAAACTTTGGCACCAACTGCATGAAACCTTGGGAACGAGATTGGAGTTCAGTATAGCTTTTCACCCACAGACACATGGACAGACCGAGAGAGTCAATCAGATTCTGGAGGACATGTTGAGAGCTTGCGCACTAGACTATGGGTCTAGTTGGGATGACAATTTAGCTTATGCCGAGTTCTCATACAACAACAGCTACCAGACCAGTCTGAAGATGGCCCCTTTCGAAGCTCTATACGGAAGGAGGTGCAGAACACCGTTGATGTGGGATGGAGTTGGAGACCGACAACTTTTTGGTCCCGACCTTATCCGAGATTCTGAAGAGAAGGTCAAGCTTATACGTGACCGACTCAAGATAGCTCAGTCCAGGCAGAAGAGTTATGCTGACAGCAAACGCAAGGAAGTAACATACGAAGTGGGAGACCGAGCATATCTTCGGGTGTCTCCACTTCGAGGAATCAAGAGATTCGGTGTGAAAGGAAAGTTAGCACCCCGATTCATTGGCTCCTACAAAATTCTTGAACGTAGAGGCGAAGTTGCATATAAATTGGAACTGCCGGAAGGATTGTCCGGAGTTCATGATGTCTTCCATGTTTCCTAGTTGAAGAAATGCCACGCTGAGATGGCTGATGTTCCGTTGAGAGATACAGTGCCCCTAGAGGCCATACAGCTTGACAGTGATCTGACGTATGAGGAGAAACCCGTCAGGATTCTTGAGACTGCCAACAGAGTTACCCGCAGCAAGATCATCAAGTTCTGCAAGGTGTTGTGGAGCCACCACACCGAGGAAGAAGCCACCTGGGAACGAGAAGAGGATCTTTGTCGAGACCACCCGCACCTATTTTGTAGCCAACCCAAATCTCGAGGGCGAGATTCATATTAAGGTGGGTAGGTTTGTAACATCCCAATTTTCCTAATTGGGAATGTTTTACATTGTAGCTAAGCATCTATGCATATTGATTGAAATAAAGTTTGCAATTGAATTCTTTCGACTTTTGCCCTTTTGCATTTCTATTTTTTTCTTCACACGAGAAATGCCGGGAAATAATCTCTTGCACGCAAGAGAGAGAGAGAGCGGAGGAAAATGACCCTCCAAAGTGCGAGGCATCTGTGAAATATTTGGAGCCAAAAAGCCAAAGTTTAATCGTGAAAGTAATTGCCAAAAACAAATAAAGCATTTAGGGGATTTTCTGAAAAAAACAATTTTTAAAAGTTTTTATTTTTGATTTGGAAAAATGTTAATCGAGTAGAGGATATTTTTCTGATTTTTTTGGTATATAATACCCCATATTAATTATTTTATTTGTTTCCTTTTATTCCCTTTTAGTTTCTGTTTTATTAAAAAGGCTAAATAGGAAAGTTAGTTTTTTTTAGAAACAGCGCGTGGCGCATTATACGTGTGGGCCGAATCCCACCTTAGCCGGGATCCGAGATCCTTTCGGATCGGCCGACCGCCCCAAGCCCCCCCCCCCGAGCTCCCCTCTCCCTGCCAGTGGGACCCCCCTGACCGACCCCAGCCCGAGTCGGCCACCTCTCTTCTCTCGCCCCTCCTCTTTCCTAACCAGAGCCCGAGCTCTTTCCCTTCCAAGTTCGCGGGGATCCTCCCGGATCTCCCTGCCCCTTCCCTCCCGAGCGCCCCTCTCCCCCTATAAATACCCCCCACCCTCGCCGCACCCCGTTCCCCACCTCGCCACGCCATCCCGCCGCCTCTAGCCGCCCCTTGCTGCGCCTCGCCGGAGCACCCGAGCTCGGCCAACTCCGGCCGCTCCACTACACCGCCCCGACATCGCCGCACCTCCCCGACGCCACCAACGCGCCCGCCGTCCTCGCTCGCATCGACTGGAGTTTTCTCTGCCGCCGGAGACCCTCTGGAGCGCCTCCCACGTCCACACCCGAGCAGCCGCCGTCGTCAAGCCCTCGTCGGAGAACTCCCACGCCGGTGAGCACCCCATCCCCTCTCCGTAGCCGTTGGATCGTAAATACACGCTGTAGATTAGATCACGATACCCTTTCGGTCTTCTAAACAAAACCGCGCCGGCTTTTATTCACTTAACTATTAGCCAGAGAGTTTTATGTTAGGTTCGGCCGTTTGCTAGTTCGTCTCACAACACACACCCCGCAGCAAATCAGTGAGCGCCACGTGTACCCCTGTCCGTTAGCATCTGTTTTTCTTTTTTCTGTTTAGTTCCAAAAACAGAAAAGTTTCAATTTTGTTTTGAGCATAGCTTTTGATCCCGAAGTCCAATGAGGTTGATTAGTTTTCCAGTAGATCCCAATTTTTTGGTAGTTTCAAAAAACATATAATTTGTCTATGTTTGGAATTTGCAAATTTGAATTAGATCAGATTCAGTTTAAACCTTGTTTTGCTTATTCCAGGAGTTTAAAAAATGATTTTGAGTTGATTCTTTTTACTACTGCTTCCTAGTGATTATATATTACTATGGTAGAAGTTTCAATGTTTTTTAAATATTTTTACTTGGGTTTTTAACAGAAACAAGTTTCTGCCTTACTGACGTAGAGTGAATTCTTTCACTTAGGCCATAGCAACTTTTACTTGTGATGTTATTTTTACTTGTTGTTTGATTGTAGTGCTTATGGTGTGTATTTGTTTGTATCGGTAGATCATCCGGAGTGCGAAGCTTGTTACTTAGAAGCGCTCGATCAAGACAACTATCATCAAGGCAAGTCATTTTGATCATACTATTTCCTATGTTTTCGATGCATGGTAGTTTCACCTTTCTTTGCCCAATTGCATGCTGCTTAGGTACTTGGAAATTTTAGTATAGGTTGTAGTATCATGTGGTAGGCACACAACCACCCCGATACTTGGCCCCGGGATGACAAATTTCATATTGCTATGCTTGAGTAGACGGGATTTCGGTTGAGTGCATAACACGAGTGATGCGAGGTTGATTAAATAATCAAGACCGGTTAAGACAAGATTTTCAAGACCTCGGATGCAATGCAACTCTGGGTGAAGGACGGTTGATCGGCTCCCTGGAGAAACCAGTGGATGACCCGGGATGCTGGAGACGGCCATGATATCCTGCGGAAAGCTTCACCCAGTCTCGAAGAGATGGACGGAGACTTCAAGACCCAAGGCTTACCTGCACAGCCACAAGTCATTATGGGCTCTGGCTTGGTTGGACAACGCGGCGACTTTGAACAGGCGGTGCTAGAAGATGTAGAAGAACGGTAGGAATGGATGGGCACCGACAGGGATTCAGAGGGACCCGTTGAAAGACCATGTTTTGATCATCCGATATTCAAACACCCTGAAGTGCGAGGACATACACGGAGGCGATCAAATCTTGTGGGGAACGTGTGCAAAACTCTGCAGAGTGCCCAACCTAATCGATTAGCCGTGTCCACGGTCATGGACAACTTGAGCCGAAGGCATTGAAATTCCCCTGAACTCTCGACACAACTTAATAATGATGTGGGTGTTAACAACAACTCGGGTACGAGAATTGGTTGGCGGAACCATCTCGTTAACAACAAACAATGTAGTAATATTTTGCTTCCAACCCCTCTTGTTGTAGGATAAAATTGGCTTTATGCAAAACTTATAGCCCCACCTGCCAAATATGCATGTAGAGATAGTTGATTATTATTTTTACCCCTCTCTTTGATGACTTGCCGGCATATTCCATATGGTGACCTACATGGCTGCAACGTATCATGTTGCAGAGTACTTTTCCGACCAGGAGTGAGGCTACGATCTACGCTCAGCGACATGCCCTGGAGTCGGATGGACTCGTCTACCTGATGCTTCCGCTAGTCTTCGTTAGATATCTCATGAGATGGCCTTCAGCCACTTTATTGTAATAAAGTACTCGTTATGAGATTTCGATTAATAAAGCTGTGTGATTGAACTCTTGAATATATACATTAATGTACTGAGTGTGTACCAACATGATCTTGGGATGGTACGGAAACACCAGAGGCTTGACTCGTCTTGAGTCGGGTCGCTACAATAGTACAACCAGCTGTCATTGTCATATCATTTATAGCTTATACTATACTCCTTTCGTTTCTATTTTCTCCGTTTTTATTTTCTTTACGCATAAGTCCTAACTGTTCTGTGTGTTTCGTGCTTTCCTTCTCTGCCCCTACCTTCCCGTTGCAGTTAACCAATCAGGGCCTCCATGAAAGGTTGCATGCTGCGCGCATGGGGCACCCACGAGAGATTAACCAATTCTTTGCATGCAGTATTTAAAGCAGTTAAAACGCTGCAGCTCTTTCCTGCGAATGGAGGGGTAAACTAGTTTAAAATTATTCACCGAGTTCTTTTATTGGTTTGCGGATCAAGGCTTATACGCAAGGTAAAAGGGATCAGAGGTAGTATAATAGTTGATACTGTACTACTTTTTTGTTATATGGCCTATATTTCATTCTCACAAAGTGCCTAGGAGCACGTGCTAGAGCTGACTCTTAACTAAAACCCTGATTATCTTCTTTCTCATCTTCTCTTTCCTTCAACTAAGCAAAAATATACTAGTTTATTTTTTATAGTTCGCTGACTCAGCTTTATTATACTTGCTCTTATGTGTCACTATTCCCATACATGGTTGCTTGCATTGAGTGGCAAGAGTCACGAATGATGGTTTCATTTTTCTTTGCCGTCGTGGATGTACTCGGGCAGCATCAGTGTTGCCCCCATTGTACATGTCCTAATTATTTGCCACCAAAATCGATGTTGAAACTTATTTGTTCTTGTACTGTAACATTCACAATCTGCTCAACAAAGCCTCTTGACGTACCTGGCACAGTCGGCCATGGTCCTTGAGGCTATTGTTGTCTTTGAGGATCCATGCACATCCTTCCTAGCATAATATTTGTTACCACCCACGGTTGGCTCCCCTCACCGCCCCCCCGACCGTGCCGCAGCCGTCACAGCCGCTCCCGTCCGCGCGAGCCCGCAACCCTCGCCTCTACCGGCTGTCGCGCAACGCCGCGCCACCGCCGCACCTCGACACCCTACACCTGCGCCCTGCTCTCGCCCCTCGCCCTTCCCTCAGACCGAGTGCGTCGGCCACGCACTGACTCCCGCGCCACGCCCTCCCGCATTGACGTCGTGCCCCGCCAGCCGCAACGGCTTTCGTCTCGCCCGTGGCCACCGCGTGCCCCCACCCCACCAACCCCTCGCCGCTGGCCTCGCCACCGGCCATTGCTGCATGTGCCGCCCCGCGGACCTCACGCCCGTTGGCCCTGTCGTCGCCCCTCTAGCCGATGGTTTCGGCCTCGGTTGGCTTCAGCCGAACCCCTCTCGTGTTAATCAACGGGGTTAGGCCCCGTAGATAATGACAAGTGCCCCCTAAAAATGTCTAAATATATATATAAAAAGCAAATATAAGATAATAATGATAATTAATTAATTAATTAACTAAATATTAATTAGCTAACTTAATTAAACCCTAATTAATCTTGTTAATGAATTAAAGTAATTAATTAGAATGATTAAACCTAATTTGTTTAATAAAATTATGTTAGTTAATTTGTAGTGTATGATAGGTAGGTCCCAACCGCCTAATTAAACATGTTTATTAATTAGTTAAGCTTAGATTTAAATTGTGACTATGATAGGTGGGGCCCACTAGTCAAATTGACCATTGTTGACTCTCATGTGAGCAATGACATCATGCTAATGTCACAAATGATTATTTGAATTAAAATAAATCTATTTAATTTCCGCATATTAATAAAACTTTAAAAATTAATATGAAATAATGTGTAATCCGGATGAAAATATTTTGTACATGAAAGTTGATCACAAAAACGAGACGAACCCGGATACGTTGTCTGTTCGTTTGTCATGCATACCTAGCATAGCGAACATGGAACTTTTCCATCATCTTTTGCTTGTCGTGTAGTAGCCACACCCCGAGGAAATATCGTCAGATATTTTTCCGATCCGTCCATGACGAGTAGTACCCCATTAGCTCACGTATAACGCTGCATATAGCCATGTCATGCTTTGTGATGCATTTGATTGCTCTGTTATTTATTATGTTTCGCCTACGTTACTTCCTTTTCGGTAGACCCCGAGATCGATGATGATCTGATGATCGACTAGTTCCTGGTCAAGAATCTGTATCTGTCTGTAGAGCAACAAGGCAAGCAAACCCCCTTGATCATTCCTATATCGCCCATTCTTTCTCCCTCAAGCTTGCATTAGATTTTGCTACTGTTGTAGATAGCTCCTATTCTGATGCATAACCTGTTTTTTCTGAGCTGTTGTTTTACTCTACCACACTTTAAGTGTTTGGTATAGGTGGAGCTGTGATCTGAATTGACCCCTTAGTCCAGTTGCCCCACTTTATCACCAAGTCTCGATCTACTGATCGATGAGCCAAGACCCGTTACATCACTCACACTACCTTAGTTGTACGACGCTGCAGAGCTACTATCGAGTATCGAGGGTGACAGCTCGATACGTACTCTTGATGTTAGCTTTGTAGTGTAGTTAATAGGCGGTGGATCTCGGAGGGTGATTCCTCCTTCACCACCTCCGATAACGACCTCTGTCGTACAACCGATCAAGCGTGGTCCATCGAGGGTGATTCCTCCCTCGCCACCTTGACGATTACATTGTTCGGAATCCATCAAGGGTGGTACCTCGGATCCCTCTGATGTTACAGCCGCACAATTACTTGACCTTGCTACTGGGTACATGAGGTGTGTTGCGGGTGGATTCCCGCGTGGTTGTGATGGGGCGTGGCCGGGCATTCTGGGCCCTTGCCACACATCCTCAAGACAGCGCGATGGGACCACATATCGTGGATTGCTGATCATCGCCGCAGTGTTAATTAAAATGCTAATGGGATTTGGGTATTTGATCTAAGTTGGTTGGCAGACCTTTTCGCACTAACCTTCACGTGGGAGAAGTTATGGGTACTTGACGTCGTGGTATCAGCCGAAGCTCTTCACACGGCAACAATGGAGCGACGCACGCGTGAGTGGTCCACATAGGCATCGTTCTTGTATGAGAGGTGCTAGGACTGACATCGGCCGCCCTTGCATCGTGGAGGAGCGCAAAGGGTGATGGCCCCATTACCCCTGCGCTTAGGATTTAGATCGACGGGTTGGCCTCTTTGTTGAGCCTACGTAGGCTGCGACGTGTTGATGTTCCGAGGACGGGCATGACCCAGGAAAGTGTGTTCGGCCAGAGTTTATCAAGCGTGTTGGGTACCGTGGTGCACCCCTACAGGGATGAAAATTAACTATTCGGATAGCCGTGTCCACAGTTACAGGACGACTTGGAATTGTGCCCCAATATTATACAACTTCAACTATTACTTAACTAGAATGTTTGCTCCGGTATTGCTTTCTTGCAGGGAGTCGAGGAAGAATCTCCGGGTGTGACCTCAATTAACATTGCTGCAACAATATGACTATATAATTGTGTTGCTTGCTCTACTCTCGTCTATAGCTGCAAGATGCTGAAGATGCTAGTCTTCGATATGACTAATCCCCTCTCTCTATTCTCGCATTGCTGCAGTCAGTACACATATAACCACTTTCCTTTGATACTAATGCATACTTAGTATAGTTCTTATGTCAGTCTTGCGAGTACTTTGGAGGAGTACTCACCGTTGCTTTGCTTCCCTTTTTCCCCTTGATACGATTGCTGCGACCAGATGATGGAGCCCAAGAAATGGCGTATCCCGCCGATGACGCCTGCTACCCCGACGGTACCTACTGCTATGAGGAGGCCGCTGACGACCAGGAGTAGTTTAGGAGGTTCCCACGCAGGAGGCCTCGCCTCGTTCGATCGCTGTATCTTTTGTGCTAGCCTTCTCTAAGGCATTCACTTGTTTATGTCTGTACTCACATATTTGTTGCTTCCGCTGACTCGTGTGTTTCTCGAGCTTCTGTATTCGAGGCCCATGGCTTGTAATATGAAGCTTGTGTGCTTTTATTTGTGTCTAGAGTTGTGTTGTGATACCTTCCCGTGAGTCCTTTATTTTGGTCGTACGCATTTGCGTGTATGATTAGCGTACGGTCAAATTGAGGGCGTCACAAGTTGGTATAAGAGCTAACTGCCTGTAGGTAGCCCCCTTTCCAAGTCCTTGGCCGAAGTTGAGTCTAGTACTTGAAAAACTTTACTAACATTGCCGTGTGTCTTACGGTCCCACATCTCAATTGGGTGGTATTAGGAGCTTTTACTCCTCTTCTATACTCTGGGTTCTAATCTCTCTTCTTTTTTGGGTTAAAGATTGAAAGGATCTATATGGTTGACTGGGGGGTGGTGAATAGGGAACTACCAATTTTTAGCTCTTCTTAACAAATTAGGGTTAGCAACAAAAGGTTCTCTAGATGAATAACTAGGTGAGCAATCTATATGATGCTAACAACAAAGACAACAAGTGCAAGCAAGGAATACACCGCAACAATACTAAGTACAAAGTAAAGGTAAGAGATAACCACAAGTGGAGCCGGTGAAGACGAGGGTGTGTTACCGAAGTTCCTTCCCTTTGACACAAAGTACGTCTCCGTTGGAGCGGTGTGAAGGCACAATGCTCCCCAAGAATCCACTAAGGCCACCGTATTCTTCTCACGCCCTCACACAATGCGAGATGTCGTGATTCCACTATTGGTGCCCTTGAAGGCGGCGACCGGACCTTTACAAACAAGGTTGAGGCAATCTCCACACAAAGCTTGGAGGCTCCCAACAAGACTAGGAAGCTTTACAAAAATGGATGTGGCTCCGAGGTGACCTCAACCGTCTAGGGTGCTCAAACACCCAAGAGTAACAAGATCCGCAAGGGATTAGTGAGGGGAATCAAATATCTCTTGGTGGAAGTGTAGATCAAGGCCTTCTCAACCAATCCCTAGGAAATCAACAAGTTTGATTGGCTTGGGAGAGAGATCGGGCGAAAATGAGCTTTGGAGCAACAATGGAGCTTGGGGAGGTAAGAGGTGAGTTTCGAGAGGAAGAAGACCCCTTTATATAGTGGGGGAACAATCCAACCATTACCCCCACTCGCAGCACGAGCAGAGCGGTACTACCGCTTCTAGGAGCGGTACTACCACACGGTAGGTTCACCAACCACGGTAGTCAAAAATTACTACTGTGCCTGCCACTTCTGAGGCAAAAGGATGCGCAGAAAGTTCGACGAAGCGGTAGTAAAAAACTACTACCACCGAGAGAGCGGTACTACATCTCAGAGAGCGGTAGTAAAAAACTACTACCGCCCACAGAGCGGTACTACTGCTGTGCCTGCGGTACTACCGCTGGCACGAGCGGTACTCCCGCTGGGCCTTTTGCATAGATAGGGAAAACATGTTGGAGCTCCATTGAAGCAAGGGAAAGGTGGTGCAATAGAAATTATTACGTGTTGATTCCACCCAAACTCTTTCGAAGCGTACCCCCTATTAATAGTACGGCTTTCCTACGACTCAAATCCACCAAAGAGAAACGTAGAAAGCATTGGGGAACATAGTACTAATTCAAAATATTTCCTCCGTCACACCAAGATCCATCTAGGAGAAACTAGCAATGAGCAAGGGGTAGAGCATCTTCATACCTATGAAGATCGCTAAGCGGAAGCGTTACTATGAACGCGGTTGATGGAGTCGTACTCGTAGCGATTCAGATCATGGAAGATTCCGATCTAAGCGCCGAACAATGGCGCATCCGCATTCAACACACGTGCAGCCCGGTGACGTCTCCTTCACCTTGATCCATCAAGGAGAGAGGAGGAGTTGAGGGAGAGCTCCGGCAACACGATGGCGTGGTGACGGTGGAGCTGCGTGGTACTCCGGTAGGGCTTTGCCAAGCGCTATGGAGGAGGAGGAGGAAGAGCAGGGCTGCGCCGAGGGAGGAAGAAAACTTGTGTGTTTGCAGCCCCAAACCCTTGGGTATATATAGAAGGAGGAGGAGGAGGAGGAGGAGGGCCGGCCACCCTAGGGTTTCCCCTAGGTGGTGTGGCGGCCAAGGAGGGGGCGGCGGCCACAGTTGAGGTGGCTTGCTCATACATCCCAAATGTATCTATAATTTCTGCTTGTTCCATGATCTTTTGGGTGACATTGTTATATGTTTTGCTACACTTTTATATCATTTTACACATATTTGGACTAACCTACTAACTCAGTGCACCGAGTGCCAGTTTCTGTTTGCTGATGTCTTTTTTTTGCACGGGTTTTTACCCAATTTTCCCAAGCCCGTAAAAATCCAGAAAAATATATAAAAAAATCAGCGAAACAGAAGCTTCGGGATCACTGAAGGAGGGCCAGAGGGGGTCGAGGGGCCTCCTAGGCGGCCTGCTGGCGTGGCGAGGCCCTAGGCCGAGCTAAGAGGTCGCCTGGGTGGGTTCCACCTCCTCAGGTGCCCTCCTTTGGCCTATATTTAGACTTCCGTGAGGAAACCCTTGCAGACTTTATGGAATTGCGAATTTCACCATCGTTCCACCGCCGCAGCGCTTCCATGATGGGGAGCGTTAGGATACCTCTTCCCGGCACCCTGCCGGAGGGAGGATTGAACTCCGGGAGCTTCCCCACCGCCATGGACGCTTCCCGGATGTGCCGTGAGTAGTTTTCCCTGGACCACGATTCCATGACCAGTAGCTATGTGATGTATTCTCTCCAATCTTGTGCTTCAATGGTTAGTCCTTGTGAGCTTCCCTACATGATCGAGGCATCTATGTAATCCTCTAGCTTTTGATATGCTCGGTTTCTTGGGATTCGATTGATTATGAGATTATGTTCAGATTGTTATGAGTTATATATTTCATTATCCTTTTATATTAAGTTCCTTAGCAATTCTTGCATGTTCCCCGTTGCTTTTTATTGCTTTGGCCAAGTAGTAGATCGTAACTCCAAGAGGGAGTGTTATGCAGGATTGTGGGTTCGGGCCCCTCGATGTCTAGCTTGAGTGACAGAAACATGAGATTAGGGGATGTGCTTGTTGCCACCAGGGAGAAAACAACGGTGCCTCTGACCACGGTTGCAAAGATTGTTTACCTTACGCATAGTTCGTTAATGCAGTTGTCCCTTGCTTTGAGTTTACACTTTGGGTGGGGCTCGCAACTTAATACCGGAGACATGTTATGGATAGATATGTCAAGGTGGATCATTAGTAAGTAGATGCTGATGAATAAACAGTCTAGTTGTCTTGGCGTACTACCCATTACTATTGAACTTCTAACTATCAAGGAGCATAATTAGCATTGCAGTGCGATCATAATTCTGTCAATTGCCCAACTATGATTTGTTTACCCTAGCATAGTTGTTTATCGTCTTTTGGGAGAGAGACATCACTAGTGAACATCATGTGACTCCGGCCCATATCACCATCATTGTTTACACCTCCATCATTTATCGCTTTCATTTATTTTTCCGTTGCAATCACTATTACCTCCCCGCTTGTGTTTTGATCTTTTGCAAACTACAAGGCCGGAGAGATTGACAACCTCTGTGTACTCATTGGGAGCAAAGTTATTTGTTGTGTGTGCAGGTCCACGTCTTCTGCTAGCGCCACGGTGGAAGAAACCTACTTGTTGAGCCTAGGAGTCCTCCTGGTTCGATAAACCTTACAATCTCCGTGTAAGGGAAATTTGCTGCTGACTACAACTCCACCTTCCACCTGGGGTATCCAACAAGGGGCGAGAAGTATATACATCATCTCATCATCAAGCGAATTTCAGGCGCCGTTGCCGGGGACTCCACTCTTCATGATAGGGGAGTTGCACACTATCTTTTACCTTGCTTTTTAGTCTTGTTAGTTTGCTTTCTAGTTTTTTGCTTTAGAGTCTTGTACCAAAAACCACAAAAAAGTTAGTTAATTTTCTCTTGCTTGTTGCCGTCACTATGGGTTCCACTGAAAACACCAAGTTGTGCGAATTCACTAGTCACAACAACAATGACTTTATCTGCACTCCTATGGATTAAACCTGCTTTGTTGAATCTTGTTATGAAAGATCAATTCTCCAGTGCTGGAGAGGATGTTGCCTTGCACTTGAAATTTTTTGTTGAGCTCTGTGATATGCAAAAATATAAAGAAGTAGATGGTGATATTGTTAAACTTTAGCTTTTTTCCTTTCTCCTTGAGAGGAGGAGCTAAAGTCTGGCTTCAATCTTTGCCTAGGAATAGCATAGATTCTTGGGATAAGTGCAAAGATGCCTTTATTGGGAAGTATTACCCGCCTGCTAAGATTATCCAGTTGAGGAGTAACATTATGAATTTTAGGCAACTGGATAATCAACATGTTGCTCAAGCTTGGGAACGTATGAAATCTCTTGTTAAGAATTGCCCTACACATGGTTTGACTACTTGGATGGTTATCCAAACTTTTTATGCAGGATTGAACTTTACCTCGCGGAATCTGTTAGACTCGGTCGCGGGAGGAACCTTTATGTGAACTACACTTGGTGTTGCCACACAGCTATTGGATGAGATGATGACAAATTATTCTCAGTGGCACACTGAGAGAGCTCCAACAGGTAGGAAGGTAAACTCCGTTGAGGAGATATCCTCCCTTAATGATAAGGTTGACATGATTATGACTCTACTCACTAAGCAAGCTCCTATTGATCCTCATGATGTTCCTCTAAATTCTTTGGTTGCTCAAGAGAGACAGCAAGTGGATGTTAGTTTTATTTCTAGGAACAACTTCAATAACAATGCTTATAGGAGTAATTTTTGTAGCAATCCTAGACCGTTCCCATCCAACAACTATGGGAACAACAACAATTATCCTAGCACCAAAAACTCCACTTCTGAATTAGAGAGCATGCTTAAGGGTTTTATCACTTCTCAAAAAGCCTTCAACAAGAGTGTAGAAGAGAAACTAGAGAAATTAGATAGTCTCTCTTTGAAGGTGGACAACATATCTCATGATGTAGAGATGCTTAAAATTAGAACTACCCCACTTGAGGAAAGGAACACCACACCCATGAATGCTATCCAAGTCCAAATTAATGAGAACATAAGAATGCTAGCCAAACTTAAAGAGATATGGGCTAGAGAAAAGGAAGAGGAAGAGAGAATTAAGAGCCTTCTTACACACACTACCGTTGCTACTATACAAGTTGTTGAGGATCTCAAAACTTTTAGCACCCATCGCACTCCTAGTCCCAATGGACTCATTAATGGTGATGCTAATACCTCAACTATAGGACAAGAAGGTCCTATGAATTTAGAGACTACCAAAAGAATGAGCTTAGATGACATTACTACCACTTTAATTAATGGTAATAACCTTGATTTTGACAATTGTAGTCTCTCCAAAGTTATCATCTTGTTGCAAAGAATGGCTAAAGACCCCTACACTAGTACACTAAATATTGCCTTCATCGAGCATAGTACCAATGCTATTATAAAAGCTACGGAGGAGAAGGTCAAGTTAGAGACTTCTATTCCTAGGAAGCTAGAAGATGGTTGGGATCCTATGGTCAAAATAAAATTGAATAATATCTCTTGCTTTGCTTTCTGTGATGTTCGAGCTAGTACCTCCGTTATGCCCAAAAGAATGTATGATATGCTTGATTGGAAACCTTATGATCCATGTTCTTTTGATGTTCGTCTCGTTGATTCTTCCATAAATAAACCTTTAGGGAGAATTGATGATGTTCTTATTATTATCAATGATAATTATGTGCCCGTTGATTTTCTTATTATGGACACTCAATGTGATCCTTCATGTCCAATTATTTTGGGACGTCCTTTTCTCCGCACCGTTAGTGCTATCATTGACATGAAAGAGGGAATTATTAAATTCCATTTTCCTATTAAAAAGGGAATGGAACACTTCCCTAGAAATAACATTAATTTACCTTATGAGTCCGTTACATGGGCAAGTTATTCTTTTGGAGTTGATAATACTTGATCTTCTTGCATTGTGCCTAGCTCAAAGGCATAAAAGAAAGCGCTTGTTGGGAGGCAACCCAATATGTTTTTAATTTTTTTAGTGGTCTTGATGTGTGTTACTACTATAGGAACGTCATTGTATCTTTATTTTTAAGTTTTGTGCCAAGTTATAGCCTCCGATTGCAAGAAAGTTCAAAAGTTGTGACATGCTGTCGAGAAACAGATTCTGTCTGCTTGACGGAAAAATTCGTCAAAAATCACCAGATCATATTTTTGATCTGAACTGTTTTGACATCATGGTCTATATAACTTTCTTTCTTGCATATGTTCTGAGTTTTTTGATTTGAGTTGCTGAAGTTACCCGAATAAATTATTTACTACCTGCTGTTATGTTTTTCACAGATTCTGCCATGTTTTGTGTTTTCTTTGTTTTGAGAATCCTAAGCTTGCTTTTTATTTGCAAAAACCCTTTGGCTTTAATGAGAAGCAGTATCTTTTCATGAAAATCTTTATTTCCAGCAGGTATTGAATTATTTTATTAAGGGAACTAACCACTCTAATCAGCTTGTGATGAGTTTTGTAGGAAGGGAGTTTTCCAGTATTGCGATGGGAGAGATGATGAAAGAAGATAAAGGAGTGTAAAACACTGAAGCTTGGGGATGCCCCCATGCATCCCAAGAAATATTCAAGGAGACTCAAGCGTCTAAGCTTGGGGATGCCCCCGTGTATCCCCTTCTCTATCAACAATCATCAGGTCGTCCATCTCCATGCTATATTTTTATCACTTCGTATGATATGTGCTATGCTTGGAGCGTCCCGTTATTTTCTTTTTAATTTTGTTTTAGTTTATTTTGCTGGTCATAACTAGTCGGAACCTAGCCTACCTTGTTTGGGAGAGACACACGCTCCATTCCACTCTAGAACACAACATAGCTTTTCATGCTTATCTTTTTTTGTGTGTTCTTCATCTTTTTGTATCTACTGTCATGCTTAGCTCTTATATTTCATGGTTATCTTTTTAAGAGATTTTATTTAGGTTGATTTTGGAACTCTCTTGAGTTATCATGCTTATATTGTTTAGGGAGTTGGCTTGTTGCACTCAGTTGTGTGTCTTGCATGAGTAGGTAATTGAGGTTGCTATTTAAGTATAGTAGTAACTTGCAATAGTTTTGAGGTATTGATTTGAGTAATGTTTGGACTATTGGTGCCAAGAATTTGAGCCTATTAGTGACAGGTGTCGTATTTTGGGAAATCCGTGTGTTTTTGAAAAACTAAAATTAGTTGAGAACTCTAGCTACTAAACTGATCCCTAACCTATGGAGGGGTTGGAATATATAGAGTACCCTCACGTTACCATGAGTCGAGGATGCGCAAGGATAACCAAACCCCCAAACATTCTTCCTCGGGGTACTTGTCTCTTTATGAATTTCCTAACTAGATAGAGAGTTACCGATAATAAGTGTATGAGTTATTTGGACTAATGTGAGTATTCGATTGTTGGCACTTCCACTATCAATATTTTGCTAGCCTCTTCGGTACCGTGCATTGCCTTTTCTCACACTGAGAGTTGGTGCAAACTCCGCCGGTGCATCCAAACCCATGACAAGATACGTTCTGTCATACATAAGCCTCATTATATCTTTCCTCAAAACAACCACCATACCTACCTATTAAGGCATTTCCATAGCCTTTCCGAGATACATTGCCATGCAACATCCATCATCTCATGACTTGATCTTCATGTCATACATGCTTTTGCTTGATCTTAGAGCGGCATGCTAGTTGGGCCTTGCCCTCATTACTGCTGCATGACGCGCTAGTATCATTGCATATCTTGCTACACTGGGACAGGCATACATTTGCATACATCATGATATTTTTCACTTGTCTTTATGTTGAGTACTTCTTATAAATCGTGATGATTTTTCTTTCTATTCATGTAAAACATAGAGTGTTGCCCTTAAGTGAGGAAAAGATCCCAAAGAGGACAAAACAAAATATCACAAAGAGGACAAATGAGAGATAAAAAAGAAAGAGCCAAAGAGGCCACAAAAAAAAGATAAAAATAAAAAAGAAAAAGAAATAAAAAGAGGGAAGGGGGTGATACGTCCATTTTGCATCATGCTTTTATATTGATATTTATCGCATTATGGGCTGCTATTACACATTATGGTACAATACTTATGCCTTTTGTCTCTTATTTTATAAGGTTTACATGAAGAGGGAGAATGCCGGTAGGTGGAATTCTGGGCTGGAAAAGGAGCAAGTTTGAGATACCTATTCTGCACAACTCCAAAAGCCGTGAAAATCAGCAAGGAATTATTTTGGAATATATAAAAAATACTGGGTGGAAGAAATACTAGAGGGGAGCCACGAGGAGGCCACAAGCCTGCGAGGCGCGCCCTACCCCCCTGGTCACGCCTGGGTGGCTCGTGGGCCCCCTGTTACCCCTCCGGCCCCCATCTTCTCCTATAAGGAGGGTTTCGTCCCAGAAAAAAATTCAAGAGAGAGATTTCGGGAAGAAACGCCACCGCCACGAGGCGGAACTTGAGCAGAACCAATCTAGAGCTCCGACACGACCATCCTGCCGGGGAAACTTCCCTCCCGGAGGGGAAATCGTCGCCATCGTCAGCACCAAAACTCCTCTCATCAGAGTGGACTCATCTCCATCAACATCTTCATCAGAACCATCTCATCTCCAAACCCTAGTTCATCTCTTGTAACCAATCTCCGTCTCGAGACTCCGATTGGTACTTGTAAGGTTGCTAGTAGTGTTAATTACTCCTTGTAGTTGATGCTAGTTGGTTTACTCGGTGGAAGATCTTATGTTCAGATACTTAATGCTATTCAATACCTCTCTGATCATGAACATAATTATGCTTTGTGAGTAGTTACGTTTGTTCGTGAGGACATGGGATAAATCTTGCTATAAGTAGTTATGTGAATTTGGTATTCGTTCGATATTTTGATGCGTTGTATGTTGTCTTTCCTCTAGTGGTGTTATGTGAACGTCGACTACATACACTTCACCATTATTTGGGCCTAGAGGATGGCATTGGGAAGTAATAAGTAGATGATGGGTTGCTAGAGTGACAGAAGCTTAAACCCTAGTTTATGCGTTGCTTCGTAAGGGGCTGATTTGGATCCACTAGTTTAATGCTATGGTTATACTTTGTATTAATTCTTCTTTCGTAGTTGCAGATGCTTGCGAGAGGGGTTAATAATAAGTGGGATGTTTGTCCAAGTAAGGACAACACCCAAGCACTAGTCCACCCACATATCAAAATATCAAAGTAGCGAACGCGAATCATACGAACATGATGAAAACTAGATTTACAGAAATTCCCATGTGTCCTCGGGAGCACTTTACCTTATATAAGAGTTCGTCCAGGCTTGTCCATTGCTACAAAAGGGATTGGGCCATCTTGCTGCATCTTTGTTACTATTGTTACTTGCTACTCGTTACGAATTATCTTATCACACAACTATCTGTTACCGATAATTTCAGTGCCTGCAGAGAATACCTTGCTGAAAACCACTTGTCATTTCCTTCTGCTCCTCGTTGGGTTCGACACTCTTACTTATCGAAAGGACTATGATAGATCCCCTACACTTGTGGGTCATCAGGGGGAAATACTACTATTCCTTTTGAAAGATCCACACTCGTACTCCATTACTATATTGGTACTACATAGAGATTATCATTCATGCATAACTATGCGGGGACCCTTACACTACAGAACTTGGTTTGCATATTGCAATGATGAGCCTCCTCAAATGAGCTCTAGGTGTTCTTGAGCAAACAAGTTGGATGCACCCCACTAGTTCCATTGGGGAGTTTACCTTAGCGCATATGTGCATCCGTTACATGGCAATCCCTACTCCTCACATCATATCTATCATTTGGCTTTCTCTCACCTATGGTTTCTCTCATTGATGTGAGCCTTTCACAACTTTTTGTATTCCTTCCCCATCATTATTCTGTTTGCCATTCTAAGTGCGAACATATCTTGCTTACGCTCATTCACTTCATGAGTGCTCAAAAACGAAAGGGAGAGGATCATTTTGACTTGTGCCTAACAAGTGGTCTCAGGATGAGTCAAAATAAGATTCCAAAGGAGACTAAGTGTGAGGTTTAGTAGATTGAGTTCTCAATTAAAAAATATTTTATCTCTGAACCCATCTCCCACTTCTTGCACGCAAACACCATTTGGAGACATTCGAGTCACACACAGCGAGAGCTCTTGCACCTTTATGTTCTTACTTTGCTAAACTCAATACTAGATATGGACTCTTGCTTGTTATTGTCTTGAATTGAATTGCATATATCACTTGCTTTACTTTCAAGTTTTTATATGTGTGTTAGCATGTCACCACAAAAATTATTGTGTTATCACTTATCTACTCGAGGACGAGCAGAAATTAAGTTTGGGGATGTTGATACGTCCCAAACGTATCTATAATTTCTGCTTGTTCCATGATCTTTTGGGTGACATTGTTATATGTTATGCTACACTTCTATATCATTTTACACATATTTGGACTAACCTACTAACTCAGTGCACCCAGTGCCAGTTTCTGTCTGCTGATGTCTTTTTTACACGGGCTTTCACCCAATTTTCCGAAGCCCGAAAAAATCCAGAAAAATATATAAAAAAATCAGCGAAACAGAAGCTTCGGGATCAACCAAGGAGGTCCAGGGGACTCCCACGCGGCCTGCTGGCGCGGCCAGGCCCTAGGCCGCGCCAGGAGGTCGCCTGGGCGGGTCCCACCTCCTCCGATATCCTCCTTTGGCCTATATTTAGACTTCCGTGAGGAAACCCTCGCATACTTTCTGGAATCGCGAATTTCTCCATCGTTCCACCGCCGCAGCGCTTCCAAGACCGGGAGGGTCAGGAAACCTCTTCCCGGCACCCTGCCAGAGGGAGGATTGACCTCCGAGATATTCTCCACCACCATGGACGCTTCCCGGATGTGCCGTGAGTAGTTTTCCTTGGACCACGAGTCCATGACCAGTAGCTATGTGATGTCTTCTCTCCAATCCTGTGCTTGAATGGTTAGTCCTTGTGAGCTGCCCTACATGATCAAGGCATCTATGCAATCCTCTTGCTTTTCCTATGCTCGATTTGTTGGGATCCGATGGATTATGAGATTATGTTCAGATTGTTATGAGTTATATATTTTATTATCCTTTTATATTATGTTCCTTAGTGATTCTTGCATGTTCTCCGTTGCTTTTTATTGCTTTGGCCAAGTAGTAGATCGTAACTCCAATAGGGAGCGTTATGCATGATTGTGGGTTCGGGCCCCTCGATGTCTAGCTTGAGTGACAGAAACATGAGACTAGGGGACGTGCTTGTTGCCACCAGGGAGAAAACAATGGTGCTTGTGACCACAATTGCAAGGATTGTTTACCTTACGCATAGTTCGTTAATGTAGTTGTCCGTTGCTTTGAGTTTACACTTTGGGTGGGGCTCGCAACTTAATACCAGAGAGATGTTCTGGATAGATATCTCAAGGTGGATGATTTGTAAGTAGATGATGCTGAATAAATGGTCTACTTGTCTTGGCGTACTTCCCATTACTATTGAACCTGTAACTATCAAGGATCATAATTAGCATTGCGGTGCGATCATAATTCTGTCATTTGCCCAACTGTGATTTGTTTACCCTAGCATAGTTGTTTATAATCTTTTGGGAGAGAGACATCACTAGTGAACATCATGTGACTCCGGTCCATGTCACCATCATTGTTTACACCTCCATCATTTACCGCTTTCATTTACTTTTCCGTTGCAATCACTATTACCTTCCCGCTTGTGTTTTGATCCTTTGCAAACTACAAGGCCGGAGAGATTGACAACTTGTCTATACTGGTTGGGAGCAACATTATTTGTTGTGTGTGCAGGTCCACGTCTTCTGCTAGTGCCAGGGTGGAAGACACCTACTTGTTGAGCCTAGGAGTCCTCCTGGTTAGATAAACCTTACAGCCTCCATGTAAGGGAAATTTGCCGCTGATTACATCTCCACCTTCTACTTGGGGTATGCAACGAGGGGCAAGAAGTATATACATCATCTCGTCATCACTTGCCTCCCAAGTTGGGAGGTGGTCCACCATCGCCCTAGGGTTCCCAGCCCTAGGCACCCTTGGGCCTTGGTTCGGCTGAGCCAACCCACCTAGGTGGCTGGCTCCCATATTACTTCGGCCTTTGTGGCCCTCCGGGGCTGGTGGCCCCTCCTAGTGGACCCCGAAACCCTTCCGGTGGTCCCGGTACAATACCGGCGATCCTCGAAACATTTCCGGTGATCAAACCTCCACTTCCTATATATGTATCTTTACCTTCGGACCATTCCGGAACTCCCTGTGACGTCCAGAATCTCATCCAGGACTTCTATCAACCTTCGGCAACCACATACTATTCCCATTACAACTCTAGCGTCATCGGAACATAACTGTGTAGACCCTACGGGTTCAGGAACCATGCAGACATGACCGAGACACCTCTCTGGTCAATAACCAACAGCGGGATCTGGATACCCATGTTGGCTCCCATATGTTCTACGATGATCTCATCACATGAACCACGTTGTCGGGGATTTAATCAATCCCGTCTACAATTCCCTTTGTCTACCGGTATGATACTTGCCCGAGATTCGATCGTCTATTTCCTTATACCTTGTTCAATCTCGTTACCGACAAGTCTCTTTACTCGTTCCGTAACACATCATCCTGTGGCTAACTCCTTAGTCACATTGATCTCATTATGATGATGCATTACCGAGTGGGGCCAAAGATACCTTTCCGTCACATAGAGCGACAAATCCCAGTCTCGATTCGTACCAACCCAACAAACACTTTTGGAGATACCTGTAGTGCACCTTTATAATCACCCAGTTAGATTGTGATGTTTGATACACCCAAAGCACTCCTATGGTATCCGGGAGTTGCACAATATCATGGCCTAAGGAAATGATACTTGACATTAGAAAAGCTTTAGCAGACGAACTACATGATCTTGTGCTATGCTTAGGATTGGGTCTTGTCCATCACATCATTCTCCTAATGATGTGATCCCGTTATAAATGACATCCAATGTCCATGATCATGAACCCATGATCATCTATTGATGAACGAGCTCGCCAACTACAGGCTCACTAGGGGCATGTTGTGGTCTATGTACTCACAAATGTATTCCGGTTTCCGGTTAATACAATTATAGCATGAACAATAGACAATTATCATGAACTAGGAAATATAATAATAACCACTTTATTATTGCCTCTAGGGCATATTTCCAACAGTCTCCCACTTGCACTAGAGTCAATAATCTAGTTACATTGTGATGAATCGAACACTGATAGAGTTTTGGTGCTAATCATGTTTCTCTTGTGGAAGAGGTTTAGTCAACGGATCTGCGACATTTAGATCCGTATGTACTTTACAAATATCTATATCTCCATCCTGAAGGTTTCCAGGAATGGAGTTGAAGTGGCGCTTGATGTGCTTGGTCTTCTTGTGAAACCTGGGCTCCTTGGCAATGGCAATAGCTCCAGTGTTGTCACAGAAGAGAGTCATCGGGCTCGACACACTGGGAATCACTCCTAGGTCGGTGATGAACTCCTTCATCTAGACTCCTTCATGTGCTGCTTCTGAAGCAGCTATGTACTCCGCTTCACATGTAGATGCCGCCACGACGCGTTGCTTGCAACTGCACCAGCTGACTGCCCCACCATTCAAAATATACACGTATAAGGTTTGTGACTTGGAGTCATCCGGATCTGTGTCGAAGCTAGCATCGACGTAACCCTTTACGACGACTCTTCGGCCCCTCCATAAACGAGAAACATATCTTTAGTCCTTTTTAGGTACTTAAGGATATTCTTGACCGTTGTCCAGTGATCCTCTCTTGGATCACTTTGGAACCTCCCTACCAAACTTATGGCAAGGTTCACATCAGGTCTGGTACACAACATGGCATACATAATAGAGCCTATTGCTGAAGCATAGGGGACGATACTCATCTTTTCTCTATCTTCTGCCGTGGTCGGGCTTGAGTTGTGCTCGACCTCACACCTTGTAATACATGCAAGAACCCCTTCTTGGCCTTATCCATATTGAACTTCTTCTATATCTTCTCAAGGTATGTGCTTTGTGAAAGACCTATGAGGCGTCTCGATCTATCTTTAGAGATCTTGATGCCTAATATGTAAGCAGCTTCTCCAAGGTCCTCCATTGAAAAACAGTTATTCAAATAGACCTTTATGCTTTCCAAAAGTTCTATATCATTTCCCATAAACAATATGTCATCCACATATAATATGAGAATTGCTACAGAGCTCCCACTCACTTTCTTTGAAATACAGGCTTCTCTATAAGTCTGTACAAACCCAAACACTTTGATCACCTCATCAAAGCGAATGCTCCAACTCCGAGATGCTTGCACCAGCCAATAGATGGGCGCTGGAGCTTGCATACCTTGTCAGCATTATTAGGATCGACAAAACCTTCCGGCTATATCATATACAATTCTACCTTAAGAAAGCCGTTCAGGAATGCCGTTTTGACGTCCATTTGCCAGATCTCATAATCATAAAATGCGGCAACTGCTAACATGATTCGGACCGACTTCAACATCGCTACGGGTGAGAAAGTCTCATCGTAGTCAATTCCATGAACTTGTCGATAACCCTTAGCGACAAGTCGAGCCTTATAGATGGTCACATTACCATCCGCGTTAGCCTTCTTCTTAAAGATCCATTTATTTTCTATGGCTTGCCGATCATTGGGCAAATCCACCAAAGTCCATACTTTGTTCTCATACATGGATCCTATCTCGGATGTCATGGCTTCAAGCCATTTGTTGGAATCCAGGCCCGCCATTGCTTCTTCATAGTTCGAAGGTTCACTGTTGTCCAACAACATGATTTCCATGACAGGGTTGCCGTACCACTCTGGTGTGGAACGTGTCCTTGTGGACCTTCGAGGTTCAGTAGCAATTTGATCCGAAGATTCATGATCATCATCATTAACTTCCTCTCTAGTTGGTGCAGGCTCCACAAAAACATTTTCCCGTGCTGCGCTACTCTTCGGTTGGAGAGGAGGTACAATTACCTCATCAAGTTCTACTGTCCTCCCACTTACTTCTTTCGAGAGAAACTCTTTCTCTAGAAAGGTTCCGTTCTTGGCAACAAAGATTTTACCTTCGGATCTAAGATAGAAGGTATACCCAATAGTTTCCTTAGGGTATCCTATGAAGACGCATTTTCCGCTTTGGGTTTGAGCTTCTCAGGTTGAAGTTTCTTCACATAAGCATCGCAGCCCCAAACTTTGAGAAATGTCAACTTAGGTTTCGTTCCAAACCATAATTCATACGGTGTCATCTCAACGGATTTGTGCCCCATTTAAAATGAATGCGTCAGTTTCCAATGCATATCCCCAAAATGATAGTGGTAGATCAGTAAGAGACATCATAGATCGCACCATATCCAATAAAGTATGATTACAACGTTTAGACACACCGTTACGCTGAGGTGTGCCAGGCGGCATGAGTTGTGAAACAATTCCACATTTTCTTAAGTGCGTGCTAAACTCGTGACTCAAATATTCTCCTCCATGATAAGATCACAAGAACTTTATTTTCTTGTCACTTTAATTATCTACCTCACTCTAAAATTACTTGAACCTTTCAAAGGTTTAGACTTGTGTTTCATTAACTAGACATGCCCATATATGCTCAAGTCATGAGTGAGGGTGAGAACATAATGAGCTCATTGGACCGCATACATCAGTATGTATTATTTCCAGCAAGTTGGTTGCTCGGTCCATTGTTCCGGAGAACCTAGTCTTGGTCATCTTGCCCATGAGGCACGGTTCGCACGTGTCATATGATTCAAAATCTAGAGACTCCAAAAGTCCATATGTATGGAGTTTATTCATGCGCTTGACACCGATATGACCAAGGCGGCAGTGCCACAATTATGTGGGACTATCATTATCAACCTTACATCGTTTGGTACTCACACTATGAACATGTGTAGCATCACGTTCGAGATTCATCAAGAATAAACCATTGACCAGCGGAGCATGACCATAAAACATATCACTCATATAAATAGAACAACCATTATTCTCAGATTTAAATGAGTAGCCATCTCGCATCAAGCGAGATCCCGATACAATGTTCATGCTCAAAGCTGGTACTAAATAACAATTATTAAGGTTTAAAACTAACCCCGAAGGTAGATGTAGCGGCAGCGTGCCGACGACAATCTCATCGACCTTGGAACCATTCCCCACGCGCATCGTCACCTCGTCCTTTGCCAGCCTCCGCTTATTCCGTAGTTCCTGTTTTGAGTTGCAAATGTGAGCAACAACACCGGTATTAAATACACACGAGCTACTACGAGCGCTTGTAAGGTACACATCAATAACATGTATATCATATATACCTTTGACGTTGCCGACATTCTTATCCGCTAAGTACTTGGGGCAGTTCCGCTTCCAGTGACCGGTTCCCTTGCAATAATAGCACTCAATCTCACACTTGGGTCCTTTCTTTGGCTTCTTCCTCGCAACTGGTTTACCGGGTGCGGAAACTGCTTTGTTGTCCTTCTTGAAGTTCTTTTTACCCTTGCCTTTCTTGAAACCGGTGGTCATATTCACCATCAACACTTGATGTTCTTTCTTGATTTCCACCTCCGCTGATTTCAGCATTGAATACAACTCGAGAATAGTCTTCTCCATTCCTTGCATGTTGTAGTTCATCAGAAAGCTCTTATAGCTAGGTGGAAGTGACTCGAGGATTCTATCAATGACCGTGTCATCCGGAAGCTCAACTCCCAGCTGAGACAGATGGTTGTGCAACCGAGACATTCTCAGTATGTGCTCACTAACAAACCCATTCTCCTCCATCTTACAACTGAAGAACTTGTCGGAGACTTCATATCTCTCGACTCGAGCATGAGCTTGGAAAACTAGCTTCAGCTCTTGGAACATCTCATATGCTCCATGTTGCTCAAAACGCCTTTGAAGCCCCGGTTCTAAACTGTAAAGCATGCCACACTGAACCAGGGAGTAGTCATCACTTCGCGACTGCCAGGCGTTCTGAACGTCCTGGGCTGCCGTAGGGATGGGAGGGTCACCTAGCAGTGCATCAAGGACATATGACTTCTTGGAAGCCATGAGGATGAGCTTTAAATTACGAGCCCAGTCCGCATAGTTGCTACCATCGTCTTTTAGCTTGGTTTTCTCTATATATGCTCAAGTCATCAGTGAGGGTGAGAACATAATGATAGCCAGCGCGAGCCTCAACGCTCATTGGACCGCATACATCAGTATGTATTATTTCCAGCAAGTTGGTTGCTCGCTCCATTGTTCTGGAGAACGTAGTCTTGGTCATCTTGCCCATGAGGCACGGTTGGCATGTGTCATATGATTCAAAATCAAGAGACTCCAAAAGTCCATATGTATGGAGTTTCTTCATGCGCTTGACACCGATATGACCAAGGCGGCAGTGCCACAATTATGTGGGACTATCATTATCAACCTTACATCTTTTGGTACTCACACTATGAAGATGTGTAACATCACGTTCGAGATTCATCAAGAATAAACCATTGACCAGCGGAGCATGACCATAAAACATATCACTCATATAAATAGAACAACCATTATTCTCAGATTTAAATGAGTAGCCATCTCGCATCAAGCGAGATCCCGATACAATGTTCATGCTCAAAGCTGGTACTAAATAACAATTATTAAGGTTTAAAACTAATCCCGAAGGTAGATGTAGAGGCAGCGTGTCGACGACAGTCACATCGACCTTGGAACCATTCCCGACGCGCATCGTCACCTCATCCTTTGACAGCCTCCGCTTATTCCGCAGTTCCTGTTTTGAGTTGCGAATGTGAGCAACAACACCGGCATCAAATACATAGGAGCTACTACGAGCGCTTGTAAGGTACACATCAATAACATGTATATCATATATACCTTTGACGTTGCCAGCCTTCTTATCAGCTAAGTACTTGGGGCAATTCCGCTTCGAGTGATCGGTTCCCTTGCAATAATAGCACTCAGTCTCACGCTTGGGTCCTTTCTTTGGCTTCTTCCTGGCAACTGGTTTACCGGGTGCGGAAACTGCTTTGCCGTCCTTCTTGAAGTTCTTTTTACCCTTGCCTTTCTTGAAACCGGTGGTCTTATTCACCATCAACACTTGGTGTTCTTTCTTGATTTCCACCTCCGCTGATTTCAGCATTGAATACAACTCGGGAATGGTCTTCTCCATTACTTGCATGTTGTAGTTCATCACAAAGATCTTATAGCTAGGTGGAAGCGACTGGAGGATTCTATCAATGACCGCGTCATCCGGAAGCTCAACTCCCAGCTGAGATAGATGGCTGTGCAACCCACACATTCTGAGTATGTGCTCACTGACAGACCCATTCTCCTCCATCTTACAACTGAAGAACTTGTCGGAGACTTCATACCTCTCGACCCGAGCATGAGCTTGGAAAACTCGCTTCAGCTCTTGGAACATCTCATATGCTCCATGTTGCTCAAAACGCCTTTGAAGCCCCGGTTCTAAACTGTAAAGCATGCCGCACTGAACCAGGGAGTAGTCATCACTTCGCGACTGCCAGGCGTTCTGAACGTCCTGGGCTGCCGCGGGGATGGGAGGGTCACCTAGCGGTGCATGAAGGACATATGACTTCTTGGAAGCCATGAGGATGAGCTTTAAATTACGAGCCCAGTCTGCATAGTTGCTACCATCGTCTTTTAGCTTGGTTTTCTCTATATATGCTCAAGTCATCAGTAACGGTGAGAACATAACGATAGCCACCGCGAGCCTCAACACTCATTGGACCGCATACATCAGTATGTATTATTTCCAGCAAGTTGGTTGCTCGCTCCATTGTTCCGGAGAACGTAGTCTTGGTCATCTTGCCCATGAGGCACGGTTCGCATGTGTCATATGATTCACAATCAAGAGACTCCAAAAGTCCATATGTATGGAGTTTCTTCATGCGCTTGACACCGATATGACCAAGGCGGCAGTGCCACAATTATGTGGGACTATCATTATCAACCTTACATCTTTTGGTATTCACACTATGAACATGTGTAACATCACGTTCGAGATTCATCAAGAATAAACCATTGACCAGCGGAGCATGACCATAAAACATATCACTCATATAAATAGAACAACCATTATTCTCAGATTTAAATGAGTAGCCATCTCGCATCAAGCGAGATCCCGATACAATGTTCATGCTCAAAGGTGGTACTAAATAACAATTATTAAGGTTTAAAACTAATCCCGAAGGTAGATGTAGAGGAAGCATGCCGACGACAATCACATCGACCTTGGAACCATTCCCGACGCGCATCGTCACCTCGTCCTTTGCCAGACTCCGCTTATTTTGCAGTTCCTATTTTGAGTTGCAAATGTGAGCAAAAACACCGGTATCAAATACACAGGAGCTACTACGAGCGCTTGTAAGGTAAACATCAATAACATGTATATCGTATATACCTTTGATGTTGCCGGCCTTCTTATCCGCTAAGTACTTGGGGAAGTTCCGCTTCGAGTGACCGGTTCCCTTGCAATAATAGCACTCAGCGTCACGCTTGGGTCCTTTCTTTGGCTTCTTCCTGGCAACTGCTTTACCGGGTGCGGAAACTGCTTTGCCGTCCTTCTTGAAGTTCTGTTTACCCTTGCCTTTCTTGAAACCAGTGGTCTTATTCACCATCAACACTTGATGTTCTTTCTTGATTTCCACCTACGCTGATTTCAGCATTGAATACAACTCGGAATAGTCTTCTCCATTCCTTGCATGTTGTAGCTCATCACAAAGCTCTTATAGCTAGGTGGAAGCGACTGGTGGATTCTATCAATGACCGCGTCATCCGGAAGCTCAACTCCCAGCTGAGACAGATGGCTGTGCAACCCAGACATTCTGAGTATGTGCTCACTGACAGACCCATTCTCCTCCATCTTACAACTGAAGAACTTGTCGGAGACTTCATATCTCTCGACCCGAGCATGAGCTTGGAAAACTAGCTTCAGCTCTTGGAACATCTCATATGCTCCATGTTGCTCAAAACGCCTTTGAAGCCCTGGTTCTAAACTGTAAAGCATGCCACACTGAAGCAGGGAGTAGTCATCACTTCGCGACTGCCAGGCATTTTGAACGTCCTGGGCTGCCGCGGGGATGGGAGGGTCACCTAGCAGTGCATCAAGGACATATGACTTCTTGGAAGCCATGAGGATGAGCTTTAAATTACGAGCCCAATCCGCATAGTTGCTACTATCGTCTTTTAGCTTGGTTTTCTCTAGGAACGCGCTGAAATTGAGGTTGACATTGGCGTTGGCCATTGGATCTACAATATTTGTAAAGACATTTTAGACTAAGTTCATGATAATTAAGTTCATCCAATCAAATTATATAATGAACTCCCACTTAGATCAACATCCCTCCAGTCATCTAAGTGATACATGATCCATGTCGACTAGTCCGTGTCTGATCATCACGTGAGACAGACTAGTTATCAATGGTGAGCATCCCCATGCTGATCGTATCATCCATACGACTCATGTTCGACCTTTCGGTCTCTCGTATTCCGAGGCCATGTGTGTACATGCTAGGCTGGTCGAGTCAACCTAAGTGTTTTCCGTGTGTAAATCTGGCTTACACCCGTTGTATGCGAACGTTAGAATCTATCACACCCGATCATCACGTGGTGCTTCGAAACAACGATATTCCGCAATGTTGCACACCTAGGGGAATACTTATCTCGAAATTTAATGAGGGATCATCTTATCTTTGCTACCGTCGTTCTAAGCAATAGGATGAAAAAAATGATAAACATCACATGCAAATCATATAGTGAGATGATATGGCCAGTATCATCTTGCTCCTTTGATCTCCATCTTCGGGGCACTTCATGATCATCATTGTCACCGGAATGACACCATGATCTCCATCATTGTGTCTCCGTGAAGTCGCCTCGCCAACTATTGCTTCTACTACTATGGATAACGGTTAGCAATAAAGTAAAGTAAGCACATGGCGTTGCATCTCATACAATAAATTATGATAACTCCTATGGCTCCTGCCGGTTGTCATACTCACCGACATGCAACTCATGAATCCTATTACAAGAACATGATCAATCTCATACATCACATATATGACATCACATCCTTTTGGCGATATCACATCACATGGCATAGCCTGCAAAAACAAGTTAGACATCCTCTAATTGTTGTTGCAAGTTTTACGTGGCTGATTTGGGTTTCTAGCAAGAACGCTTCTTACCTACATGACAGCCACAACGTTGATATGCCAATTCTATTTACCCTTCATAAGGACTCTCTTCATCGAATCCAATTCGACTAAAGTGGGAGAGACAAACACCCGCTAGCCACCTTATGCAACAAGTGCATGTAAGGCGGTGGAACCAGTCTCACGTAAGCGTACGTGTAAAGTCAGTCCGGGCCGCTTCATCCCACAATACCACCGAAAAAAGATTGGACTAGTAACGGCAAGAAATTGACATAAGCATCACCCACAACTTTTGTGTTCTACTCGTGCATAGAATCTACACATAGAGCGTGGCTCGAATGCCACTGTTGGGGAACGTAGTAGTAATTCAAAAATATTTCCTACGTCACACGAAGATCCATCTAGGAGAAACTAGCAATGAGCAAGGGGCAGAGCATATTCATACCTTTGAAGATTGCTAAGCGGAAGCGTTACAATGAACGCGGTTGATGGAGTCGTATTCGTAGCGATTCACATCGCAGAAAATTCCGATCTAAGCACCGAACAA
This sequence comes from Hordeum vulgare subsp. vulgare, assembly GCF_904849725.1. Taxonomy (NCBI): domain Eukaryota; kingdom Viridiplantae; phylum Streptophyta; class Magnoliopsida; order Poales; family Poaceae; genus Hordeum; species Hordeum vulgare. Next base: position 220,686,990 of record NC_058518.1, read on the forward strand.
CGGCCCATCCACCTTCAAGACACGTGCAGCCCGGTGACGTCTCCTTCACCTTGATCCAGCAAGGAGAGAGGAGAAGTTGAGGGGGAGCTCCGGCAACACGACGACGTGGTGAGAGTGGAGCTGCGTGGTACCCCGGCAGGGCTTCGCCAAGCACTACGGAGGAGGAGGAGGAAGAAGAGCACGGCTGCGCCAAGGGAGGAAGAAAACTTGTGTGTTTGCAGCCCCAAACCCTTGGGTATATATAGGAGGAGGAGGAGGAGGAGAGCCGACCACCCTAGGTGGTGCGACGGCAAATGTTGAGGTGGCTTGCCTCCCAAGTTGGGAGGTGGGCCACCATCGCCCTAGGGTTCCCAGCCCTAGGCGCCCTTGGGCCTTGGTTCGGCCAAGCCAGCCCACCTTGGTGGATGGATCCCACCTTACTTTGTCCCTTGTGGCCCTTCGGGGCTGGTGTCCCCTCCCGGAGGACCCCCAGAACCCTTTCGGTGGTCCCGGTACAATACCAGCGATCCTTGAAACATTTCCGGTGATCAAATCTCCACTTCCTATATATGAATCTTTACCTCCAGACCATTTCGGAACTCCTCGTGACGTCCAGGATCTCATAAGGGACTCCGAACAACCATTGGTAACCACATACTATTCCCATTACAACTCTAGCGTCATAGAACCTTAAGTGTGTAGACCCTACGGGTTCGGGAACCATGCAAACATGACACCTGTCCAGCCAATAACCAACAACGTGATCTGGATACCCATGTTGTCTCCCATATGTTCCACGATGATTGATGACGAGTTTATGGAACTATACTTCTCGTCCCTCGTTGGCTACCCCAAGTGGAAGGTTGAGATGTAGTCAGCAGCAGATTTCCCTTACACGGGGATTGTAAGGTTTATCGAAAAAGGAGGACTCCAAGGATCAACAAGTAGGTGTGTGCTGCTCTGGCGCTACCAGAAGACGTGGACCTGCACACACAACAAATAACTTTGCTCCCAACGAGTTAGAGAGGTTCTCTATATCTCCGGCCTTGTCGTTTGCAAAGGATCAAACACAAGCGGGAATAGCGATGGTGATTGGAACGGAAAAGGAAATAAAAGCAGTAAATGGTGGAGGTGTAAACAGTGGTGGAAATATGGACCAGAGTCCCATGCTATTCACTAGTGATGCCTCTCTCCCAAAATACGATAAACAACTATGCTCGGTAATCAAATTACAACTGGGCAATTGACAGAATAATAAACACACCACAATGCTAATCATGCTACTAGAAAGTTAGAGGCTCATAAGTATGGGCAGTATGCCAAGACAAGTAGACCGTTTATCCATCAGCATCTACTCACTAATCATACACCTTGAGATATCTATCGAGAACATCTCGCTGGTATTAATTTGCGAGCCCCACCTAAAGTGTAAACTCAAAGCAACGAACAACTCTATTAACAAACTTTGCGTAAGGTAAACAATCCTTGCAACCATGGTTACAAGCAACATTGTTTTCTCCCTGGTGGCAACAACACATCCCCTAGTCTCATGTTTCTGTCACTCAAGCTATACATCAGGGGGCATGAACCCACAATCATGCATAGCGCTCCCTCTTGGAGTTACAATCAACTACTTGGCCAAAGCTATATATAGCAACGTAGAACATGCATGAATTACTTAAGAAAAAAATATAAAAGGAGAACAAAATATATAACTCATCACAATCTGAACATAATCTCATAATCCATCGGATCCCAACAAATCAGCATAGCAACAACACGTAAATTACATAGATGCCTTGATCATGTAGGACAACTCACAAGGCTAAGCGTTGAAGCACAAGATTGGAGAGAAGACAGAGAGTAGTTACTGGTCATGGACCCATGGTCCAAGGGGGACTACTCATGAGTCGTCCAGGAAGCGTCCATGGTGGTGGAGATCTCCCGGAGGCCAATCCTCCCTCCATCAGGGCGACGGGAAGAGGTCTCTTGGCGCTCCCGATCTCGGAAGCGCTACGGCTGCGGAACGGTGGTGAAATTCGCGATGCGGGATATATCTTTAGGGTTTTTTGCTTCGGGAAGTAAATATAGGTCAAAGGAGGGTGCCAGGTGGTGGACCCGCCACCCAGGCGACCTAGTGGCGCCGCCAAGAGGGGCCCCGCGCCAGGTGGCCTCCTGGGCGAGGCCTGGCTCCCCTCTGGCCCACCTTGGTGCTTCTTGAAGCTTCCGTCACGCTGATTTTTGTATATTTTTCTTGGAATATTTCGGGCTCTAAAAATTGAGGTAAAGACCGTGCAATTAAAAGACATCAGCAGACAGATACTGGCACTGGGTGCACTGAGTTAGTAGGTTAGTACAAATATGTGTAAAAAGGTATGAAAGTGTAGCAAAACACATAGCAATGTCACCCAACAAAGAATGGAACAAACATAAATTATAAATATGTTTGGGACGTATCAACATACCCAAGCTTAATTCGTGCTCGTCCCCGAGTAGTTAAATGATTACACAAAGAATTTCTGTGGTGACATGCTAACACACATATAAGAACTTCAAAGTGTAGCAAGTAAGATATGCAATTCAAGTCAAGACAATAACAAGCAAGAGTCTATATCTAGTATTGAAATTAGCAAAGTAAGAACATAAAGGTGCAAGAGCTCTCATTGTCCGTGACTTGAATGTCTCCAAATAGTGTTTGCATGCAAGAAGTGGGAGATGGGTTTAGAGCATAAAAATACTATATAGTTTAATTGAGAACTCAATGTACTAAAACTTCACACTTGGTCTCCTTCGGAATCTTATTTTGACTCATCCCGAGACCACTAGTCGCGCACAAGTCAAAATGATCCTCTCCCTTTCGACTTTGAGCACTCATGCAATGGATGAGCGCGAGTAAGATATATTGGCACTTAGGATGGCAAAGAGAATAATGATGGGGAAGGAAGACAAAAAATGCGTGAAAGGCTCACATCAATGAAGACGATCATAGGCGAGAGAAAGCCAAATGATAGATATGATGTGAGGAGTAGGGATTGCCATGCAACAGATGCACATACGAGCTAAGGTAAGCTCTCCAATGGAACTAGTGGGGGTGCACCCAACTTGCTTCCACATGAAGACCTAGAGCTCATTTGAGGAGGCTCATCATATACAAGCCAACTTCTATAGTGTAAGGGTCCCCACATAGTTATGCATGAATGATAATCTCTATTGAGTACAAATATAACAATGGAGTACGATTGTGGATCTTTCAAAAGGAATAGTAGTGTTTCCCCCTTCTCTCTTTTTATTTATTTCCTTTTTTATTTTTGTGGCCTCTTTGGCTCTTTCTATATATCTCTCATTTGTCCTCTTTGGGATCTTTTCATGTGTCCTCTTTGGGATCTTTTAATTTGTCCTCTTTGGGATCTTTTCCTCACTTAAGGGCAACACTCTATATTTTACAAGAAATAAAAATAAGATCTTCACACTTTATAAGAAGTAGTCAACATAAAGATAAATGAAAACTATCATGAAGTATGCAAATGTATGCCTCTGCCAATGTAGCTGGATATGCAATGATACTAGCGCGTCATGTAGCAATAATAAGGGCAAGGCCCAACTAGGATGCATCTCCTTGATCAAGCAAAAGCATGTATGACATGAAGATCAAGTCATGATATGGTGGATGTTGCATGGCAATGTATCTCAGAAAGGCTATGGAAATGCCTTAATAGGTAGGTATGGTGGCTATTTTGAGGAAGGATATAATGAGGCTTATGATGACAGAGCGTATCATGCCAAGGGTTTGGATGCACCGGCGAAGTATGCACCAACTCCCAAGATGAGAAAGGGCAATGCACGGTACCGAAGAGGCTAGTAAAATATGGATGATGGAAGTGCCCACAATCGAATACTCACATTAGTCTGAAGAACTCATGCACTTATTATCGGTAACTCTCTATCTAGTCAGGAGATTCACAAAGAGACATGTACCCCAAGGAGAAGTGTTTGGGGGTTTGGTTATCCTTGCGCATCCTCGACCCATGATAACGTGATGGTACTCTATATATTCCAACCCCTCCAGAGGTTAGCAATCCATCTAGTAGCTAGAGTTCTCAACTACTTTTTTTGTTTTTGAAAATAAACACGGATTGCCCAAAATACGACACCTATCACTAATAGGGTCAAGCTCTTGGTACCAAAAGTCCAAACATTACTCAAATAAATACCTCCAAACTATTGCAAGTTACTACTATACTTAAATAGCAACCTCAGTTACCTACTCATGTAAGACACACAACTCAGTGCAACAAGCCAACTCTCTAAACAACATAAGTATTATAACTCAAGAGAGTTCCAAAAGCAACCTAAATAAAAGCTCTTAAAAAGATAAAGCATGAAAACTAAGAGATAAGCATGACAACTGCTATGAAAAGATAAAGAACACGCAAAAAGATAAGCATGAAAACCTGTGTTGTGTTCTAGGGTTGAGTGGACCGTGTTTCTCTCCCAAACAAAGAAGGATAGGGCCCAACTTGTTATGAACATGTCGGCACCCCGATCCTAAGCCATAGAAATCCAGCCTGTAACACATCACATCTCTTTGCGGTCTCATGCATGGTTAATCCCACAGCTGCAGACTTACCTTAGCCGGGACAGTTTGCGCCTTTTGACTCGCGTATGGAATTGTGTCGCTAGTATTCCGATGTCAAAGAACCCGGGTCGACATGTCTAGTCATAAACTTAAGTGGCGGTTCCGTACAGGGAGAGGCATACATGACCCAACGAAGCAGGTGTCGGTCATCAGCGAGCGTAGATGAGTCGTAGCAAGCTACAAGGACTCCATTACACCGCGTGACATTTCCCCAAAGGGACAGACACACCAGCTAAGGACACATGCCGGTCAACCAATGTATCCGGAGCAGTAGCGAACTACCATGGCTCGGTGGAAACACAAAGGGGCATTTCCCCATAAGGAGTGCTACTAAGGCATACGACTAGGTGTTCGAACCCCATACATATCAAGTACAACACACGTACGCATGGCATACCCGATATGCATAGATACATCGATGGCATCACAACATAACCATAACATACAAACTTTATTTAGAGGGCTCGAAAGAGCCTCACACATAATATTACACAGATAGGGGTCTCACGACCCATCATCACAAGTCATTCAAACAAGTCTTACAAGCCAATGGAAGATTAAAACTGTCTGAGTACACACAGATGGAAAGGTAAAAGGCACATGGCGTGACTATCTTCAGACCCAACCTAGGGCCAGATCGTAGCTGGGACACCAGCTACTCGTCGTCGTCAACGTCTAGATAGAAGCCACCATTAGGGTCATTAACATCCTCTGCAACAATTTATTAAGCAAATGTGAGTACAAAAGTACTCAGCAAGACTTTAGAATAATATATCTGCACATGCAATGTATCAACAAGGGGTTGTGGGGTTTCAAGCAGAAAGCCAGCTTTGACTCTTTACTAGACAAACTACATTTTCAAATAGTTTTGACAACTCTGTTTTCTCGCACACGAGTCCACTAACTCCACAACAATACACCATCATGGAATCATTCCGTCACCCTACGGAAATGCCATACACGACACTCACACTTATCTTGACATTTTTATGGGTAGCCATACAGTTGTCTATGAACAACATATGTTTCCAATTAGTCCATATCCGCGGACGCGGCTATTTGAATAGATCATAACCCTGCAGGGGTGTACTTCTTCACACACGCTCTCGCCACTTATTGCTATGTGCACGTCATGCACCTCGGCAACCTTCAAGCGGAAGCCCAGCGAGGGAGTCGGCCACGACCGTTAACCACGCTAATACCTAGTCCAGGTTTATCGCCTATCTGAGGGTAACCCGCATGGAAGTTCGTCCGAGGTTTCCGCCACGGCCCCAAACGATGTGCGCTGGGTTCCCAAGCCCACCATCCGGTGCCACTTCTTACACCGTGCCACTGCCTACCGCATCATAACCCACCTATAAGGTGAGCACTATGCACGACCTCCAGCATGATTATAAGCACCAGAAACTACTTCTAACTCTTGGACCAAGTACTAAGCGATTAATAAGTCGAGCAGGATCATATTTTAGGGCCCAACATGTGGTAGTATCTTGTCTTGGATTACATACACGGAACTCAGTTCCTAAGGACGGTTCCAATGTAACAACCCGCCATGTACTCCTACATAGCCTTTCACCGGTACCTTTTCCAAATCAGGTTCAACACAAAACCTTTATTAACTGAACACATTCTCACGATCCTGTTCATCACCCTGATGACAAACCATACACAACTCTAAGCATAGCATGCATAGCAGGATAAGGCACATCATGGCTCAAGCATCTACCAGGTATGCTAGGTTGCAAGGTTCAGCTAAGTAGTGTGACAAGGATAGGTCATGCAAAGGGAGTGGGTTCAACTAACGTGGTAAAAGCATTGAAAGAATTTTGACCTAATGCAATAAGTAAGAGCAGGAGCGAGAACATGGGATTTATCGGGATGATTAAAATGGTTGCTTGCCTTGTTGCTCTGCAAAGGGGTGATATCCGTTAGTTGGATAATCAGTCGTATCCGAAGTGGCGGGGCCTACCAAATAACAACATACAAATATTAACAATCATGGTGCATGAACATGGCATGAAATGAAAGGTGATATGTTTCAATGTGGTTGGTGAAACCTTAGTTTGCATCTGGTTTGAAATCCAAATTCAAATATCATTTGAAATGGCATATTCATCTTAATTATTTAATTGATTTGACTTGATGCTCTTTCATAACTTTGTTTTTCATGCATGGAAGTAGCACCATTGTGTTCATTGGATTTTTCTGATCAATTTGCATACATTATTTGTCTGATTTGGAGTTATATTCAATTTTCTATGAATTTCCAAAGTTTTGCAATTATTCTGGAATTATATTAAAACCAGAATTAGATTTATTGCATCAGCATGACATCACCAGGTCAGCTTGCCGTTGAAAGTCAAACCTGACCAGTGGGACCCACTGGTCAGTGACTGTGGCCAGTTTTAGATTAAGTTTAAACTTAAATAGCTAATTAACAGAGCTAGACCCACATGTCAGTGACTATTTAACTATTAATATAATTATTATTTTTATTTTGACATAACTTAATTAGTCTGGGGGCTGGCCCCACTTGCCAGAGACTCAGGGGAGTCAACCCCACCGGCGATGGGGTCAAACCCATCGGCAGCGAGGCTCCGACGACCACCAGAACGGTGGAGGGCCTCAGATTTGCTATTCTGGTGACCAAACACATGACGGAGGGCACCAGATGATCGGCCACTCGATCGCAGCTCCATTTTTCCAAAGAGCAGGGGCTGAAACAACCGGAGATGACGCCGGCGAGGAGCTCAGCGGTTGCCAGAGTTCGGGCACCATCGGGATCACAGCTATGGGGCCTATCACGCACGGTTCTGGTCTCGTATAGCACCTACACGATGCACTGAAGCTAACGGTGGCCTCAGAATGACCAGCCGATCATCGGAGGGCTACCGGCGCCGAGGTCCCGCGACGGATCTCGTCGGCCTCGTGTGGAATCGGGGCCTAGAGCTCGGGATCGAACGGGAAAATGAGGGGGAAAGCACACTGATCTCACAGGGAGTGCAAAGGCGACGAGAGCAGGCTCGGGAATGGTCTTAGGAGGGAGAACGACGGCGGCGAGCTCCGGGGATCCGAAGTTGAAGACGATGGCGTCACGACGTCTTAGGGTTCTCGGTGTCGAGCGATTGGTTGGAGAGCTTCAGGGGACCAAGGCGAAGCTATTGCGCAGCTCAGGTGAGAGGGAAAGGGGCTGGAGCGACGACGAGCTCGAGCTCAACTCGGGCTCTAATGGCGGCCGAGAGAGGAGAGAGCTCGGGGAGGAATGAGGCGAGGAGGAGCTGAGGGATGGCTGCGGGAGGCTCATCCCCTCCTTGCTTGCGTGAAGCCGCGTCGGAGGGAGCGACGGCCACCTCCTGCTTCTCGCTGGCATGAGGATGACGACAGGGCTAGCTGGGCTGGGCCAGGGGTGAGCGAGAGGTAAGGTTTCTTTCTATTTTTTTATTTCTGTTTCTGTTAATTACTTACTGACTTTGTTTTGTTTTATTTTTGGCTCCAAACTATTCCTAAAATAGTTTGAAACATGCTGAAATGTTATTTGGAATATTTCCAAGTATATATAAAAGTTTTAGCATTTTTGAAAACTTTGAAATATTCGAAATCAATTATATAGTTGATTTCAGTAGCTTTTAACTTTAAAATAAAATGCGAAAAGCACTTTGAAAATATATTTTATCCCTAATATTTTGTTTTCAACATTTATCAGAAATCATGAACTTTTCTATTTGCCATTTTGAAAAGCTTTTGAATATAGAGTTGCTAGGGTTTGCTTTGGTTTTCTTTGCTTTGCTTTTGATTTCATTTCATTTTCTTGGATGCTATGAAGAAGACATGAGCACAACTTGCTATACTCTAATAGTGACCAGGGATGTGACAACTCACCCCCACTCAAAAGAATCTCGTCCCGAGATTTGGAAGTCGTCGGAAATAGCGCGGGATACTCAAGTTGAAGACGATCCTCTCTTTCCCATGTTGCCTCTTTTTCAGAATGATTTGACCATTGAACTTTAAGAAACTTGAGGTTTCGACGTCGAGTGGTACGCTCAGCTTGATCAAGAATACGAACATGGTGCTCTCGGTATGAAAGATTATCTTGGAGATCAAGCGTTTCGTAGTCCACTTCATAGATAGGATCCGAAAAGCAACGCTTGAGTTGCGAGACGTGGAATACATCATGAATCTTGGAAAGATGCGGAGGAAGTTCCAATTTGTAGGCAACTTCTCCTCGTTTGACAAGAATGCGAAAACGACCGATGTAATGAGGATCCAACTTGCCCTTGATACCGAAACGATGGGTACCCTTTAGAGGTGTAACCCGAAGATAAGCGTTCTCGTCAACTTCAAAGGTCACAACTTTATGATGACGATCATATTGGCTCTTTTGACGAGACTGGGCTGTTTTCAACTTTTCACGAATAATGCGAACTTGCTCTTCTGCATCCTGGATCATATCCGGACCAAAGAGTTGCCTTTATCCGGTTCTGACCAATTAAGAGGTGTTCGACATCTTCGTCCATAGAGAACTTCAAAAGGGGCTTTGCCCAAGCTTGATTGATAACTATTGTTATAAGAAAATTTGGCGAATGGAAGGCACTTCTCCCAATTCATACCGAACGATATAACACAAACTCAGAGCATATCTTCTAGGATTTGATTCACTCTTTCTACTTGACCACTTGATTGAGGATGGAAAGCAGTGCTAAAAGATAAGTGAGTCCCCATGTCATTCTGAAAACTCTCCCAGAAGCGAGAAGTAAAAATACTTCCACGGTCTGAGTTAATCTCCAGAGGAACACCATGAAGAGACACTATTCAAGAGATATATAACTCTGCTAGCTGGCTAGCTGTTATACTCTCACGATCTGGAAGAAAATGAGCTACTTTGGAAAGACGGTAAATGACCACAAAGATAGCACTATTTCCTTTCTTGGTCTTGGGAAATCCACTAATAAAATCCATACTGACTTTATCCCATTTCCATTCAGGAATAGCTAAAGGTTGAAGGGTGCCAGCAGGCCTTTGATGTTTTGCCTTAACTCGACGACAAACATCGCAGTTAGCAATGAACTCAGCAATTTCTCTCTTCATCCTAGTCCACCAAAACCTATGACGTAGGTCCTGATACATCTTAGTACTACCAGGATGAATGGTGAGAGGAGAATCATGAGCCTCCTTAAGGATTAAATGACTTACATGTGGCTTCTTAGGAACCACTAGACGATTCTAGAAGAACACAACATCTTGATCATTCATGGGAATTCCTTAGCGTTTCCGCTAATGATATTCTCCTTGATCCGTCATATACCCTTATCATGCTTCTCGCCAGCTATGATTTGATCCTTAAGAGTAGGTTTCACCACTAGGTTAGAAAGGAATCCTTGAGGAACAATGTGAAGATTTAACTTCCGAAATTCCTCATAGAGATGTGGTTGACCTTGTTGTAGCATCTGGTTGTTACAATAAGACTTACGACTTAGTGCATAAGCCATAACATTGGCCTTCCCCGAGGTGTAAGTTATCCCTAAGTCGTAATCTGTGATCAACTCAACCCACCGTCTTTGCGTGAGATTCAAATCCGGGTGGGTGAACATATATTTCAGACTTTGGTGATCAGTGAATATATCGCAACGATTACCAAGAAGGTAATGTCGCCAAGTTTTAAGTGCATGGACTACAGCTGCAAGCTCAAGATCATGTGTGGGATAGTTATCCTCATGTGGACGCAAGTGTCGAGATGCGTATGCAATCACATGACGATCCTGCATGAGAATGCAACCTAATCCTTGCCGCGAGGCATCGCAATAGATAACAAAGTCCTTAGAAAAATCTGGTGGTAGCAACACAGGTGCGGAAGTGAGGCATCTTTTCAGTTCCTGAAAACTATGCTCACACTGTGGTATCCACTCGAACTTTTTATCTTTCTTAAGGAGTTCAGTTACAGGTTTTGCAACCTTGGAGAAATTCTCGACAAAGAGGCGAAAATAGCTCGCTAGGCCAAGGAAAAGTCCTAACTTGCTTAACCGATTCAGGTTTAGTCCAATCAAGGACGGCTTGAACTCTCTCGGGATTGACAACAATATCCTTACCAGAGATTACGTGGCCTAGATAGGTCACTTCTGGTTACCAAAATTCACATTTTGAAAACTTGGCATAAAGGCGGTGCTCTCGAAGTTTCATCAATACCAGCCTTAGATGCTCGACATGTTCTTGTTCATTCTTTGAGTAGATGAGAATATCATCGAGGTATACCACGACGAATTTATCCAAATACTCCATGAAGATTGAATTCATCAAGCGAGAGAAGGTGGCTGGGGCATTGGTTAAACCGAAGGACATGACGGTGTACTCGTATTGGCCATAACGAGTGACAAAGGCCGTTTTTGGAATGTCCCCGTTCTTGATTTTGATTTGATGGTAACCCAACCTCAAATCCATTTTGGAGAAGACTGAGGATCCAGCGAACTGATCATACAGGTCGTTGATCGTGGGGAGCGGATACTTGTTCTTTATGGTGACCAGGTTAACTCGTCGATAATCTACAACCATCCAATCCGTTCCGTCTTTCTTCTTGACGAAGAGGACGGGACAAGCCCAAGGAGAACAGCTAGGACGAATGAAACCTTTATTCAAGGCCTCATCTAGTTGCTTCTTAAGTTCGGCTAGCTCCAGGGGTGCCATCTTATAAGGTATTCTCGCTATTGGAACGGTTCCCAGAACAAGGTCATTGAGGGACACTGCATCATTCCTCGGCTGACGAGCCGTATTTTGCTCAATATGCTCTAGCAGACAGTTGGTCTCCCTTTTGTTTCTTTCCGCCTCAAGCCTAACTTCCGCCAGAGAAGGCGGGTGAGGCAATTCCTCCTGCGGTGCTTGACTACCCTCTCCCTGGTCATGGGCAGGGGCACGGTTCAACCTGGTGAACACCATCCTGACAAACAAACTCACAGCATAGACCAATATCAACATCAATACCATCTATGGATTAAGAATGCACTGAACACATGGAATGCGGAAATGAACATCCGAACAACATGGTAACAAGCAACTGCTATATATACACCATGGTTCATTCACACCATTACATAGTTCAGTACAACCTTAACCGAAGAGAAAACTACTAAAAAGATGATACTACTCATCAGAGGCTTTCTAAGCTTCCTATACATTATTTATCTATGCCTCCGGAATTCATCTCACGACATAAGCATACTCCACAAGACACACAGGACTATGGAAGTACAACTACTACCATACTACTCTTCCACTCACGGGTTCAAGCATCTGCATAGAACATCTCATAAAGGTTGCCTCCATGGCCCGGGAGCTCAACATGCGGATCAGCAAATACTCGAGCTTGAGACCCCTGGGAACCGTAAGGACACGGGTGTGGCCTTGGTCCCCTGGCTGGTGGTAGTAGAGGTCCCCGAAGAGGGGTGACTCCTCCTATAGCAGGCCAGTCAACATGAGCCGGAATATGGGTCCTAACAGGGTTCAGCATCTCCATATCTCCATACCCTGTCTGGACTACAGGTGCTAGCTGTGTCAAAGCCGTCCACACGCGGGCACGTGTAGCATAGAGCTCCATACGAAGGGCACGAGCATCCATGTCTCTATTCTCTAGCATCTCAGCGGTGGACTGCAGCAGCGGATCCTCCATAGAGGAATCAAAGTAGACCCCACTGAGGTATCCTTCTTCTCCTTGCTGAGAGGCAGGAACATAGCAGAATTCTGAATTCTGCAGCAATACATGTCTAGCCCTCATGATGGTCAACATTGAATAGGCAGCATCTTGTACTGCCATGTCAGCAGTAACCCCCAATCCATAAGACCAATGGATCGGCTCCTCAGCTCCAGGGTAATCTGGGAATACCCTAACAGTGCACAGATACTGACTCTGATTAAAATCCCGGTACTGCTCCTCCACTGTATACTCTGGGTACCAACGGTAACCGGCTACTGACATCATCCTGACTAGCATGGCCGTGTGACCTGGCACATCAATGCACCTAGTCAGATGGACCACCTAACAAGAAGGACGGCCAGGCATCTGAAAATAGAGAGTAATGCAAAGGCATTAGAGCTCTGGAGACAAAATTGGGTAGCATAACGACTGTAAATGCTCAAAAACAATTTTGAGACAACCCACAAAAGATAGGATAGCATAACCACTCAATTATCAAGTTCAATTCCATGGTCATCAAAACTTACTTTCTTTCCCTTGGAATAAAAGAAACCCGGAGTAACTCTCGAATCATTGTCCTATAATCTACCGAATATTATACACGATCCTGAGAGAAAGATAGGCAACCTAGTTCTTAATCCCCGCAAAAATGACGAGGATGACCAGAATAGAATGACCTGAGAAGAGAAGCAAGAATCTTACATTCCCTTCCACAAACAATTCCCTTATATATAACTAAAGCAATTCAAGACTCAATTTCGACCAGTTTGGCTTAGTAATCCTAGTCAGTCAGGCTCTGATACCAACACTGTCGGGACCCCGATCCTAAGCCATAGAAATCCAGCCTGTAACACATCGCAACCCTTTGCGGTCTCACGCACGGTTAACCCCACGGCTACAACCTTACCTTAGCCGGGACCGTTTTCGCCTTTTGACTCGCGTACACAATTGTGTCGCTAGCATTCCGATGTCAAAGAACCCGGGTCGACATGTCTAGTCATAAACTTAAGTGGCAGTTCCGTACAGGGACATACATACATGACCCGACGAAGCAGGTGTCGGTCATCAGCGAGTGTAGACGAGTCGATGCAAGCTACAAGGACTCCATTACATCGCGTGACATTTCCCCAAAGGGACGGACACAACAGCTAAGAAGGACACATGCCGGTCAACCAATGTGTCCGGAGCAGTAGCGAACTACCATGGCTCGGCGGAAACACAAACGTGCATTTCACCGTAAGGAGTGCTACTAAGGCATACGACTAGGTGTTCGAACCCCATACATATGAAGTACAACACACGTACGCATGGCATACCCGTTATGCATAGATACATCGATGGCATCACAACATAACCATAAACATACAAACTTTATTTAGAGGGCTTGGAAGAGCCTCACACATAATATTACACAGATAGGGGTCTCACGACCCATCATCACAAGTCATTCAAACAAGTCTTACAAGCCAGCGGAAGATTAAAACTGTCTGAGTACAGACATATGGAAAGGTAAAAGGCACATGGCCTGACTATCTACAGACCCAACCTAGGGCCAGATCGTAGTTGGGACACCAGCTACTCGTCGTCATCAACCTCTAGATAGAACCCACCATTAGGGTCATTAACATCCTCTGCAACAATTTATTAAGCAAACGTGAGTACAAAAGTACTCAGCAAGACTTTAGAATAATCTATCTGCTCATGCAATGTATCAACAAGGGGTTGTGGGGTTTCAAGCAGAAAGCCAGCTTTGACTCTTGGCTAGAAAAACTACATTTTCAAATAGTTTTGACAACTTTGTTTTCTCGCACATGCGTCCACTAACTACACAACAATACACCATCATGGAATCATTCCGTCACCCTACGAAAATGCCATCCACGACACTCACACTTATCTTAACATTTTTATGGGTAGCCGTTATAGTTGTCTATGAACAACATATGTTTCCAAGTAGTCCATATCCGCGGACGCGGCTATTCGAATAGATCATAACCCTACAGGGGTGTACTTCTTCACACACGCTCTCGCCACTTATCGCTATGTACACGTCATGCACCTCGACAACCTTCAACCGGAAGCCCAGCGAGGGAGTCGGCCATGACCGTTAACCACGCTAATACCTAGTCCAGGTTTATCGCCTATCTGAGGGTAACCCGCACGGAAGTCTGGCCGAGGTTTCTGCCACGGCCCCAAACGATGTGCGCAGGGTTCCCAAGCCCACCATCCGGGTTCCACTTGGTACACCGTGCCACTGCCTACCGCATCATAGCCCACCTCTAAGGTCAGCACCATGCACGACCTCCAGCATGACTATAAACACCAGAAACTACTTGCAACTCCTGGACCGAGTACTAAGCGATTAATAAGTCGAGCGGGGTCATATTTCAGGGCCCAGCATGTGGTAGTATATTGTCTTGGATTACATACACGAAACTCAGTTCCTAAGGACGGTTCCAATGAAACAACCCGCCATGTACTCCTACATAGCCTTTCACCGGTACCTTTACCAAATCATGTTCAACACACAACCGTTATTAACTGAACACATTCTCACGATCCTGTTCATCACCCAGATGACAGACCATACACAACTCTAAGCATAGCATGCATATTAGGATAAGGCACATCATAGCTCAAGCATCTACCAGATATGCTAGGTTGCAAGGTTCAGCTAATTACTGTGACAAGGACATGTCATGCAAAGGGAGTGAGTTCAACTAACGTGGTAAAAGCATTGAAAGCATTTTGACCTAATGCAATAAGTAAGAGCAGGAGCGAGAACATGGGATTTATCGGGATGATCAAAATGGTTGCTTGCCTTGTTGCTCAGCAGAGGGGTGATATCCTTCAGTCAGATAATTAGTCGTATTTGAAGGGGCGGGGCCTACCGAATAACAACATACAAATATTAACAATCATATGCAACAATCATGGTGCATGAACATGGCATGAAATGAAAGGTGATATGTTTCAATGTGGTTGGTGAAACCTTAGTTTGCATCTGGTTTGAAATCCAAATTCAAATATCATTTGAAATGGCATATTCATCTTAATTATTTAATTGATTTGACCTGATGCTGTTTCATAATTTTGTTTTTCATGCATGAAAGTAGCACCATTGTGTTCATTGGATTTTTCTCATCAATTTGCATATATTATTTGTCTGATTCGGAGTTATATTCAATTTTCTATGTATTTCCCAACTTTTGCAATTATTTTGGAATTATATTAAAACCAGAATTAGATTTATTGTATCAGCATGACATCAGCAGGTCAGCAGGCCGTTGAAAGTCAAACCTGACCAGTGGGACCCACCGGTCAGTGACTCTGGCCAGTTTTAGATTAAGTTTAAACTTAAATAGCTAATTAAGTGACTATTTAACTGTTAATATAATTATTATTTTTATTTTGACAAAACTTAAATAGTCTCGGGGCTGGCCCCACTTGCCACAGACTCAGGGGAGTCAACCCCACCGGCAGCGAGGCTCCGGCGACCACGAAAACGACGGAGGGCCTCGGGTTTGCTATTCCGGTGACCAAACGCACGGCGGAGGGCACCAGACGATCGGCCACTCGATTGCAGCTCCATTTTTGCAAAGAGCAGGGGCTGAAACCACCGGAGATGACGACGGCGACGAGCTCAGCGGCTGCCCGAGTTCGGGCACCATCGGGATCACTGCTACGGGGCCTATCACGCACGGGGCTGGGCTCGTACAACACCTACACGATGCATTGAAGCTAACGATGGCCTCAGAATGACTAGCCGATCACCGGAGGGCTACCGACGACGAGGTCCCGTGGCGGATCTCGTCGGGCTCCGGTGGAATCGGGGCCTAGAGCTCGGGATCAAAGGGGAAAATGAGGGGGAATGCACCCTGAGCTCACACGGAGTGCAGAGGCGACGAGAGCAGGCTTGGGGATGGTCTGAGGACGGGGAACGACGGCGGCGAGCTCCGGGGATCCGAGGATGAAGATGATGGTGTCACGATGTCTCAGGGTTCTCGGCGTCGAGCGACTGGTTGGAGACCTTCAGGGGACCAAGGCGAAGCTATTGCGCAGCTCAGGTGAGAGGGAAAGGGGTTGGAGCGACGGAGAGCTCGAGCTCAGCTCGGGCTCTAATGGCGGTCGAGAGAGGAGAGAGCTGGGGGAGGAATGAGGCGAGGAGGAGCTCGGGGACGGCTGCGGGAGGCTTATCCCCTCCTTGCCAGAGCGAAGCAGCGGCCAGGCAGGCACACAGGTGCGTGGCCGCGCCGGAGGGAGCGGGGGCCATCTCCTGCTGCTCGCTGGCACGAGGATGACGACAGGGCTAGCTGGGCTGGGCAAGGGGTTAGTGACGCGTAAGGTTTCTTTCTATTTTTTTATTTCTATTTCTGTTAATTACTTACTGACTTTGTTTCGTTTTATTTTTGGCTCCAAACTATTCGTAAAATAGTTTGAAACATGCTGAAATGTTATTTGGAATATTTCCAAATATATATAAAAGTTTTAGCATTTTTGAAAACTTTGAAATATTTGAAATCAATTATATAGTTGATTTCAGTAGCTTTTAACTTTAAAATAAAATGCCAAAAGCACTTTGAAAATATCTTCTACCCCTGATATTTTGTTTTCAACATTTATTAAAAATGATGAACTTTTCTATTGTCCATTTTGGAATTTTTAATTTGCCACCAAAATTGAAAAGATTTTGAATATAGAGTTGCTAGGGTTTGCTTTGGTTTTCATTGCTTTGCTTTTGATTTCATTTCATTTTCTTGGATGCAATGAAGAAGACATGAGCACAACTTGTTATACTCTAATAGGGATCAGGGATGTGATAGAACAACAAGCAAAACTAAAACAAACTAAAAAAGTAAAGAGCGGGACGCTCCAAGTATAGCACATAACATATGAAGTGATAAAAATATAGCATGGAGAAGGACGAACTGATGATTGTTAATGGAGAAGGGGATGCATGGGGGCATACCCAAGCTTATGCGCTTGAGTCTCCTTGAATATTTCTTGGGGGTACATGGGATCATCCCCAAGCTTGAGCGCTTGACACTCCTAGATCTTCTTTCATCATCTTCCATCGCATACTTGAAAACTCCCCTCATACGAAACTCATCATAAGCTGATTAGAGTGGTTAGTGCCCATAATAAAATATATTTTTTCTTTACTGTAAATAAAGTTTTTCATGAAGATCTACTATTTCTAAAGATTGCCAAAAGGTTTCTGCAAAGAAAAAGCAAGCTTAATATTTGCAAAACAATGAAAATGCAAAACAGGGACAAAATCTGGGAAAAACAGACCATTAGGTAGTAAATAATTGTTTCAGGGCACTTCTGCTACTCAACTAAAAAAACTTAGAACAGATGCGAGAAATTCAATTATATAGAGCATACTGTGAAAAAAATTCAAATAAAAAAGATGATCTGGTGATTTTTGGGTAATTGTTCCGTCAAGCAGACATAATCTGTTTCTGGACAGCATGTCACAACTTTTGAACTTTCTTGCAATCAGAGACTAAAACTTGACATAAAGCTTGAAAATAAAGATACAATGATGTTGCTACAGTAGTAAAAAACATCAAGACCACTAAAACTGAAAGCAAAAACAAATTGGGTTGCCTCCCAACAAGCGCTTTCTTTTATGCCTTTGAGCTAGGCATGATGCAAAAGAAGGATCAAAATTCACCAAAGTCACCAGAATCATCAAAACCTTCAAACGGATCCTCAACAAGTTCATCCTTATTTTTCCTAGGGAACGGGTACATACCTTTTGCTTTCCCACGTAAGTGTATGTGTCCTTTACCTATATCAATGAAGCCTTTCATGGCTCGGAGGAAGTCCCTTCCAAGCACTATGTTTCCTTGGTTTGGCTTCATGCTGAAGAAATCAACCGTTGCATTCCTTTTAAAGAATGTAACCTGTACATCTTTTACCTTTCCCTGGATCTCAGAAATATCCCCATTAGCATGTTCATGATAAGATGAAAAATTGTCCATGTTTAAAAGGCTTAGATAATCATAAACAACTTTTTGCATTGTAGAAACCATGGATCCAATATCACAATAAGCACGAAAGTCTTGGTTAGAGATGCTAATTCTAACAAAAGGCTTCTAGTCATCATCTATTTTCAAAATATTTTTCTTATCAACCATGGGGTTCTCTCTTTCTCTCAAGTCTAGATCATCTATTCTTCTTTCAATGGTAGCAAGTCTATCTATAGTAATGTCAAATCCATGATCATAAACAAAGTAATTAGATAGACCATGTATAATATCAAGAGCTCTAGCCTCATCACACTCTAAAAAAATCTCCTTCAACTATATTATCAAGAGAGTGTTTACACCACCTAAAAAGACCATGATAAAAATTTCTAAGCACAATTTTGATAGGCATCCAAGGCATAATTATTTTATGTGCTTCAGAAATTCTATCCCAAGCATTCTACATATTTTCTCCGTTCCTTTGATGGAAATCTAGGACCTCAGATTCCCTCAAAGCACCAAATCCTAACATGCTTGACTAAGCAGAAAGGATAACCAAAAGCAAATCAACTATTGTTTTGTGGTTTTAGGTATAAGACTCTAAAGCAAAAGCTTGAAAGCAAACTAACAAGACTAAAAAGCAAAGGTAAAAGATAGTGTGCAACCCCCCTATCTTGAAGACTGGAGTCCCCGGCAACGGCGCCAGAAATTTGCTTGATGACGAGTTGATGGAACTATACCTCTCGTCCCTCGTTGGTTACCCCAAGTGGAAGGTTAAGATGTAGTCAGCAACAGATTTCCCTTACACGGTGAATTTAAGGTTTATCGAACCAGGAGGACTCCAGGGATCAACAAGTAGGTGTGTGCTGCTCTCGCGCTAGTAGAAGACGTGGACCTGCACACACAACAAATAACTTTGCCCCCAAAAAGTTCAAAGAGGTTGTCAATCTCTCCGGCCTTATCTTTTGCAAAGGATCAAACACTAGCGGGAATAGAGATGGTGATTGCAACGGAAAAGGAAATAAAAGCAGTAAATGGTGGAGGTGTAAACAGTGGTGGAAATATGGACCAGAGTCCCATGATTTTCACTAGTGATGTATCTCTCCCAAAAGACGATAAAAAACTATGCTGGGTAAACAAATTACAGCTAGGAAATTGAAAGAATTATAAACGCCCCGCAATGCTAATCATGCAACTAGAAAGTTAGAGGCTCATAAGTATGGGCAGTACGCCAAGACAAGTAGACCGTTTATCCATCAACATCTACTCACTAATCATCCACCTTGAGATATCTATCTAGCACATCTCGCTGGTATTAATTTGCGAGCCCCACCCAAAGTGTAAACTCAAAGCAACGGACAACTGCATTAACAAACTTTGCGTAAGGTAAACAATCCTTGCAACCATGGTTACAAGCACAATTGTTTTCTCCCTTGTGGAAAGAGCACATCCCCTAATCTCATGTTTCTATCACTCAAGCTAGCCATAAGGGGGCATGAACCCACAATATTGCATAACGCTCCCTCTTGTAGT
The DNA here is from genome assembly GCF_904849725.1 of Hordeum vulgare subsp. vulgare. NCBI lineage: Eukaryota > Viridiplantae > Streptophyta > Magnoliopsida > Poales > Poaceae > Hordeum > Hordeum vulgare. The sequence continues at coordinate 220,706,791 of NC_058518.1, forward strand.
TACAATCTACTACTTGGACAAAGCAATATAAAGCAACGGAGAACATGCATGAGTTGCTCAAGAACAAAATATAAAAGGAGAACCAAATATATAACTCATCACAATCTGAAAATAATCGCATAATCCATCGGATCCTAGCAAACTCAGCATAGCAACATCAGGTAAATTACATAGATGCCTTGATCATGTAGGGCAACTCACAAGGGCTAAGCGTTGAAGCACAATATTGGAGAGAAGACATCACATATATACTCGTCATGGACCCATGATCCAAGGAGGACTACTCACGACACGTCCGGGAAGCGTCCATGGTGGTGGATAAGCTCCCGGAGGTCAATCCCCCCTCCGACAGGGTGCCGGGAAGAGGTCTCCTCGCGCTCGCTATCTCGGAAGCGTTACGGCGGCGGAACGGTTTTGAAATTCGCGATGCGGGATATATCATTAGGGTTTTCGTTTCGGGAAGTAAATACATGCCAAAGGAGGGCGCCAGGGGTGGACCCGCCATCGAGGCGACCTGGTGGCGCGACCAAGAGGGGGCCCGCGCCAGGTGGCCGCCTGGGCGAGGCTTGGATCCCCTCTCGCCCACCTTGGTGCTTCCAGAAGCTTTCGTCACGCTGATTTTTATATATTTTTCTTGGAATTTTTTGGACTCTTAAAAATGGGGTAAAGTCCGTGCAAATAAAAGATATCAGCAGACAGAAACTGGCACTGGGTGCACTAAGTTAGTAGGTTAGTCCAAACATGTGTAAAAAGGTATGAAAGTGTAGCAAAACACATAGCAATGTCACCCAAAAGAGCATGGAACAAACATAAATTATAGATATTTTTGGGACATATCAATGATCCATGAGATGCACCATGTTGTCGGGGATTCAATCAATCCGTATGCAATTCCTTTTGTCTACCACTATGATACTTGCCCGAGATTCGCTCATCGGTATCCCTATACCTTGTTCAATCTTGTTACCGACAAGTCTCTTTACTATTTCCGTAACACACCATCTAGTGGCTAAATCCTTAGTCATAATGATCTCATTATGGTGATGCATTACGGAGTGGGCCCAGAGATACCTCTCTGTCACACGGAGCAACAAATCCCAGTCTTGATTCGTACCATCCCAATAGACACTTTCGGAGATACCTGTAGTGCACCTTTATAATCACCTAGTTACGTTGTGACGTTTCATACACCTAAAGCACTCCTACGGTATCCGGGAGTTGCACAATCTCATGGTCTAAGGAAATGATACTTGACATTTGAAAAGCTTTAGCAGACAAACTACACGATCTTGTGCTATGCTTAGAATTGGGTCTTGTCCATCACATCGTTCTCCTAATGATGTGATCCCCTTATCAATGACATCCAATGTCCATGATAAGGAAACCATGACCATCTATTGATCAATGAGCTAGCCAAGTATAGGCTCACTAGGGACATGTTGTGGTCTATGTATTCACACATGTATTACGGTTTCCGGTTAATACAATTATAGCATGAATAATAGACAATTATTATGAACTAGGAAATATAATAATAACCACATTATTATTGCCTCTAGGGCATATTTCCAACAGAAAGCAACTGTCTTTGAAAGAGTCTGAGGGGCACCGAATTGTGTTGTGCCTAGTCATGAATTATCTGAAATGCTCAATGCACACTATTAGGCCGCACATGCATTGCCATCAATCACCAAAGCCACTTAGGGAGAAATATGCCCTAACAAAGATTTTGCTAACTCTAACTCTAGGTTCTCGTAAATACATCCTATTGGAGAGTCCCGCATTCCAAACAATGGCTTGATTCGTGAGAAGACTCCAAAGATACTCTCTAGTGTTCTTTCAAGAACTTGTGCTCATCACTTTTCTGATTTCCCTTCCTCCGCCAACCCCTATGAATGGCTACATACAAATGTCGTTCATATTTTTTTTGAGTTGCTCTTTATATACAATGTACAACAAAGTATCTTACCGAGGATTCGTTCTTTCTAAGTTGTCATGGGTTCCGTAAGAACTTTGAATTGCTATTAGATCTTTTGAAATCCGCAGTAGCCTATAGATCTTGATCTTTCTCACCTGCTTGCATTATGGTTAATTCTATATGTCTAGCAACATTCATTAAAATCCTTTGTGATCTTTCTTTGATCTAATTGATTCAACCTTTGTGTGAATGCACGCAGTCATGAGTTGATCCTCAAAACTTATCTTTCTGGCTCAGACGCCTTCTAAACAGGAGGTGGCTCTCAGCAAATCAACCTTGATTGATTGTTCATCTAATTCTAATCAGCTTATTCACCCTTCAACAGAATATCCGATTCTGATACACCAACCTGGAAATCATAATTCCTTTGGTATTTAAGCATCATAATTATTCAGATGTTCTATAATCTGATGCCTTGCATTCTATCTTCCTCTGATTGAGTACCGATACTCACATCAGGTCCTTTGTGGATCGGCACACCCATTGTTGGGTTATTATCCGATAACATCCTTCACATTCAAAATTCTTGCGATATTCTTCCCCTAATACATGATACCATTGTTTAGATGTGTCTTATCCCCGTGATAAGTTGTATCCTATGCTTTTGTCAGCCCTGCTCTTCAAGGATGTGTTAATTACTCTTGAAGTTTTTGGTATATATTCATAAGATGCCTCGATGGGTTGAACATATGCCTTCCTAAATCCGTGTGATCACAAGCGTTTTCACGAGTCTTACCCTTCTAGTGTTTTGCCAGATGATCTTTCCAAGCTATAGCTCTACCAAGGCGAGGAGTAAATGGCAGGTGATGCATTGATGAATTGGGAGTCAACCTTGAACTGTGTGTTCATGCCCATGGAAACGACGTTGATCCTATCATAGAAGCTACTCGTATCAATAATCATTCATTCTATGATTTAATCTTGTATCTTAGATTTGGTACTTTGCAATCGTGGTTCAGACCATGATTGATCCTCTTTGATCCCATATGTAAGCAAGTTAAAGCACTTCTCTTCTTTAGACCAATACATCGGTCCAATGTTTAGTGTTGATCTACCTCCGAGTATTATTCCTGGTAGCTCGAGAATATCACAAAGCTACATAACTTCTTGTGGGCTCCTCATCAACTATGCTATTTTCGTTGATTCCAGTTCCCTCGTGTTTTGAGTTGTTGGACACTCAAGGACACTGATAACTGTATCGAGTTTGCATTGCGATTCAACAAATCTTAGTAATCTTCTTTGCTTATGGGTTTGTACTCGATCATGTCATTCCAAGCTGTTAGGCTACATCATCATTATCATCATGCTAGAGCTTGACCATGCTATCTGTGTCCTTCATCCCTGGAACACATTTCCAACTTTGTGTTAAGCTTACATCGAGCTTTCAAAGACAATTTCGATTCTGAGCTAGCACTCTAATCAGTGGTTCCGAAAACTTTTCGCTTCACCATTCCTTTGCTTGATGTTGTTGCTAAACAATTACATCTTCATGAAACTTCTCGACAAATGTGTCATGATCATCATCAACATTCCAAGCTCTTCCTGGGTATGAATCAAATTCATGATGAGGAATACCATCCTCGCTCCTCGATGATTTGTGTTATCATCGGCAATCTTATTGACTTCCCACCAACACAAACTTGATCATGCTTTGTGTTGTCCCTTGAGTTCCTTGCTATTCGGATTATTTTATCTTCAACCTTGGGGTTTTACCATCTTTTATGTCAAGAATGTTGTGAGAATTGTTTTGCACCTCTTCAGAATTCCGGATATAGTGATACTTCTTGCCATCACCATTCATTTCTTAGTCCCCGTGTTTTTTTAAAAGGGATAGAGAAAAGTGAACTCTGATGTGTGGTTCCAATACTTCTAGCAACCCTATTTCTTTGAAGATAAAAACTAATTGTGTCATTCTTAGTGCGTTGATTGTCGACTCACCATTTTAACATTGGTCGTGCTATTCAGTCCGTATTTCTCAGTGCATCCTTCGAACAATGATTAATTGTTGATGTTCCCTCGAGCATACATCATTATATAATTTGATTTGATAAATGCTAATTCCTTGATCTTATAATTTTGGAAACTCATCCCTATCGAAATCTTGAGGGATTGTTGCTGAGCCCATCGGCCACACCCTCAACTTCTCCATGTTCCACGATGAAGCTCTTGAAAGCATTATCTTTGTGCCTAGCTCATGAAGAATATGTTTAATGGAAGAATTGTTTTCCCAGAGTTCATGTGCATTTTATCACCGTGAATACAAGAATGTTTTGTTTCACTGCCTCTGGGGTAATACCAGATCTTTCACGCATGTGCGAAGTATTATATATTTTGAAGATTTGTTATCCTCACTTCATATAACTTTTCTTAGCACCCCAAGCAAGTGACTGATTGGATCAAGGAAAATAAGTTCCATCATAAGAGCTAATCTAGGCTTACACAAGGACTTTGTTATCCTCGATGATGGTCCCCAAATTAGAACTCAGATGCATTTCATTGTAAGAATTCCATGTGGGAACGAATGTTTTGATATTGTGTTCATGTGTCTTACAATTCAACTCATGATTCAAGACTTGCTTCCATAGTCCATATCTCGAGAATCATGCATCATCATTTTTTCTTCTCACGCATCCTGAGTCTGGGGTATCCTGACACCAATCAGATCTGAATCTCGGGCAGATATGATGGCTGGAATATTTTCCAATAATTTAACTCTAGTCTTTATGTAACCCGGTATGGTGATGTCTTGTTTAGAACACCTAACCAAAGGGCCTATTGTTATATTATCTTCCTTAACAAGATTAACCATTCTCCCCTAAGTAAAGTGTATGACTTATTCTATAGGTTGTTCTTGATGTATCCTTTGTGTACCCAAGGTCCGACCTTTACCGTATGGCCTTGTCGATGCTACCCCTGAAGCACGAATGTGGTATTTCAAATGTCAGCACAGACATTGGAAGCACAATGCCAAAATGTTTTTGATCAATTATCCAAACTATGTTTTATGGGTAATCATTATGATTATCCTTGCCCTTTTATCAAATGGTTATGTACTTGATGGCCTATCATGTATACCATACTCTATTTTCCCTCGGGAATTTTATACTCTAATACTTGTGTGTGTGAACTCATTTTACTTTCCATTGCTTTGTTTAACCTTTTCTTGTAATCTAACTTATCCGAGCAGTGGTAATTCCATGCTTTGGTACAATCCTTGGTGTCACAACTATCTGACCCTGTTACTATAGTGGGTAACATTCCAATAACCGCCGGTGGATGAGAACTTTGCCTATTGGTCCTCCTTGTTTCAACGAGCAGGAAAATGGTTCTATTCGTCCCCCGCCCTTGGTGCCGACATGGTTGTCAACATAACTGACAAGCTATCCTCTGACATGTCTTGCTACCAAGACCGTGCAAGATGTCACTGCTCTGCGTTCTCTTAACCCACTTGGTGGGCCCATAACCCAAAGTTCCAGAGGATCGAAACCTGACTCACATGTACATCTATGATTCCAAAGTATCCTTTGCATTTGGATTCGTGTGAAATTCCCGAGCCACCATCCAATAGGACGATCTGTTCTTGTATCAGATGCAATATTTATTTTCATTGCCCTAAATCCCATTTCATGGTTGTTTAGGTACCAAACGATTGCCTTACTATTTAAAACCTTTTGTAACGACTAAGATGTGGTCCTTTCCTATTTAGGGGGCGATGCCCCAAAATGGAAAGAAGCGCATCTATGCATTTCGCAAGCAAGATAAACATAGCACATACATAAATAAAGAATGATAAATAGGGAATTGTTTGCCATCTCACATAGATAATATCAGAGTTAAATCCACACATTTATTCAGACAAGGTAGGTCCGCTACGGACTACATAACATGAGAAAAAGGCTATGCTATCCCACATGCTTGCCCACGATCACGACCACTGCCTCAGTCTTCTGGATAGTTCACGTACAGGCGGTCGTTCTCCTCATCGTACTGCCACGCCAGCTGCGTGCCATCGGGATCACCTGTGTCGGGCGTACCTGTACCTGTTGGGGTGTTGGAGTAATCTGTGAGCCACAGGGACTCAACAATCTATGACCCCGGTACCGAAACTAGTCAAGTTATTAGGTGAGGAAGGTTCAGTGTTTAGGTTGCAGCATCCTAAGCATTTATGGTAGCTAACTTACGTAGAACATAGTTTTAAATATGTGGTGGTCTACGCTAGCGGTCGAAGACTAGCTGATCACTAAGTGATCGTGAACACCTACTTACGTCAAACATAATCACACCGTGTTCCCGATCGAAGAGAGGTCTTCGAAGGGGACAGTCACGGTTACGCACACGGTTGGCAGCTTTATTAGAATTAGTTCAAGTTATCTATAACCGGATGTTAAAAAAATGATCCATGTTGCCACATAACCGCGGGCACGGCTTTCCGAAAGATTAAACCCTGCAAGGGTGCTCCAACTAGTCCATCACAAACGGTCACAGGCCGCAAAGTAATCCTCTATCACGAATCTCGTGATGTCGTCGGATTCCTTAGAGGAAAACCTCAACTCCGGGGAGAACCAAAGCTTCACCGGGATTCCTATACGCAAGATATATCAGTAAGGTAAGACAAGACTTGCACGACCTCCCGACGTGTCGACGACCCCGATAAGAGCCGCGTATATCAGACTCAGGACACGCCGGATAAGCGAAGCGTACGGTGGCCAGAGAAATCTCCCGAGTTGCCCCGGGATGGCCCCGCATGGTGCTCTAGTTTGGACGAACACTCATGAGTAGCACTGGCCTGGGTTGTTGATTAATTCCTCGGGGTAGCTATTTCCTATGCAAATTATTATTAAGTGATTAGCAAATTGACACCAATGTTGGGTCCTGCTGGACAAGTCTTAACACTACACGATTTATCAAGGGGGTCCCCATAACAACCCCGAACGTGTTAGGAGCGATCAGTTATGGAATCAAACACCAGTAGCCGGAAACTAAGGCGGAAATAACGGAACAAATCACCCGGCAAAGGCTAGGCCTTCCATAATTTACGAAGTATATAGGTGCATTAATTAAATAACAGATTAAAACATAATGATATCAAAACTCATGTTATCACACGAGACAATTGCACCTGCAACTAGCAACGCTAACATTAGAAGCTGAGAAGCCTACTTAGCCATACAATATTAGCTAGGAGGGGAAAGTGTTTGGGTTTCATGGCAATATCAGGAGGCAATTATATCAGTGGTAGGTAGCAAGCATATGACAAAGGAAACGTGAATCTAGGCATAACAAAGCTAGAGACGGTATCAAGGTCACGGTCATCTTGCCTGTGATGTCTTCATCTTGGAACTGCTCTTGTTCATCCTGCACGTACTCTCCCGAATCCACATACTCGCTCTCCGATCCAGGTGCTACCCAATATAAAACAACATCCAACGAACAAGAACACAACATGATGCAACAAACACATGATGCATGAGATGAGAATGTAGCATGCATCTCTATTCTAGTCACTTGCATGTACATGAGAAGAAAAGACAAACTTCTGGACAGAACTTCACTCTAAGCTATCTTTACAAGCATTAAGATGACATGGACAGATGCATGACGAGAAAACGATGCAAAAACATATAAAGAACGTTGAGAACGGAGCTACGGATCAACCGGAAACTACGAAACAAGAAATGGAGTCCTACGGATCAAATCTACCACAAGCACTCTCCAATGGCATACTTCTGGTATTCCCAGGTTTCCACATGACCAAACAAACAAGTATAGGTGGGGTGGAGCAAATAAACTCACCACACCACCAACTATGCACTCACAAGCTTCAAAACAACAAAACTATGCAATCTGTCCTAAACAGCATCATAGCAGTTTGAGAGCAACATGCAAAGCACCTACAACCACCCAAATCTGCCAAACAAGATATGTGGCAAAAGCTATTCAAAAGCTCTACAAGCATGAACAAAAATATAATACAAAGGAGTTACACACAGAAAGATCTACATGTGCTAACTTGGCCAAAAATAACAGATTTCAGGGACTTAGCGAAAATCTCAGATTCTCACCAGCTGTTTATGCTCTGAAGCATTTTGACAGCCCCCAAAACAATATCTACAGGAAGTGAAAGTGCATGAAACTTGACAGAGAGCTAGACAAACACAAAAGCTCCAACTCTCTAGCTGATTGCAAGGGCTGATTCCCAACACATGAACTTTTGCAACCACAACTACAACTCTACAAGGGAAGAAAATAACAGCAGTTCCTCAGACTTAGTGAAAATCACAGATTTTCACTAAGTTGACAATTTCAGCCGCATGCCTACTTTGACAAGACACAACTTGCACATACAAACTCCTAAGCATGAAACAAAACCACCATGCTGTAGAGGGGTTCACCCACTACTGACGCATCAAGGAATCACCCTCTTAGGCTCATCACACCACTTGGCACCAAGCTCTGATTCCACCAATGACATCTCCAGAAATTGTTTCAAAGTGAAATCTGATTCCACCAATGGAAAAATGACATCTCCAGAAATTGTTTCAAAGTGAAATCTGATTCCACCAATGGATTCCTGGGATGATTCTACCCCAAAAACATATATAATACCTAGGTACTTGCATAGAACAATTAGGCACAAAGCTAAGATGAAGAACTACATGGAATCACATAGATGCAAATAGTGCCATATCACATGTGTTGCATACTAGTTCATCACCTACACATGCACTTGCACACACTCACAACTCCAATGGTGCACATGAGGGGTATTCCTCATGTTCATGGGCCTTAGAACACCACACACACACACACACATACATCAAGCATACACAAGTGCTCATGCACACACACCTACACATGCTAGTCTCCAAACACACACATGCTTACACTCACAACACTAGCACTAACACAAACAAGTTCATGCTTGCACACAAGTGCTCACTAAGGCAAAACCATGCCTTGGGCATGTGGGTGTCACACACACACACTCACATGGGTACATACACACTCACAAGCTCTTGGGTGCTTGCACCACACAAGCACACATACACATGGAATCTTGCACACACACGTACATCCTACACACATACACTAGCACTACTAATCCCTACACATGCACACTAACTAAGAAAGGGGAAAACCCACTGGTTTAGATCTTTGACAACAACAATTTTGCTGCCCAAGCAACACAACTAACAAACAAATATAAAACAGCAAAATAAAATAACAAAAAATAAAAGCGTGGCTTGGGGGGTCGAACCCTCAACCTACTGGCCACAACAACTACACAACACCACTTCACTACTGCCCAAGGCTCGACACAACAGAGGAAGCTAGCAGGGTAAGCTCTCCCCTGCTGCTACTGTGCCACTGAAAAAATAAGCAAAAGGGGGCGCCACTGGGTTTCAAACCCACGATCAGGCAATTTGCAAAACCCCACCTACCACTGTGCTACTGCTATTGATTCTTAACAGAGAGGGGGGCTTTGCTCTTTTGAGCAACCCCCTCTGGATCTGCTACAGGCCGACGGTGGCCGGAACAGGGGAAGGTCACCACCGGCGCTACGCTACAAGTCGAGCACGGGCTCATCGCTAGGAGGAAGAGGGGACTCCCACAAACCCATTCCACCACTAAGCTCGACGAGAGAAGCCCTACCACTACTGCTCCATGAGCACGTAATGGCGCCAGCGACAGAGAAAGCACGACGGCGATGCTACAGACCTACACGCGATTTACCGACAAGGGAAGGGGGAGGAGTGCATCTCCTCACCCACTAGACGAGTAGGACACGCCTGTCGGAGAGGAAGCAGGGGACGTCGTGGAAGAAGCCGATGCGGAGGTGGTGGTCGGAGCGGAAGGGGTCGATGAGGAAGTAGTGGAAGCAGGGGCGATAGGCGACGATTAGCTGGGGGAACGGACTCCCCTGAGGTCCCTCGTGCTCTTGGGCTGCTTGGAGAGGACAGAGGTGTACGACAACGATGACGACGAGCTCTTCACGGATCGGCCATGGCAGAGGTGGAGCTCGCCTACCTGCTGCCAACGATGGAGAGGGAGGAGGAAGATGGGAAAGGAGGTGGCGACGCTGCGAAGGAACCCTAGCACACTGCCCGGACGCCAAAGGTTAAATAGAGGGGCAAGGGAGGCCGCTTCGACGTCCGTGAGCCACAACGTTGCCTCTCTGTCTCGCCTCTCTGTGACGAACTAACAGAAAGGAGGGGGGAAGAGGAAGACGGCGTCAACACGAACGGGCTGCTGCGCGAGGGGCTACTCGGCCAGCGATGGGGAGGAGGCCCACTCGGAGGCGCCATGTAAAAAAAGAAAAACCCACTGGTTTTTTTCTATTTAGAAACAAAATAGAGAAAAATATATATACACAGGCAACACTGTTGACCCTAAAATAAAACGAAAATGCCCCTGGTCATTAGGGAATTATGACCCAATAAAATAAAATGAAAAGAGGATTTTTGGAGCATTTAAATATTTACGAAACAAAATTAAATGACCTGTTTTGTGAATATCTACCCCTCTCAAACATAGATTCAAAACACATTAAACCTAGCACCACATACACCACAAACCACTCTAAAATATAAACATTTTTGAACGAGGGTTAGAGCAAATAAAACTTGAGCTTGAGAAAATAGAGAAGGGGGGAGGTTTGAAACCTATTTGCTCACTAGCGTAGTTCCACCCCACTTTCAAACACCACTCCACATCACATAGCACATCAACATCACAACCACATTCATGGACCCACAATAACAACAAACACAATGAAGGCAGGGATGAATGGATGCATGAATGCAAAGGGGAGACAAGGTATGATCACATGAAATAACACATGGCAATATATCTCACAAGGCAATGACATGATGGACCCACATACATGAAGATTCCAAATATGGCAAGTTACACTCTGGGGCATTACACCTTTGTACCATCGCATATTACTCACAATGATTTCCATGAGTTACAACTTGAGGAATAATTTGTGTCCTCTTCCCTGAGTTCGCCGACAGATGCCCAACCTTGTGTATCTACGTGCTTCCACAATTATGTCTTGTATCACATTCGTAGGGCCATGAAGATCCCGAGGGAAGGATGACGACTCCATCAGGTTGTCCTTAATGAGAGTATTGAATGCATCCACAAGAAGGACCAACCCCTTCAATGAGGGAAACGAAGACAAGAAGACTCGTTAGAATTGTGTAACAAAACGTTTCTCCCTTACCCCTACCTCTTAATTCTCGGGACGAGAATTTCTTTTAGTGGTGGAGAGTTGTGACGCCCCGGTAGTTGAGCTACAGTAATCACACGCTAATAGTGCCGTGTCGTCAAGGTTAACTAAGCAAAGTTTCCACTTGATGAAAATCAAAGCCATTTCCAAATTTAAAATAAAATCTAATAAATTATTTCTTCAAATTGTAAAATAAAAATCTTGGTTGGGTTGCAAATATTCTTTAGGTATTTGTCAAATTGAAACCAACATTTTTTTGAGTATCTAAGTGCCTCAAAACAATTAAAACTGAGGCCAAAACTATTATTTAAATGCCTTTTAAGTTATAGAAATTCCAAACTACTTCAAATAATTCTCAAACTTTTTGTGGCACTGCCTCATTCTACAATATGAATAATGGACCTAGTTACATATTTTATGAAAGTAAATTGTTGATAAAATTAAATGCAAAACAAAAACAAATAAAAAGGGGAAAATAATAAAACTCCCCCTCTTCCTCGACCTCGGCCCATTTGGGCCGGCCCAACCAAACCGGCCCATTTAGCCCACCCCCACCCCGGGGTATAAAACCTCCCTCCACCGAAACCCTACCTTGAACGAGCCCCCATTTCTGCTCACCCCTCGTGTCTCTCAACTGGCGGCTGCGCCCTCCACGCGCCCCCAACACCCGACGTCACCGCACCGGCACCCCATAGGAGCTCCGCCGCCGGCCGTTGGTCCTCTTCACCCACTCCCTTGCCGGCTCCACCTAGCCACACCGTCCCCTCTCCTTAGCAACGCAAGTGAGCCACATGGGGTCTACCCTTCCCCTCTCAAGTCAGGCGACCACCGCCCTCCTAGCCATCAAAGTCGGGCATCACCACCACCACCGGTTGGATCCCCCACTGCCCCATCGGTCGTGATGCAGCCGTCACAGCCGCTCCCATCCACGCGAGCCCGCAACCCCCGCCACTGCCAGCTGTTGTGCAACGCCGCGCCACAGCCACACCTCGCCACCCTGCACCTGCGGCTTGTTCTCGCCCTCCGCCCGCCCACAGGACCGCGTGCTTCGGCCGCGCACTAACTCCCGCACGGCGCCCTCCCGCATCGGCATCGTGCCCCGCCAGCCGCAATGGCTTTCGTCTCACCCGTGGCCACCGCGCGCCCCTGATGTTAGCTGTGGTTCCCTTGCAACGGCGCCAAGAATAGTCGTGTTGACGGCACCAGGAATCCTTCAGCTGCGGCTACGCCTTAAGGGACTTCCTAGGCAAGTATGCAAATGATTTCCCCCGTGGCCTTGGAGCCTTGCGTTGGTGTTCTCTCGAAGCGGAAAGGGTGATGTAGCACAGCGGTGGTAAGTATTTCCCTCAGTTTGAGAACCAAGGTATCAATCCGGTGAAGGAGTATCACAAGATCCTGCACAAACACAAAAGATTGCTCCCAACGCTATGAAGGGGTTGTCAATCCCTTATAGATTGTTCGCCAAGTGAGAACTGAAAGCAACACAGTAACAAAGCAAAGTAAAAGCGGAGGTGTAAACGATGGATGTGAATAGACCTGGGGGCCGAAGTGTTTACTAGTGGCTTCTCTCATGAAAGGAAGTAGACGGTGGGTGAACAAATTACTGTCGAGCAATTGATAGAACTGCGCAAAGTCATGATGATATCTATGCAATGACTATATCTATAGGCATCACATCCAAAACAAGTAGACCGATACTTTCTGCATCTACTACTATTACTCCACACGTCGTCCGCTATCCAGCATGCATCTAGTGTATTAAGTCCATAAGCACAGAGTAACACCTTAAGCAAGATGACATGATGTAGAGGGATAATCTCAAACCAATAATAAAAACCCCATCTTTTTACCCTTGATGGCAACTACTTGATGTGTGCCTTGCTGCCCCTACTGTCACTTGGAAAGGTCACCACATGGTAGAACCCAAAACCAAGCACTTCTCCCATTGCAAGAATCATAGATCTAGTTGGCCAAACAAAACCCAAGACTCGGAGAGACTTACAAGGATATCAAATCATGCATATAAGAAATCAACAAAGAATCAAATATATATCATAGATAATCTTATCACAAATCCACAATTCATCGGATCTCGACAAACACACCGCCAAAGAAGATTACATCGGATAGATCTCCATGAAGATCATGGAGAACTTTGTATTGGAGATCCAAGAGAGAGAAGAAGCCATCTAGCTACTAACTACGGACCAGTAGGTCTGAAGTGAACTACTCACGAGTCATTGGAGGGGCGATGATGATGATGAAGAAGCCCTCCAATTCCAAAGTCCCCTCCGGCAGGGCACCGGGAAGGGTCTCCAGATGAGATCTCGCGGAAACGGAAGCTTGCGGCGGCGGAAAAGTATTTTCGAGGCTCCCCTGATTTTTTGTTGAATATTTGGGAATATATAGGCCAATGATCTAGGTCAGGGGGCGGCCAGGGAGGCCACAAGCCCTGCCACCGCCGCCTCCCCCTGGTGGCGGAGTGGGGGCTTGTGGGCTCCCTGGAGCCCACCTTGCTTGGCCCAAAGCCCCGTGATCTTCTTCCATTCGGGAAAAAAATCATTTCTGGGTTTTTCTTTCGTTTGGACTCCGTTCCAAAATCAGATCTGGAAAGAGTCAAAAACACGGAAAAAACAGGAACTGGCACTTGGCACTGAATTAATATGTTAGTCCCAAAAAAGATATAAAAGGTACATAAACATCCAAAGAAGACAAGATAACAGCGTGAAACCATCAAATATTATAGATACGTTTGAGACGTATCAAGCATCCCCAAGCTTATCTCCTGCTCGTCCTCGAGTAGGGAAGTGATAAAGAATGAATTTTTGATGCTTTCATGCTACCTAGCATAGGTGTCCTTTGTAATTCCTCTTATGTGACGTGAATGTTCAGATCCATTAGATTCAAAACAATAGTTTGCTATTGACGTGGAAACAATAATAATTCAAGCATACTAGCAAGATAATCATTAACTTTCAAAATAACAAGGCCAAAATAATGTTATCCCTACAAAAGCATATAGTCTAGCTATGCTCTATCATCATTGCACAACAAATTTAAATCATGCACAACCCCGGTATTGGCCAATTAATTGTTTCACACCTTTACTTTCTCAAACCTTTTCAACTCTCACGCAATACATGAGCGTGAGCCATGGTTATAGCACTATAGATGGTGTTGAGTGTGGTGGAGGTTGCAAGACAAAAAGGAGAAGATAGTCACATTAACTAGGCATATCAATGAGCTGTGGAGATGCTCATCAATATATATCAATGTGAATGAGTGGGGACCATACAGATGATGCACTAGAGCTACGAGTATGTGAAAGTTCTTGAAGAAAACTAGTGGGTGTGCATCCAACTTGCTTGCTCACGAAGACCTAAGGCAATTTTGAGGAAGCCTATCATTGGAATATACAAGCCAAGTTATATAATGAAAATTTCCCACTATCTATATGGTGGTGACAAAACGAGAGACTCTCAATCATGAATATCATGGTGCTTAATATGCACAAGTGTGGAAAAAGTGGTAGCATTGTCCCTTCTCTCTTTTTCTTTCATTTTTTTTATTTTTTTGGTGGGATCTTTGGCCTCTTTTTTCTTGGTGGGCTTCTTTGGCCTTTTTTATTTCCTCACATGGGACAATGCTCCATTAATTATGATCATCACACTTTCAACTCAAAACTTAGAGCAACTATAACTCTATATGGAATGCCTTCGGTAGTGTACCGTGGCAATGATCTAGCATGGCATAGACATTAATGGAAACATCATGCTAGCTATCTTACGATTATGCAATGGCAATGTAGACGTGGTGGCACATGTCATGGTGGTAGTTGCATGGCAATATATCTCAGAATGACTTTGAAATAGCCATAGTAGGTAGGTATGGCGGCTGTTTTGAGGGAGGCTAATGGTGGGTTTTGTGCACCGGCGAAAGTTGCACGACACTAAGAAGATAGTGATGGTGGAAGGTGAAAGTGCATCTAAACCATGGACTCAACATTAGTCATGAAGAACTCATATACTTGTTGCAAAAGTTTTATTAGTAATCAAAACAAAGCATTCAACGCATACTCCTAGGGGAAGGGTTGGTAGGTATAAACCATCGCGCGATACCGACCGCCACGCCAAGGATGACAATCAATAGACTAATCATGCTCAGATTTCATCACATAGCGGTTCACCATACGTGCATGCTATGGGAATCACTAACTTCAACACAAGTATTTCTATATCCACAACACCTTACTAGCATGACTTCAATATTACCATAACCACAACTCAAAACTAATTGAGATGAATCAAACTTCTCTAACTATTCAATGCACATGAAGGTGGAAGTTTTCGTATCCCTTTGGATAACTACCCCTTTTGAGACTACTTTAAAATCATAGATCAACTACGAAGCCACGCACCGCTGCACTCTAAAAGATATAAGTGAAGCACATAGAGCAAAAGTATCTAGCTCAAAAGATATAAGTGAAGCATATGTGAGCTGAATTGTCTATCAAAAGATATAAGTGAAGCTCGACAAAATCACGGTAAGTGCATGTATCTCTCTCTAGGTTTGCAGCAAGGATGATTGTGATAAAAAAAGACTCCTACGATACAAGACTTTCCAAGCAAAAAAACATAACATGTGGTGAATAAAAATATAGCCCCAAGTAACGTTACCGATGGATTGAAGACGAGAGAGAGGGGATGCCTTCCCGCGGAATCCCCAAGTTTAGGATTTTACGACATCCTTGAATATCTTGGGGTGCCTTGGGCATCCCCAAGCTTGAGCTCTTGCCACTCTTTATCTCTTTGTCCATAAGAACTTCACCCAAAACTTGAAAACTTCACAACACGAAACTTAAACAAAAACTCGTGATAACATTAGTACAAGAAAGCAAACCACCACTTCCTTAGGTACTGTAGCAACCTTAAATTCTACTTGTGCTGATGTTGGGTTACTGTACTTTCAATCTTCCATGGCTAATACCCCCGATACTATCCATAGTTTCATCAAAATAAGCAACCAACACAACAAAAGCAGAATCTGTTAACAGCACACCAGTCTGTAGCAATCTGTATATTTCGTATACCTGTGGTACTTCAAAAATTCTGAATAATTACGGAAGTCTGATGAATTTGCGTAGAAATCAGCAGCAAAACGAATCAACTCAAAAGCTTGTACAGAACAAAAATGAAAATTCTTTTCGTGAGCAGAAAGTTTCTGTCTTTTCCAGCATGACCAAACGATCATCCCCAAGACTAATCATAACGGTTTTGCTTGGCAAAAACACAAAAATAAACACAAAAAACACAATCATAACAGAATTATGAAAGTGTGGAAAACACAAAACAGAAAGAAAAAGAATAGATCCGTTCGGTTGCCTCCCAACAAGCGCTTTTGTTTAACGCCCTTAGCTAGGCGAAAAGTGATGGAATCACGTATAGTCATCTTTGGTACTCAAACCATAGGTAGCCCTCATCATAGATTCATAAGGCAATCTTATTTTCTTTCTAGGAAAGTGCTCCATTCCCTTCTTTAAAGGAAATTGAAATCTAACATTCCCTTCCTTCATATCGATGATAGCACCAATAGTCCTTAGGAAAGGTCTACCAAGAATAATGGGGCATGAAGGATTGCAATCTATGTCAAGTACAATGAAATCCATGGGTACATAGTTCTTATTTGCAACAATAAGAACATCATCAATCCTTCCCATGGGTTTCTTGACAGTAGAATCCGCAAGATGCAAATTAAGAGAACACTCTTGAATCTCATGAAAACCAAGAATATCACATAAAGACTTTGGAATCGCGGAAACACTAGCACCCAAATCACACAAAGCATTGCACTCATAGTTTTTGATATTGATTTTGATAGTAGGTTCCCACTCATTATGAAGTTTTCCAGGTATAGAGACTTCTAGTTCGAGCTTCTCTTCAAGAGATTTCATCATAGCATCTACGATATGCACGGTAAAGGCTTTGCTTTGGCTATAAGCATGTGGGAGTTTGCAATGGATTGCATCAAAGAAATGCATTCAAACAAGGAGCAATTATCATAATTGAATTCCTTGAAATTCAAAGTGGGAGTTTCATTACTATCCAAAATTTTGACTTCTTCTACTCCCCTCTCCACAGCTTTATCATCAAGATAGGTGGTCTCTGGATCATTGGGGTGTTTTCAACCAAAGTGGATTCATATCCAGCCCCTCCATAAGTAGGTTTGACATGCGAAAACAAAGATTCAAGAGGAGTCACACCAAGCACTTTAAGATCTTCATGATTTGCATCACTAGAACGCACCCTTTTAAACCATTCACGTCTAGCGCAAATTTGGGCGGTTCTTTCTTTGCTCTCATTCATGGAGATACGCATAGCTTTCAAAGTTTCATCCAAGTTGACCTTGGGAGGAGCGCATCTAACTTTCAAAGCATCAATATCACAAGACATCCTATCAACGCTTTTAGCCAAATCGTCTATTTTGAGTAGTTTTTCCTCTATGGACGCATTGAAAATCTTTTGAGAGTTGATGAACTCTTTGATATTACTCTATAGATCAGAGGGTAATTTGTTGTGATTTCCATAAGTGTTGCCGTAGGAATTGCCATAATTATTAGAGGAGTTACTAGGAAAAGACCTAGGAACATAGTTTCCTCTAAAAGCATTAGTGTTGCCAAAATTGTTCCTACCAACAAAATTCACGTCCAAACTAGCGTTGCTACTCTCAATCAAACAAGATAGTGGCATGTCATTAGGATCTACGGTAGCGTTTCTACTAGCAACCAAATTCATCAACTCATCCATCTTAGCACTAAGCGAGTTAATTTCTTCTATAGCGTGCACCTTTTTGCTAGCAGGCGACCTTTCAGTGTGCCACTGAGAGTAGTTGGTCATGATATTGTCTAGAAGTTTTGTAGCATCTCCTAACGTGATTTCCATGAACGTTCCACCTGAGGCGGAGTCCAAGATATTGCGAGAAGCAAAATTCAAGCCAGCGTAAAAGATTTGTATAATCATCCACAAACTCAAGCCATGAGCGGGACAATTTCCAATCATAAGCTTCATCCTCTCCCAAGATTGTGCAACGTGTTCATGATCAGGTTGCTTGAAATTCATGATATCGTTACGTAAGGAGATGATCTTAGCCGGCGGAAAATACTTGGATATGTAAGCATATTTGCACTTATCCCAAGAATCGATACTATTTTTAGGCAAAGAAGAAAACCAAGTTTTTGCGCGATCTCGCAACGAGAAAGGAAAAAGTTTCAACTTAATCACGTCATTATCCACATCTCTTTTCTTTTGCATATCACAAAGCTCAGTGAAGGCATTGAGATGGGATGCGACATCTTCACTAGGAAGGCCATAGAATTTCTCTTTCATAACAAGATTCAGCAAAGCTACGTTGATTTCATACGATTCCGCACTAGTGGCAGGAGCAATCGGAGTACTAATAAGATCATTATTATTAGTGCTCGAGAAGTCGCAAAGTTTGGTGTTTTCAGCCATGATGACTTCAACAAACAAACAAGCAAACAAGCAAGCGAGAAAACCGACAAAGGGAAACGGCAAAGGCAAAAGAAAACAGCGAAGGAGAAAGGCTAATGAAAACGGCAAATGTGAAGTGGGGGGAGAGGAAAACGAGAGGCAACTGGCAAAAAAGTAAATGCAAGAGAAGAGTTTGTGAGACCTACTTGGATAGGTCTTGATTTCTCCTCCCCGGCAACGGCGCCAGAAATACTTCTAATGTTAGCTGTGCTTCCCTTGCAACGACACCAAGAATAGTCGTGTCGACGGCACCAGGAATCCTTTAGCTGCAGCTACGCCTTAAGGGACTTCCTAGGCAAGTATGCAAAGGATTTCCCCCGTGGCCTTGGAGCCTTGCGTTGGTGTTCCCTCGAAGCGGAAAGGGTGATGTAGCACAGCGGTGGTAAGTATTTCCCTTAGTTTGAGAACCAAGGTATCAATCCGGTGGACGAGTATCACAAGATCCTGCACAAACACAAAATCTTGCTCCCAACGCTATGAAGGGGTTGTCAATCCCTTATAGATTGTTCGCCAAGTGAGAACTGAAAGCAACAAAGTAACAAAGCAAAGTAAAATCGGAGGTGTAAACGATGGATGTGAATAGACCCGGGGGCCGTAGTGTTTACTAGGGGCTTCTCTCATGAAAGGAAGTAGACGGTGGGTGAACAAATTACTGTTGAGCAATTGATAGAACCGCGCAAAGTCGTGACAATATCTATGCAATGATTATATCTATAGGCATCACGTCCAAAACAAGTAGACCGATACTTTCTGCATCTACTACTATTACTCCACACGTCGACCGCTATCCAGCATGCATCTAGTGTATTAAGTCCATAAGAACAAAGTAACGCCTTAAGCAAGATGACATGATGTAGAGGGATAATCTCAAACCAATGATAAAAACCCCATCTTTTTATCCTTGATGGCAACTACTTGATGTGTGCCTTGATGCCCCTACTGTCACTGGGAAAGGTCACCACATGGTAGAACCCAAAACCAAGCACTTCTCCCATTGCAAGAATCATAGATCTAGTTGGCCAAACAAAACCCAAGACTCGGAGAGACTTACAAGGATATCAAATCATGCATATCATAGATAATCTGATCACAAATCCACAATTCATCGGATCTCGACAAACACACCGCCAAAGAAGATTACATCGGATAGATCTCCATGAAGATCATGGAGAACTTTGTATTGAAGATCCAAGAGAGAGAAGAAGCCATCTAGCTACTAACTACGGACCCGTAGGTCTGAAGTGAACTACTCACGAGTCATTGGAGGGGCGATGATGATGATGAAGAATCCCTCCAAATCCAAAGTCCCCTTCGGCAGGGCGTTGGGAAGGGTCTCCAGATGAGATCTCGCGTAAACGGAAGCTTGCGGCAGCGGAAAAGTATTTTCGAGGCTCCCCTGATTTTTTGCTGAATATTTGGGAATATTTAGGCCAAGGATATAGGTCAGGGGGCAGCCAGGGAGGCCACAAGCCCTGCCACCGCCGCCTCCCACTGGTGGCGGAGTGGGGGCTTGTGGGCTCCCTGGAGCCCACCTTGATTGGCCCAAAGGCCCCTTGATCTTCTTCCGTTCGGGAAAAAATCATTTCGGGGTTTTTCTTCCGTTTGGAGTCCGTTCCAAAATCAGATTTGAAAAAGTCAAAAACACGGAAAAAATAGGAACTCGCACTTGGCACTGAATTAATTAGTTAGTCCCAAAAAATATATAAAAGGTACATAAAACATCCAAAGAAGACAAGATAACAGCGTGAAACCATAAAAAATTATAGATACGTTTGAGACCTATCAGCCCCCACCCCACCTACCACTCGATGCTCGCCTCACCACCGGCCACTGCTGCCGTCGCCGCCCCATGGGCCTCAGGCCCGTTGGCCCCATCGCCGCCCCTTTGGCCGATGGCTTTGGCCTCGGTTGGCTTCGGCCGAACCCCTCCCTTGTTAATGAGTGGGTTAGGCCCCGCACAAAATGACAAGTGCCCCCCTAAAAATGTATATATATATATATATAAACCAAATATAAAAAAATAATGATAATTAATTAATTACATAAGTAGTTAATGATTAATTAGTTGACTTAATTAACCCTAATTTATCTGATTAACTAATTATAGTAATTAATTAGAATGATTAAACCTAATTTGTTTAATAAATTATGTTACTTAATTAGTAGTGTATGTCAGGTGGGTCCCGCCCACCTAATTAAACATGTTTGTTAATTAGTTAAGCCTGGATTTAAATTGTGACTATGATAGGTGGGGTCCACTTGTCAAATTGACGAGTCAACCCCTTAGTTGTACGCCGTTGCAGAGCTACTATCGAGTACCGAGGGTGACACCTCGATACGTACTCGTGATGTTAGCTGTGTAGTGTAATTAACTGACGGTGTCTCTCGGAGGCTGATTCCTCCTTCACCACCTCCAATGACGAGTATGTCGTACAAGCGATCAAGCTGGTCCATCGAGGGTGATTCCTCCCTGGCCATGTTGGCGATTACATCATTCAGAATCCATCGAGGGTGATCCCTCGGATCCCTCTGACGTTATAGCTGCACAGTTACTTGACCTTGCTACTTGGTACATGATGTGTGTTGCGGGTGAATTCCCGCATGGTTGTGACGGGGCGTGGCCGGGCATTCTAGGCCCTTGCCACACATCCTCGAGACGGGGCGATGACACCACATATCGTGGATTGTTGATCGTCACCGCAATGTTAATTAAAATGCTAAAGGGATTTGGGTATTTGATCTGAGTTGGTAGAGAGACCTTTTCGCATTAACCTTCACGTGTGAGAAGTTATGGGTACTCGACGTCATGGTATCAGCCTAAGCTCTTCAGACGTCAGCAATGGAGCGACACGTGCCCGAGTGGTCTGCATAAGCATCATGCTTGTATAAGAGGTGCCAGGATTGACCTCGACCTCCCTTGCATGGTGCAGGAGCGCAAAGGGTGATGGGACCATGAGCCATGCATGCTTAGGATTTAGACTCGCGGGCTGGCCTCTCTGTTGAGCCTAGGTAGGGTTGTGATGTGTTGATGTTCTGAGGCCAGGCATGACCCAGGAAAGTGTGTTCGGCCAGAGTTTATCAAGCGTGTTGGGTACTGTGGTGCACCCGTGCAGGGATGAATATTAACTATTCGAATAGCCTTGTCCACAGTTACACGACAACTCGGAATTGTGCCGCGATCTTATACAACTTCAATTGTTACTTAACTGGAATGTTTGCTCCGGGAATGCTTTCTCGGAGGGAGTCGGAGACGAATGTGTGGGTGTGACCTTAATGTAGGATCGAAAGTATGTCTAGATGGGGGGGGGTGATTAGACTACTTGACAAGATATTTTTTTTGCCTTTTCCCAATTTTACTTGAGAGGCAGCTACGACAGTTATAACAAGTCAAGTGCAACCTACACATGCAAAGTAAACATGCAAGTGTAAAGTAGAGGAGTAAGGATGGGAGATTAAACGCATAAGGTTAACACATCGATTTTTTTGCATGGTTCCTATAGGTGGTGCTATCGTACGTCCATGTTAGTGGAGACATCAACCCAGAGAGGGTAATGACTGCGAGAGTCCACAGAGGGCTCCACCCACGGAGGGTCCACAAAGAAGCGGCCTTGTCTATCCCACCACGGCTTACGTCCACGGAGGCCTAGCCTTACCCACGGTAGATCTTCATGAAGTAGGAAATCTCCTTTCCCTTACAAACATCTTGGTTCAACTCCACAACACGAAGTAGGAGGCTCCCAAGCGACACCTAACCAATCTAGGAGGGACCACCCTCCAAAAGGTAATAGATGGGGGTAGATCAATGAACTCCTTGCTCTTGTGCTTCTAAAGAAAGTCTCCTCAACACAAATCACTCTCTCATAGAATATGAATGGGTAGGAGAGGTTGATTTGGTGGAAAGCAGTTTGGGTAGGCTAGAGATAAAGTTTCAAATGATTGGATTGGAATATCTTGGTCTCAACACATGAGTAGGTGGTTCTCTCTCACAAAATGGATCTAGAAATGAAGTGTGTGTTCTGAGTGTTTCACCCACGAATGAGAGATGGGTGAAGGGGTATATATAGGCAACAACCAAAATCAAACCGTTACACACAAAAGTGCAAACTCGGTGACACCAAAGTGGACAACTCACTGGTACCGACAATTACTAAAGGTGTGAACTTCTGAATTTCGATGAGACCGATATGCGGAATTCGGTGGCACCGAAAAGGTGACTAACGGTTAGATGGCCAAGCTCGGTGGCACTGATACTCAACCTCGGAAATTCCGATTTTGTGTATCTTCGCAACAGAATGTTGGTCACAATGAACTTGGTAGCACCGATGCAGTTTTGGTTGCACCGATTTGGTGGGACTGGCTAGGGTTCCTTCTCAGGTTCAAACTCGGCGGGTCCGATGTGGAAATGTTAGTGACACCGAATTTGTGTATGTGGAACTTGACAGAGTGGATATGTGGGAAAAATTGTGTTTTGGTGGCTAACATTGAGCATTTGAGCAATAAGTTCATTTTACTACCTCACCCCCTTTAAATAGTATTGGCTTTCCTATGGACTCAAAAATGATTTGTCACAATATAAAATGAAGAGTCTTATAGCTTGAAGCTTGAGCCACTATTATTCCTTTCTTGCATCAAGGGGTTTCTCCACATAAACCTTAAGCCATAGCATCTTTTGAACTTTTCTGAAATATACTTGGAGAACACATTAGTCCAATGATGCATATGCTGTGATCAATTATCAAAACCACCCTAGGGAGCAATTGTGCTTTCAATCTACCCCTTTTTGGTAATTTATGAAAACATATAGATCAAAGCTTCGACAAAAGATATAATCAATGATTAGCATCGACGCTTTGAGAAGTATGTGAAAAGCATGATCTCCCCCTGAATTTGTGCATTATTTAAAATTTGCGTTTGAATGCAAATGCCCAATTGATTAGGATCATGGGTTACTCTTCCATGTCACATACATCTTTGTGGTGCATAAAAATAATAACAATGCACATGACACCAACAAGATAAGTGAGTGACCATCACAAGGAGAGCTAAAAGATTATATCGTAGCATCACACAGGATAAAGCGTATGATCAATCACAAAGATAGGATAAAGTCATCCAAAAACCAAAGTTTTTAAAACCAAATGGGAGCAAATCAAGTCAAAAGCTCTCTCTCACACGAAGTCTATGATCTATACATTTCCCCCCCTTTGGCAACAAGTTACCAAAAATTTCAAAAGTATAGAACTACTCGTCTCTTTGAGCAGCTGATGATGGAGTTGAGAGATCAACGTCGACGAAGGCTTTTTCTGAATGTCCTGGAGCTGGAGGAGTTGATACTAAAGGAGCTTGAGCAGGAGCTGGTGCCGAAGGTGCTGAAGCTTGTGCTGAAGATGTCTACCGTGTCTCCTTAGCAGGAACAACAACTCACCGAGGCTTAGCGCTGAACCTAGTAGTAGTGGGAGGAGGAGACTCATCCTCCTCCTCCTCATCATCTTCATCTTCATCTTCATCCTCTGAGCGTGGAATCTCCATAGAGTCAACTTCATGTTGAAGCTATCTAACAATGGTGGTCAACTCAGTTACGTTCATGCCCATGTCCATGTTCAGGCTGAAGAGGTAGATGGGGACGATCAAGCAGATATGCATGCTTGCCTAGCTTAGCATTGATGAGCATGTGGATGTAGGGTGCATATCCACAGGATATCTTCTGATCCGCAGCAGTCCTTCGGATAGTCTCAACTATCAAATCCATCACACGAAATCTAGTATGGGGATCAAGCAAGTGCAGCAGGTTGATAGAATATCCTCTAATCATCTTCTCATCACCTGACTTTGGCATGAGAGTGTATCATAGTATAGTGTTTGTCGTGGGAATGGCAAATTGCACAAAATAAACTGAACCAGACTGGTGACTAGCCAAGTACTGATGAGGAATGATCTTGTACATGTTGTCCATGGAGTGATGATTGTGCTTAGCTTTGACATACACATCTACATCTGCTTCTTCCTGGTTGGTGACACCAATGATTGCAGCCCATTCAACAGTTATGGCTTCATACTTGTGACCATGAGTCATCCAGACTAGAGAGTCATCATAGAAGTGAACACTTCCATAGAATTGCATGATTAGCTCGTCATTCCATGGTGTCATCTCCTTCCCAACAAAATCTTCTATGTGAACCAGCCTGAAGTTCTCTTGAACATGTGGAACGAAATTCTCGTTTTCCTTGATGTATGCCCAGTCGACATAACTCATATCACTAACAGCAAGACTATTGTCATACAAGGTAGTCTCATAAAAATCTTGTTGTTCCTTGGTGTGAAACCTTCGATCAACAACAATGCTTCTTCTGACAACGTATGGATCAATAACTCTCCACTTTCTTAGTCCGGCATGCTTCCTCTTCTTCATATCTTCTGCTACAGGATGAACATCATTGCGGAGTGGAAGGGTTGGTCTGAGTTTCCTGAGAATTGGAACATTCTCATCTTTTTCTTCCTCTGTAGCATGGGCCATGGATGCAGGGCCTTTGCTCTTAGTAGCTACACGTATATCTTTGGTGGTTTTCCTCGAAGGTGGAGCCTTCCTTGCTTTAGGAGCAGGCTTAAGGACAGACTTCATTGCGTTAGCCATCAACTTCTTCTTCTTGGAAGGAACTGGGATCTCCTCAGGAGATTCTTCCTCAACTTCTTCTGGATCTTCAAACATTGACGTCTTTGTGCCAACAAGATGGATAGTTCTCTTCGTGGGTCTTTTCACACCAGCCTTCTTTGCAGGCGCATCCTTGGCAATTGCTTTGCCCTTTTTGGCATAGTCAGGTGCTCTGAGATCAGCAACACTAGCGTATATATATTTGTGACAACTTTCTAGGAGGATCCTTAGGAGGGGCTAAAGTTTCTTCTGGCCAAAAGTCTGAGTCCTCTTCATCAGAAACTATCTTCCTCCTTTGCCTAGTGGCTGCCTTGGGCAAGCCATGTGAACTGGGAGAACTAGGGTCTCAGGTAGTCTTCTGTGGACTAGTGCTGGAGTCCATCTCGATACTCTGCTCTCTGAACTCATTCTGACTCTCATCTTATCCTGACATAGTGACAGACTCACTCAGCAGCAAACAACAGAACCTCTGAAGTGAATATAGGAAAGACAAAATGGATGAGCATCACAAAATTCAGATGTTTTTGAAAAATTAAAGTTTGAAACTTAGGGTATGATCTTCTGCAGGATGTAAATCGATGGCACCGAGTTAGCAATTTCGGAGTCACCGAGAAAGGTGACTCGCTTAACACATACTTGTGAGTCATTTTTGGTGGCACCGAAAAGAGCTGCTTGGTCTCACCGAGTTGCTTCTTAGGAACCCTAAACAAGAATAGGTGGAACCGATTTTGCAA
Organism: Hordeum vulgare subsp. vulgare; assembly: GCF_904849725.1. Lineage (NCBI taxonomy): Eukaryota > Viridiplantae > Streptophyta > Magnoliopsida > Poales > Poaceae > Hordeum > Hordeum vulgare. Next base: position 220,732,934 of record NC_058518.1, read on the forward strand.
ACTCTGTTTCACCGAGTTGCATGCTGCGGCAGATCAGATCCAAAAATTCTACTTCTCCTATACTACCAGATTCATCTCTTGGAATAAAGGGTTTGCACATGGTGGCTCGAAGAAAAAACTTTCCCAATGCGTAAGAATCAGACGGGGAACGCGAAAGGAGATTGAACTGTACCCTAGCTCAGTGGCGGTTCGGCTACGGCGACGACGGCGGGGCAGATTGCGTTGACGACGGCGAATCCCGAAGGCGGAGGTGCTCGGGGAGTCAAGGGCGATGACCTAGGGTCTCGGAGGCAGCGAGGGTTTTGGGCGAACAAAATGTTTTGACGAAGTGATGTCAAAAATTTGGTCCGCGTATATATATATATACCTGTGTGCTGTCGATGTCACCGAGATGGCAAAATCGATGTGACCGAGTTTGTTAACTGTCAGTAGCCAGGGAAACTCGGTGTAACCAAGTTGGCGATTTCGGCGGTACCGAGATAGGAAAACCTGATCAACTTCGAAAAATCGGTGGCGCCGAGTTTGTGGAGTTCGTCACACCGAGTTTTTCAAAGAGGTTTTGGAACGCAGCCTTTGATGATATGGAACTCCGAGTGCACCTTCACACAGAGGGATTGACAAGTGCTTGTTCAAATTTTGTGATGAAGCATAAATAGAACTTGAGATGAGATAACATAGATTGCTAGAGAAGGGTTCTAGGCATTCTTGTCCATCCAATTGGCAAAAGATAAATCAAAAACCAAATAACAACAATTTGATGTCCTTGATAGATCAAACACATGCAAACCAACATTCTCACACAATAGGAATGATGAATAACACATGGTGAACATGCACAAACATCCTAGCAGCTATCAAGCACTTGGGCGATGACAAAGTCATCTATATATGAGTATATTGATATAGGAGCCAAGTAAGAATACTTGATCATAGGTCATACTCATCGTTAAGCACAAGTGGGGTTACCACTTTTACATAATCATTAATGTGTTCATATCCTTAGGTGATGCTTATACTCAAGACTTAGAGTAAAGCTCCCCCTTGATATGATATCCCCACTAAGAGGGATGAACTAACCTTGGGTTTTGTCGTAGAAGACATCAAGTAGGTGAAGTAGTGGTGGATGCTCAATGTTGATGAAGATCATCTTGAGTTGGGAGCAATCCTTGTTGTTTTCATACTCTTCTCGCCTACATGGGTTAGTCCCAAAGCAAAAGAAACTTATGCAAGAATATCTATGGACATGGAGTGAAGCAGACATGGGATAATGTCCAACGATTCATTAAATACCTTGTTGCTTGCTTACCTTTGAGGGAATGTGTGACTCCTTGAACTGATGCATATGGTTGAGGTTGATTGCATATAGTTCTTGCCAGAATGAATAAGAGTGAATTTCATTGGCAGAGTCACCCCTCAAGAGCTTCTAGTTCTTCCTCTTGGAAATCCACACCAAATTTATGGGAATCCTTGGAGTTGGGGTAGCACTTGTTGAGGTAGATCTAGTAGTATCCTTGGGAATCCACTTGACCTTCGCTTGGGATTCTTCTTCAAATAGGTCAATGTCATCTTGAAGCTTTCCCTTGCCTTTGTGGTCTTGTAGTAGAAGGCCATCTTGTGAGCTTGTTCCTTCGGAAGGAGTGAACTTCTTCTCTTGGGGAACAAACTTGGGAGTGGGATATTGACCTTCTTCCCAAATATCTCTGTTGACGTTGAATTAGCCAAAACCTTGTTTCTTCCGATGTCCTCCTTGCTTGCGCACAACTTCCTCAAGTTGCTTACTTCCGGCAAGACTCTTGAAGACACCTCTCTCTATAACCCCTTTTAATATATCATTTTATTGCTCAAGTGTAACTTGGCTAAGAGAATCATTAGTGGAGTCAATAGAGGTACTAGCAACAACATTATTGGATTTAGCTTTAGCGTTGTTGTTACTAGATGAAGAAACCTTCGTGCCTTTGTTACTAGTGTTCCTAGGATTAACTTGTGGAACAAAGTTATACAAGAGTAATCGTTTGGCTAGATAATAAGAACTCTTCTTCCGAAGGTCATCATTGGTTGCTTTTAAGAACGCATGCTCTTGCTCCAAGTTGAGCTTCTCGAAGCTTAGCTTCTTATAGGTTCTTGCAAGTTATCAATGATCTTCTAGAGTAGTCTCAATAGCTAACTTAAGAGTTTTTAATTCTTGTGTTACTCTTGACGATAGTCGGAGTTGGTGTGATAGCTTCTCTCATAGTGGTGATCAGACTCGGAGCCAGAGACGCATTCACCAACATGAGCTTGATGTCTTCTTCTCAAATTGCTTTTGATGTATTTGTCCTTCTTCTCCGATTCCTTTCCTCTCCGTGAGTGTCTTCGTTCATAGTGATCTTCTCTACTCCTTCTCTTTACGAGGTGACTCATCTCTTGAGCTTCGTCTTCGAGGTGACTCTTCTCTTTGCTTGCAGGGCACCGAGCACTCATTTGAGTAGTGTCCGGGCTTCCCACAATTGTAGGAGTTTCGGTCACGACTAGACGAACGCTTCTCATCATGTCTTAAACTTGAGCTTCTATCTTTGCCTCTACTCTTGTAGAACTTGTTGAATTTTCTAACCATGAGGCTTATCTCTTCATAAGTGACAAGATTGTCTTTTGAAGTAGCGGGGGCATCAGATGAAGCTTTATAAGCACAGTTTGACTTGTTGTGCAGCTCATCTTTGTCCCCGAGTGACATCTCATGAGCAACAATCCTGCCAATGACTTCAATTAGCTTGAGATCTTTGTAATTTGGCATCATTTGGATCAATGTGCACACTGTGTCATACTTTCCATCCAGAGCTCTAAGTATCTTCTTGATGATGAATTTGTCGGTCATCTCTTCGCTTCCTAAGCCTACAATCTCATTGGTGATGAGAGCTAGCCTAGAGTAAATTTCAGCGACTCCTTCACAATCCTTCATCTTGAACTTGTTAAGCTGACTTTGAAGAACATCCAACTTAGATTCTATTACAGAATCAGTACCTTCGTGCATATCAACCAAAGTATCCAAAATTTCTTTTGCATTCTCAAGACAACTAATTTTGTTGAATTCTTTGGGGCATAGGCAGTTGAAAATGATATCGCAGGCTTGAGCATTAAGTTGCAACATCTTGAGTTCATCAACTGTCGCAGCACGATCTGGTTCATGCCCTTCTCTAAAGAAGTTACCTTGCACACCAACACGTATGATAGGCCAAACATGAGGATTAAAACCAAGTATATGCATTTTCATTTTATGCTTCCAACTAGCAAAATTAGTGCCATCGAAGTTAGGACCTCTACGATGATAATTTCCCTCACTATATGCCATACTCTCTTAGGTTGCTAAACCAATAAAATGGAGACCAAAGCTCTCATACCACTTGTAGGATCGAAAGTATGTCTAGAGGGGGGGTGATTAGACTACTTGACAAGATATTTTTTTGCCTTTTCCCAATTTTACGTGAGAGGCAGCTACGACAGTTATAACAAGTCAAGTATACCCTACACATGCAGTTCTAATAATATAGCAGCGGAAAGTAAATATGAAATTGTAAAGTAGAGGACTAAAGTTGGGAGATCAAACACATCAGGCTGACACGGCGTTTTTTGGCATGGTGCCGATAGGTGGCGCTATCGTACGTCCATGTTAGTGCAGACATCAACCCAGAGAGGGTAACAACTGTGAGAGTCCACGGAGGGCTCCACCCACGGAGGGTCAACAAAGAACCGACCTTGTCGATCCCACCAAGTCTTACGTCCACAGAGGCCTATCCTTACTCACGATAGATCTTCATGAAGTAGGCGATCTCCTTGTCCTTACAAACATCTTGGTTCAACTCCACAACAGGAAGTAGGAGGCTCCCAAGCGACACCTAACCAATCTAGGAGGCACCACCCTCCAAAAGGTAATAGATGGGGTAGATCAATGAACTCCTTAATCTTGTGATTCTAAAGATAGTCTCCTCAATACAAAACACTCTCTCACAGAATACTAATGGGTAGGAGAGGTTGATTTGGTGGAAAGCAGTTTGGGGAGGCTAGAGATCAAGTTTCAAATGATTGGATTGGAATATCTTGGTCTCAACACATGAGTAGGTGGTTCTCTCTAAGAAAATGGATCTGGAAATGTGTGTTCTGAGTGCTTCTCCTATGAATGAGAGATGGGTGAAGAGGTATATATCGGCAGCAGCCGAAATCCAACCGTTACACACAAAAGTGCAAACTCGGTGACACCAAAGTGGACAACTCGGTGGTACCGACTAGTACTAAAGGTGTGAACTTTTGAATCTCAATGAGACCGATATATAAAACTCGGTGGCACCGAAAAGGTGACTAACGGTTAGATGGCCAAAGTAGGTGGCACCGACACTCAAATTCTGAAATTCCGATTTTGTGTATCTTGGCAACAAAATGTTGGTCACACTAAACTCGGTAGCACCGATGCAGCTTCGGTTGCACCGATTTGGTGGGAATGGCTAGGGTTCCGTCTGAGGTTCAAACTCGGTGGGTTCGATGTGGAAATGTTTGTGACACCGAATTTGTGTATGTGGAACTTGACAGAGTGGATATGCGGGAAAAATGTCTGACTGTTTTGGTGGCTAACTTTGAGCATTTGAGTAATCAGTTCATTTTACTACCTCACCCCCTTTTAATAGTACTGGCTTTCCTATGGACTCAATAATGATTTCTCACAAATATAAAATGAAGAGTCTTCTAGCTTGAAGCTTGAGCCAATATTATTCCTTTCTTGCATCAAGGGGTATCTCCACACAAACCTTAAGCCATAGCATCTTTTGAACTTTTGTGAAATATATTTGGAAAACACATCAGTCCAATGATGCATATATTGTGATCAATTATCAAAACCACCTTAGGGAGCAATTGTGCTTTTAAATCTCTCCTTTTTGGTAATTGATGACAACATATAGATCAAAGCTTCGACAAAAGATATAATCTATGATTAGCATTGACGCTTTGAGAAGTATGTGAAAAGCAAGAGCTCCCCCCTAAATTTGTGCATTATTTAAAATTTGCGTTTGAATGCAAATGCACAATCGATTAGGATCATGGGTTACTCTTCCATGTGACATACCTCTTGGTGGTGCGTAAAAATAATAGCAATGCACATGACACCAACAAGATAAGTGAGTGATCATCACAAGGATAGCTAAAAGATGATATCATAGCATCACACAAGATAAAGCGTATGATCAATCACATAGATATGATAGAGTCATCCAAAAACCAAAGTTCTTAAAACCAAACGAGAGCAAGTCAAGTCAAAAGCTCTCTCTCACAAGAAGTCTATGATCTATACATTTGTCCCCCTTTGGCAACAAGTTACCAAAAAGTTCAAAAGTATAGAACTACTCGTCTCTCTGGGCAGCTGATGATAGAGTTGATAGAACATCATCGGCGAAGGCTTCTGCTGAATGTGCTGGAGCTGGAGGAGTTGATACTGAAGGAGCTTGAGAAGGAATTGGTGTTGAAGGTGCTGAAGGTTGTGCTGAAGATGTCTGTCATGTCCCCTGAGCACAAAGAACAACTGACCGAGGCTTTGTGCTGAACCTACTAGTAGTGGGAGGAGGAGACTCATCCTCGTCATCATCATCATGTTCAACTTCATCTTCATCCTCTCAGTGTGGAATCTCCACAGAGTCAACTTCATGTTGAAGCTGTCTGAAAATGGTGGTCAACTCAGTTACCTTCGTGTCCATGTTGTGGAATTTTGTCTCAACAACTCTCTCAAGACTCTTCTGATTTTGCATGATATCTTGGATGTTCTTGTCCATGCCTTGAACAGTGCTCACTAGAAATGCCATTTGCTCAGCTTGTGTCCTGATCTGTGGAACTTCAGGTGGCCTATTTCTAGGAGCTTCAGCCTGTGCTGCATGTGCTTCCATTCTTGCTGCAGCTAAGTTGGGATCATTTTCATCCATCACAACCTCTTTATCTTCAAATTCAGACTGAAGACGTAGATGGGGACAATTAAGAAGATATGCATGTTTGCCTAGCTTAGCATGGATGAGCTTGTGGATGTAGGGTGCATATCCACATGATCTCTTCTGATCCGCAGCAGTCCTTCATATAGTCTCAACTAGCAAATCCATCACATGAAATCTGGTAGGGGTATCAAGCAAGTGCAGCAGGTTGATAGAATATCCTCTGATCATCTTCTCATCACCTGACTTTGGCATGAGGGTGTATCGTAGTATAGTGTTTGTTGTGGGAATTCCAGCTTGGAGAAAATAAACTGAACCAAGCTTGTGACTGGCCAAGTACTGATGAGGAATGGTCTTGTACATGTTGGCCATGGAGTTGTGATTCTGCTTAGCTTCGACATACACATCTACACCTGCTTCTTCCTGCTTGGGGACACCAACTATTGCAGCCCATTCAGCAATTGTGGCTTCATACTTGTGACCATCAGTCATCCAGACTAGAGAGTCATCATAGAGGTGAACAATTGCATAGAATTGCATGATTAGCTTGTCTTTCCATGGGGTCATCCCATTCCCAACAAAATCTTCTATGTCAACTAACGTGAAGTTCTCTTAAACATGTGGAAAGAAATTCTCGTTTTCCTTGATGTATGACCAGTCCACATACCTCATATCACTGACAGCACGACTCTTGTCATACAAGACAATCTCATAAAAATATTGTTGTTCCTTGGTGTGAAACCTTGGACCAACAACAGTTCTTCTTGTGACATCATATGGATCAATAGCTCTCCACTTTTTAGTCCAACATCCTTCCTCTTCTTCATATCTTCTGCTACAGGATGAGCATCATTGTGGAGTGGAAGGGTTGGTTTGAGCTTCCTGAGAATTGGAACATTGTCATTTTCTTCCTCCTCTGCAGCATGGGCATTGGATGCAGGACCTTTGCTCTTAGCAGTTGCAGGTATATCTTTGGTGGTTTTCCTTGAAGCTGGAGCCTTCTTTGCTTTAGCACTAGGCTTAGGGGCAGACTTCTTTGCATTAGCCATCAACTTCTTCTTCTTGGGAGGAACTGGGATCTCCTCAGGAGCTTCTTGTGGATCTTAAAAAATTGATGTCTTTCTGCCAACAAGATGGATAGTTCTCTTCCTGGGTCTTTTCACACCAGCCTTTTTGCAGGTGCATCCTTGGCAATTGCTTTGCCCTTTTTAGCATAGTCAGGCGCTCTGAGATGAGCAGCACTGGAAGATATCTTCGTGAGAGCTTTCCTGGGAGGAGCCTTAGGAGGGGCAGAAGTTTCTGCTGGCAAAAAGTCCGAGTCGTCTTCATGAGAAACTATCTTCCTCCTTTGCCTGGTGGCTTCCTTGGGCAAGCCATCGGAATTGGGAGAACCAGGGTCTGAGGTAGTCTTCTCTGGACTCTGCTCTCTGAAGTCATTCTGACTGTCGTTTGATCCTGACATACTAACAAACTCACTCAGTAGCAAACAACAAAACCTGTAAAGTGAATATAGGAAAGACATAATGGATGAGCATAACAAAATTCAGATGTTTTTGAAAAATTTGAAGTTTGAAACTTAGGGTATGATCTTCTGCAGGATGTAAATCGGTGGCACTGAGTTCGCAATTTCAGAGTCACCGAGAAATTTGACTTGCTTAATAGAGACTTGGCAGTCATTTTTGGTGGCACCGAAAAGAGCTGCTCGGTCTCATCGAGTTGCTTCTCAGGAACCCTAAAACAAGAATCGATGGAACCGATTTTGCAAACTCGCTCTCATCGAGTTGCATGCTGCGGTAGATCAGATCCGAATTTTCTACTTCTCCTATACTACGAGATTCATCTGGTGGAAGGAAGGGTTTGCACATGGTGGCTCAAAGAAAAAACTTTCCCAATGCATAAGAATCAGACGTGGAACACATAAGGAGATCGACCATACCCTAGCTCGGTGGCGGTTCAGCTAAGGCGGCGACGGCGGGGAAAATTACGTCGACGACGGCGAATATCGGAGGCGGAGGCCCTCGGGGAGTCTAGGGCGATGACCTGGGATCTCGGAGGCAGCGAGGGTTTTGGGCGAACGAAACGTTTTGAAGAAGTGATGTGAAAAATTCGGTCCACGTATATATATACCCGTGCGCTGTCGGTGTCACCAAGTTTCTCCACTGTCAGTAGACACGGAAACTCGTTGTAACCGAGCTGGCGATTTTGGTGGTACCGAGATTGGAAAACCCGATCAACTTTGAAAAATTGGTGGCGCCGAGTTTGTGGAGTTGGTCACACCGAGTTTTTGAAAGAGGTTTTGGAAGGCAACCTTTGACGATACAGAACTTCGAGTGCACCTTCACAGAGAGGGATCGACAAGTGCTTGTTCAATTTTTGTGCTGAAGCATGAATAGAACTTGAGATGAGATAACATAGATAGCTAGTAGTATTGGAGGTTCCCAGGCAGGAGGCCTCGCCTCATTCGATCGATGTATCTTTTGTGCTAGCCTTTTCTAAGGCATCCCCTTGTTATATGTGTGTACTCATAAATTTGTTGCTTCCGCTGACTCCTGTGTTTCTCCAGCTTCGAAATTTGAGCCCTTGAGGCCTCTGTCTTGTAATATGAAGTTTGTATGCTTTCATTTGTATCTAGAGTTGTGTTGTGATATCTTCCCATGAATCCTTGATCTTGGTCGTACGCATTTGCGTGTATAATTAGCGTACGGTCAAATCGAGGGTGTCACACCTTCTTTTCTCAGCAATGTTTGTTTGTATGAAATGTTCAGTTTACATCATAGTTTATTTAAATGCTACTAAGTGCCTTTCCTGTGTCTTGATTGGTGATCCGTCTTGTTTTGGTTCTAAGTTTCATTCCAGAGAAATGCCGACATTTGATTTATATTTGTTGAATAAGAAATGCTAAGAACTACTAATATTGGTGACGTCTCTTGCCGTCTAGGTCACTTCAGCACACATTATAGTTGCCCAGATCCTGGTGGGGATGGTAGTACGTGGCTAGAGCAGGGTATCATGTCGGTCACCCTCCTATCTCCACAGCACTCCAAGGTTTGCGGATCCTTACCGCGCGCCCCCATGCCCGATGCCAATCTTCATAGACAGTAGCATAAAATCCAATGCTTTCTATACTTCAACCCAAATAGTCCATGATATATAAATAAATTGTTCTAATTCATGTTCTTTAGAAGTATATGCATTCTTGAGCTGGATGCGAAAATTGTGTTTTATGTCGTCGTTTAACCGAATACAAATCAATGTTCTTTAGCATCTTTTTGTTTATTTTTGGTTTCAACAACAAGCACATGTTCGGTTGGGTTCCCCATGCATTATGAAGCATCATAAAATCCAATGCTTCTATACTTCAAACCAAAGGGTCCATGTTATAGAAAGAAATTGTTCCAATTCACGTTCTTTAGAAGTATATGCATTTGTGAGGTGGATGCAAAAATTGTGTTGTATGTCGTCGTTTAACTGAATGCAAATCAATGTTCTTTAGCATCTTTTGGTTTACTTTTGGTTTCAACAGCAAGCACATGCTCGGTTGGTTTGCCCATGCATTATGAAGCATCAGGAGCAATGAACAATAGCAATTATTTGTTTGATTTTGGTTCATATTATCCCTATAAAGATTAAGTGGCCTCTTCATGCGTGCCTGCTCATCAGTGATAACCTTTGGACCAATATTGTTTGGCATTTTAGGTATCCACTCTCGCACTAGCTGAACGCATAGTTCATTGCTGCAGTAGTGTCTTGAGTAGGTAATGCTCTTTGCAGATAAGCTGTTGTATGTCTTGACGCATGGTTCATTACTGACATTTTAGATATTGTTCGAGCTTATTTCTTATGGAACTTTTTTCTCAAGGAATATACTCAATTGACAAGGATGTTAATTCTTCAGGATTTCACATATCAATTGCATTTCATGTATTTAGAGGTACTCCCGATATAATCATTTTAAGTCGATGTTGTGTGTGTACGATGCCACTCCTCATCTTCTACTCAAGGTTACATTTTTCCAATTTTCCTTTACTATACAATGTACCCTAAATTAACATGCTTTCCTAATGGTATGACACCCCAACATAATCTCCATTATTATTATTTGCAATTCTCACATAAGTATATTTTTAAAGGAAGTTTTTTGTATTTACAAATTGCTTCAGCTCCAATTGTTATTGTACTACTATGTCTTTATGAACTAAAAAGGAAGTTTCCAGGTTGCAAAGGGTTGCCCTCTGTCACATCCCTTTGGACCAATATTGTTTAGCATTGTGCTCATATTTTCTTTGCATTGCATCCAAGAAAATGGCAACAAGATCAAAGTAAGTGGTGAATCGAAACTCAAAAACCCTAGACACTTCTCAAATTCAAAGGAATTATAAACTTATTCAAATCAATGAACCCAAAATGGCCTCAAGAAAAGTTCAACTTTTCTGATAATTCTTGAAAACAAATAAGCAATGAAGGAAACAATTTCCTTTATACTTTTGGCATTTTAAATAAATGCAAAGGACTACTGGTTTCAAGTTTTAAATTTGAATTCAAAGATTTATAGTTTTCAAAAATGCTGAAAACTTTATGGGTGATTGGAAATATTCCAACTAACACCCCAACACTTTTCAAACTATTTATAGTTTGTTTGTGAAGCCAAAATAAATGGGAAACAATGTTAGTAAATAAAACAGAAGAAAAAGAGAAAGGAAGAGCTTACCTGTTATCTGTCGCCGGCCCAGCCCACCAGGGGCTCCCCGGTCATCTTCCTCCTCCTGCCAGTAGGCAGAGGAGAAGATGAGCACGGCGGCCAAGCCCCGGCTACCTCCTGCCTGCCTGCTCGCCGCTGGAGGCCCCCAGGAGCGCCAGCGCGACACCCCGAGCCTACTTCTCCTCCTCCCCGCGGCCTTATCTCCTCCCCTCGGCCTCTCGTTCCCCTTTCCCCTCTCGGATCTCTCTCTCCCCAAAGCTCCGGTCGCCGTCGATCTGTCGCCTCCCGGTCCTCCCCGACCCTGCCGGCAGCTTCACAAGAATCGCCGTGAGCTCCTCTTCCCATTCCCCCTCTTCCCGAGGTCATACCCCTCCTCTAACCCTGTTAGCCGCTGGAGCCCGAAGGTCCTCGTCGCCGGCCATGTCGTTGCCGTCGTTGTGGTACCCCCCTCGCGAGACCGAGCTCAGAAATGAACTCCTCGAGCTCTGTAGATGCCGTAGGGCCCCTCTCCCAGCTCGCTAGCGTCTCGCAACGCCACTCCCGACGATGCCCGAGCCACAGCCGCCGCTGACCTCGTCACCGGCGTGGATTCCGGTGACCACTGGGTCCAGCTCCTCCCCCTTTAGATGCGGCGCTTCACTAGCTATCCGTAGCACTAAACCGCGCCCAAAACCGATGCCTGTAGCGCCGTTTAGCTCAACTCCGGCGAGCCCTCCGCCGCGCGCGTGGTCGCCGCCGGCCATATTCCGGTGGGGGCCGACGTGGTCAACCTAATTACCCACTAAACACCCCCCTAGCCACTGACAGTGGGCCCGAGGGTGGGTCAAACCCCAGTTAGGGGCTGGTCAACTCGGGGATTAGTCCCTGATCACTGACCAGTGGACCCCACTGGTCAGGTTTGACCTGGCCCAGCCTCTGGTGACCAGAGACGTCACTGTGACGCAATAAAGGGATTTTCTAATATAAAAATAATTCCTGAAATGTCTAAAACTTCTAAAAATCATAGAAAATAATCTGTAAGTCCAATGAAAATAATATATATATGAAAAAGTATTAGAAAAATTAAAGGAATCTGAATATGTCATTTTCAAACATGTTTGAAAATGTTACTGAACCCCAAATATGTAGATCAATGAATAAGTTAATTCTTATAAATACTTTGGAGATGGAATTCAGAAATTATTTAAATTTCACTACAAATGATATGATCAAACACTGTCCAAATCACAAACCAGCATCCTAACATGTCATTCCATGCATGTTAAAAGAAGTTGATCCGAGCATCAGGTTGAATCAATTAAAATGGTATCCGAGAATACCTCGTTTGAAGTAATATTTGAATTTGATTCAAATCAACTTCAAACCAAATAAATGTTAGCTATAATGGTATACCACTTTGTATCCTCATGCCATGCTCATGCATCATCTTGTTGCATATGCTTGTTATTGATTGTTGTCACTCTTTTCGTTAGGCTCCGCTCCTCCGGATTGCACCGAATATCCGACTGACGGATATTGTCCCTCCTCTGAGCAACAAGGCAAGCAACCATTTTTATCATCCCGATAAATCCCATGTTCTCGCTCCTGCACTTACTTATTGTATTAGGATCAAATGCTTCAAATGCTTTTGCCACGTTAGTTGAACCCACTTCCTTTGCATGACCTATCCTTGTCACAGTAAATAGATGAACCTTGCAACCTAGCATACCTGGTAGTTGCTTGAGCCATGTTGTGCCTTATCCTGTTATGCATGGTATGCTTAGAGTTGTGTATGGTCTGTCATCTGGGAGATGAACAGAATTGTGTAAATGTGTTCAGTAAGCAAAGGTTGTGTGTTGAACCTGATTTGGTAAAGGTACCGGTGAAAGGTTGTGTAGGAGTACATGGCGGGTTGTTTCATTGGAATCGTCCTTAGGAACTGAGTTCCGTGTATGTAATCCAAGACGAGATACTACCACATGCTGGGCCCTGAAATATGAGCCTGCTCGACTTATTAATCGCTTAGTACTCGGTCCAGGAGTTGCAAGTAGTTTCTGGTGTTTATAGTCATGCTGGAGGCCGTGCATGGTGCTGACCTGAGAGGTGGGCTGTGATGCGGTAGGCAGTGGCACGGTGTACCAAGTGGCACCTGGATGGTGGGCTTGGGAACCCTGCACACATCGTTTGGGGCCGTGACGGAAACCTCGGCCAGACTTCCGTGCGGGTTACCCTCAGATAGGCGATAGACCTGGACTAGGTACTAGTGTGGTTAACGGTCGTGGCCGACTCCCTCGCTGGGCTTCCGCTTGAACGTTGCCGAGGTGCATGACGTGCACATGGTGATAAGTGGCGAGAGCGTGTGTGACGAAGTACACCCCTGCAGGGTTATGATCTATTCGAATAGCCGCGTCCGCGGATATGGACTACTTGGAGACATATGTTGTTCATAGATAACTTCAATGGTACTCGTAAAATTGTCAAGATAAGTGTGAGTGTCGTGGACGGCATTTCCGTATGGAGACGGAATGATTCCACGATGGAGTATTGTTGTGGTGTTAGTGGACTCGTGTGCGAGAAATCAAGTTGTCAAAAATTGTTTTAAAATGTAAGTTGTCTAGCCACGAGTCAAATGCTGGCTTTCTGCATGAAACCCCACAATTCCTTATTGATACATTGCATGAGTAGATAGTTATCCTAAAGTCTTGCTGAGTACCTCCGTACTCATGTTTGTTTACTAATTGTTGCAGAGGTTGTTAATGACCCTAACGGAGGGTTCTTCCTAGACATCGACGACGACGAGTAGCTGGTGTCCCAACTACGATCTGGCCCTAGGTTGGGTCTGGAGTATAGTCAGGCCATGTGCCTTATAGTTTCACCTGTCTGTACTCAAACAATTCTAAACACTTCCGCTGGCTTGTAACTGAATGACTGCTATGATGGGTCGTGAGACCCTTACTATGTAATATTATGTGTGTGGCTCTTCCGAGCCTCTTAAATAAAGCTTGTATGTTTATGGTTATGTTGTGATGCCATCGATGTATCTATACATATCGGTATGCCATGCGTACGTGTGTCGTACTTGATATGTATGGGGTTCGATTACCTAGCCGTAAACTTTAGTAGCACTCCTTACAGGGAAATGCCCCTTTGTGATCCAACGAGCCATGGTAGCTTGCTACTACTCCGGACACATTGGTTGACCGGCGTGTGTCCTTCTTAGCTGATGTGTCTGTCCCCTTTGGGGAAATGTCACACGATGTAATGGAGTCCTTGTAGCTTGCTATGACTCGTCTACATTCGCTGGTGACCGACACCTGCTTTGCTGGGTCATGTATGCCTGTCCCTGTGCGGAACTGCCACTTTGGTTTATGACTAGACATGTCAATCCGGGTTCTTTGTCATTGGAATGCTAGCGACACAATTGCATACGTGAGTCAAAAGGCGCAAGCGGTCCCGGCTAAGGTAAGGCTGCAGCCGTGGGGTTAACCGTGCGTGAGACCGCAAAGGGTTGCGATGTGTTACAGGCTGGATTCCTATGGCTTAGGATGGGGGTCCCAACACCCTCTTCTTTGTTTGGAGAACTCAGCGTTCAGACCTCACTGGTGCCGTCTAGATGGGCCTGCTGGTATTTGATAATCTAGTCATTAGCAAATTTGTTGTCTTAAAGTAAAGCAAAATGTGAGACACACCAACTTCCTTTAGTTCTTGAGAATTTTGTTGTTGTCCTTTCGATTAACAATGTGCTATAATACTAATGATTTTTTTGCATTTCCTTTCTAAAATGCATGTGTGTTAGTATCAAGTTTTCCTCTCTATTGAAGGATTGTTACTTTGTGTGTTAGACAAAATAAGGCGAGGCAAAAAAAGCTACATGTGTTTTCTCCGTTCATCAAATATTTACTACAAAATACGTATACACATTCTAGAATTTTAATCTAGAAAATACATGTATCATCTCCTCTTATTGATTTGATCTAATGTGGAGATTATTTCTACACTATGACTACATTTTGTTTTCATATACATGCATAGCACGGCCAGAATGATAAGCTAGTTGCACACACATTGTCAATGTGAGGTGGATGAGCAAGGCTAGCGATGAGGTCATGGTAAGGATGGAGTAGCACGAGCAAGGGGTCCATGATGAGGTACATAGAGATCAAGTTGCACACTATCTAGAGGCCTTCTCCATAGGTATTGTGAATATTACGAGAGTAAATTCCTTTACCATGGTGTTGGCAATGTGTCATTAGTGCCTATGTTAATCTCATAAGCGATTTTGTAAGATTAGTATTTCTATTTTTATGGAAACCATTGGGGACATGTGAGATCTCTTGGAGCATTTTGTATCATTTTGATCATGAGTGTATTTAATCTTGTGGAATGATGCCTTTTAATTGATGGCAATACATTTAGGGTATGCTGAGATAATTTCTTCTTGCATTTTGTATTGTTCTTTTAGTCTACTGCTTCTAAGTTTTTGACTGGTTGTTTTGCTGGTGTCTTCCACCTATGTGTCCAGGTTAAACTTCAGTCCTTCACAATGAAGTTACTATTTGTAGGATCTAAGAATACACATATGACACTTCTGATAATTCAGAACACCCTTGCCAATAAAGCAGCACATGGTGGAGAAATATATTCAAAACTTCATTAAGTCAAAATAGGAGTGTCGTTTCTGAATGGCGTTCTTTCTTCCTCATATGTCAACTACAAACAAACATGCTTCTACCGAAGCTTAGAAGAAGCCAAGGAGTACGTGTCCAGGACCTCTTTTATGCTACTGAGAAACACATTTTCTTTTTTGAATGCAAAATGATAAAACTAAAAGGATTTTTGTTATCTTGCATAATGCCCTATTTGGTCTAATACTGAAAGATTCTGATGTATAGGACTTTTCCTATCCACCGGCTTTTAGAAAGTTTCTTGTAACTTATATCCATGGAAAATGATGGTTGTGACTTTGCCAATTTATTAGAAGAAAGAGCAGGAAAAATGGAGAGGATGCTGAAATGACTCAAATAGAACTACTAGATCTCCATGGTAGCAAGCTAAGTATGAGGAAATAATACGACGTAGTAAATTTTGTTGTGATCATGGGGATTGTTTACAAATGTTGCAATTTTGATTCACTTTATTGCTAAAAGATACCATTTCGAAGTAGAAATAAATCGACTATAATTCCAACATTCGACCATAGAAGGTTATATAATCTTAAGTAATTAGTATGGTATTATAACATATAGAATTGATGGTTGTACATAGCTAGTGTGCGATATGACTATACGATTAATTTACCATGTTAACGGGATTAATGTTTCCATGGGTCTCACATTTGAACTAGAATACACTAAGCATGAAGCAGATGCGAGCACGCCACCAGCGTTGGGTCGATGGTGTCGTGTCTTGGCAGCCGAGATCACGCAAGGTAGATGGGAAGCAGCAACACCCCTCCCCCCAAGCTCCAGATCCATGGCACCGGTAGTGAGGTAAGCACCGACACCTCCTCTTCCAACATTCTTTCACCATATCCGATTGAGAATCTTTATTAGATTTGCTTGGGTTTGTATGAAAGATTGATTGAAATTTTGAAGGACGTCCCATATACATATTTGTCTTAAATTCTTATCTCCTGATCTCTGCCCATAGGAATTTAAGTATTGGCATGGCGACAAGCTCCCCGTCTCTCTTCTCATGCACTTCTTGCTGGATGTATCCCCGTCTCTATTCTTAGGAGACCTGCTAAAGAGTGTCTTCCTCTCATTGGTGTGCAGGGCATGTCTCAGAATCCACCATGTCAAGAAATGGTAGCCAAAGATCTCCATGGAACTGAGTGGCATTTCCTGGTGATTTTACAATTTGAGCATTCAATTTGAAGCCCCTTTAAATTTTGAGTCATTTGTTATTATTATTTTGGTGTAGCACTTCATGGCACAATAGAATTCTGAATTCATTACTTCATGATTATGTGTGGCCTTTCTCCCTCTGTCTGATTCTATATCATGCCTTTGAGTGTTTTGTGTTTTAGATGTCCAATCTCCTTGTATTTGAGTGTCATTTATTTAGTTCTTTCAAAATTTGTAGTTAAACTTCTTACTGAAATGTCAGGTCCATGTGTTAATAAAGATAGAAAAAATAAACTAGAATGGGCGGCTGCCAACCTGGCACTGCCCAACTTCCTCTCAGGAGGCGCCACAAGTGGCGCCCGAACCCCTGGTGAAGATAACGTTGTCATCGTTGTGGCAACATGGCATGCCATGTCAAAGAAAGCATGTCAAATCCACAAATCCTTTGGTGTTACAGCATCAAGTATGATGGTGACCTATTTAGTGTGACCTTGGTATTGCCCTCACAAACTTGTTGGTCAACACTTCCATTGCCAGTGCATGCAATCAACTGAACCGAATACACCTAGGAAACCTCGCTGCTCGAATTAACAATAACTCTTCTATGTTCACGACAATTGCTTCTCTTAGGTACTCTGGCTCAAACAACTGCACCATAGTGTGGCAAATTTTATCGTGAACTAAAGGCATGTGCTCTCCTCCATCCAAACAATCTCATCATTGCAATTTGCGACTTTACCATATGCAAGCATCCTTAAGGTAGTCATGCATTTCTGCATAGGAGAGAATGATAGTTGTTTTCAACAATCCTTTTTTAGCTTGAAGTAGGATCTAAAGTATGTCTAGAGGGGGGGGGGGTGGTTAGACTACTTCACAAGATAATTTTTTTTGCCTTTTCCCAATTTTACTTGGAGGCAGCTACGATAGTTATAACCAGTCAAGTACACCCTACACATGCAGTTCTAATAGTATTGAAGCGAAAAGTAAAACATGCAAGTGTAAATTAGAGGAGTAAGGTAAATAGATCAAATGCATGAGGTTGACATGGTGATTTATGGCATGGTTCCGAAAGGTGGTGCTATCGTACGTCCATGTTACTAGAGACTTCAACCCACGGAGGGTAACGACTGCGAGAGTCCATGGAGGGCCCACAAAGAAGCAGCCTTGTCTATCCCACCACCGCTTTCGTCCATGGAGGACTAGCCTTACTCATGGTATATCTTCACGAAGTAAGCGATCTCCTTGCCCTTACAATCATCTTGGTTCAACTCCACAACACTAAGTAGGAGATTCCCAAGCGACACCTAACTAATCTAGGAGGCACCACCCTCCAAAAGGTAATAGATGGGGTAGATCAATGAACTCCTTGCTCTTGTGCTTCTAAAGATAGTCTCCTCAACACAAATCTCTCTCTCACAGAATATGCAAGGGTAGGAGAGGTTGATTTGGTGGAAAGCAGTTTGGGGAGGCTAGAGATCAAGTTTCTAATGATTGGATTGGAATATCTTGATCTCAACACATGAGGAGGTGGTTCTCTCTCAGAAAATGGATCTGGAAATGAAGTGTGTGTTCTGAGTGCTTCTCCCACGAATGAGAGGTGGGTGAAGGGGTATATATAGGTAGAAGCCAAAATCCAACCGCTAGACACAAAAGTGCAAACTCGGTGACACCAAAGTGGAAAACTCGATGGTATCGATTAGCTCAAAGGTGTGAACTTTTGAATATCGGTGAAACCGATATATAGAACTCGGTGACACTGAAAAGGTGACTAATGGTGAGATGGGCAAACTCGGTGGCACCCATACTCAAACTTGGAAATTCTGATTTTGTGTATCTTGGCAACAGAATGTTGGTCACCCAAACTCGGTAGCATCGATGCAGTTTCAATTGCACCGATTTGGTGGGAATGGCTAGGGTTCTGTGTGAGGTTCAAACTCAGTAGGTCCGATGTGGAAATGTTGGTGACACTGAATTTGTGTATGTGGAACTGGACAGAGTGGATATGTGGGAAAAATAACCGAGTGTTTTGGTTGCTAACTTTGAGCATTTGAGAAATTAGTTCATTTTACTACCTCACCCCCTTTTAATAGTATTGGCTTTCCTATGGAATCAAATGTGATTTATCGCAAATATATAATGAAGAGTCTTCTAGCTTGAAGGTCGAGCTAATATTATTCCTTTCTTGCATCCAGATGCATCTCCACAAAAACCTCAGGCCACAGAATCTTTTGAACTTTTTTGAAAAAAACTTGGAAAACACATTAGTCCAATGATGCATATGTTGTGATCAATTATCAAAACCACCCTAGGGAGAAATTGTGCTTTCAATCTCCCCTTTTTGGTAATTGATGACAATATATAGATCAAAGCTTCGACAAAAGATATAATGAATGATTATCATCGATGCTTTGAGAAGCATGTGAAAAGCAAGAGCTCCCGCTAAATTTGTGCATTATTTAAAATTTGCGTTTGAATGCAAATGCACAATCGATTAGGATCATGGGTTACTCTTCCATGTCACATACATCTTGGTGGTGCATAAATAGAATAGCAATGCACATGACACCAACAAGATAAGTGAATGATCATCACATGGATAACTAAAATATAATATCGTAGCATCACACAGGATAAAGTGTATGATCACACACATATAGGACAATGTCATCCAACAAACCAAAGTTTTTAAACCAAACGAGAGAAAATAAGGTCAAGAGCTCTATCTCACACGAAGTCTATGATCTATGCATTTCTTCCCCTTTGGCAACAAGTTACCAAAAAGTGCAGAAGTATAGAACTACTCGTCTCTCTGGGCAGCTGATGACGGAGTTGAGAAAAAAGCATTGGCGAAGGCTTCTGCTGATGTCCTTGGAGCTGGAGGAGTTGATATTGAAGTAGCTTGAGCTGGAGCTGGTGCTGAAGGTGCTGAAGCTTGTGCTGAACATGTCTGTCTTGTCTCCTGAACATGAACAATAGCTGACCGGGGCCTGGTGCTATACTGTGTAGTAGCGGGAGGAGGAGACTCATCCTTGTCATCATCATCTTCATCTTCATTGTTTGAGCGTGGAATCTCCAGAAAGTCAACTTCATGTTGAAGCTGTCTGGGAATGGTGGTCAACTCAGTTATCTTCACATCCATATTGTGGAATTTTGTCTCCACAACTCTCTCAAGGATCTTCTGATTTTTCATAATCTCCTGCTCCATGCCTTGGACAGTGCTCAGTAGAAATGCCATTTGATCAGCTTGAGTCCTGAGCTGTGGAACCAAAGGTGGCCTGTTTCTAGCAGCTTCAGCCTCTGCTGTCTCTGCTGCCATTCTTGCTGCAGGTGAGTTGGGATCATTGTCATCCATCACAACCTCATTATCTACAAATTCTGGCTGAAGAGGTAGACGGGGACAATCAAGTAGATATGCATGCTTTCCTATCTTGGCATTGATGAGCATCTGAATATAAGGTGCATATCCACATGATCTCTTCTGATCCGCATTAGTCCTTCAGATAGTCTCAACTATCAAGTCCATCACACGAAATCTGGTATGGGTGTCAAGTAGGTGCAATAGGTTGATTGAATATCCTATGATCATCTTCTCATCTCCTGACTTAGGCATGAGAGTGTATCACAGTATAGTGTTTGTCGTGGGAATACCAGCTTGCAGAAAATATACTGAGCCAAGCTTGTGACTGGCCAACTACTGATGTGGAACGGTCTTGTACATGTTGGCCATAGAGTTGTGATTCTACTTACCATCTGCATACACATCTACATCTGCTTCTTCCTGCTTGGGAGCACCAATGATAGCAGCCCATTCAGAAATTGTAGCGTCATATCTGTGACCATCTATCATCCAAACGAGGGAGTCTTCATAGAAATGAACTGTTGCATATAATTGCCTGATCATCTTGTCATTCCATGGGGTCATTTCCTTCCCAACAGAATCTTCTATGTAAATTGATCTAATTTTCTTGAAAACGTGGAAAGAAATTCTCATTCTCCTTGATGTATACTCAGTCAACGTACCTCATATCACTGACAGCAGGACTCTTGTAATACAAGACAGTCTCATAAAAATCTTGTTGTTCCTTGGTGTGAAACCTTGGATCAACAACAGTTCTCCTTCTGACAGCATATGGATCAAGATCTCTCCACTTTCTTAATCCAACATCCTTCCTCTTCTTCATATCTTCAGCTACACGATGAGCATCATTATGAAGTGGAACATATGGTCAGTGCTTCCTGAGAACTGAAACATTCTCATCTTCTTGTTCCTCTTGTGCAGCAAGGGCACTGGATGCAGGGCCTTTGCTCTTAGCAGGTGCAGGTACATCTCTGGTGGTCTTCCTGGAAGCTACAACCTTCTTTGCTTTTCTAGCAGGATTTGGAGCAGACTTCATTCCATCTCCCATCAGCTTCTTCTTCTTGGGAGGAACTGGGATCTTCTCACGAGCTTCTTCCTCAGCTTCTTCCGGGTCTTCAAACATAGAAGTCTTTCTGCTAATAAGATTGATAGTTCTCTTCCTGGGCCTCTTTACACCAGCCTTCTTTGAAGGTGCTTCCTTGGTAGTAGATCTGCCCTTCATGACATACTCACGTGCTCTCTGTTCAACAACACTAGCAGATACTTTCCTGACAACTTTCCTTGGAGGATCCTTAGGATGTGCCGAAGCTTCTTCAAGAATGAAATCTGAGTCTTCCTCATCACAAACTATCTTCCTCCTTTGCCCGGTGGTTGCTTTGGGCAAGCCATGGGAACTCGGGGAACTAGGATCTAAAGTAGTCCTCTTTGGACTAGTGCCAGCTTCCAAGTCAACACTTTGCTCATTGAAATCATTCTGACTGTCATCTGATCTTGACATACTGACTAACAAGCACATGAGCAAACAACAGAACCTACAAAATGTATGAGCATTACAAAATTCAGATATTTTTAAAAAATTTGAAGTCTGAAACTCAGGATATGATCTTCTAGAGGATGTAAATTGGTGGCACCGAGTTGGCATTTTTGGAGTCACCGAGAAAACAGACTCGCTTAACAGAAACTTGGGAGTCATTTTCGGTGGCACCGAAAATACCTACTCGGTCTCACCGAGTTGCTTCTCAGGAAACCTAAAACAGAAATTAGTGGAACCGATTTTACAAACTCGGTCTCACTGAGTTGCATTCCGCGGTAGATCAGATCCGAAATTTCCTACTTTATCTACTCTACGATATTTATCTGGTGGACAGGAGGTTTGCACAAAGTGGAAAGAAGAAAGAAAATATGTCCCAATGATTAAGAATCTGAGAGGGAACACAAGGGATATCGAACCATACCTTAGCTCGATGGCGGTTCGGCTACGGAGACGACGGCGGGGCAGATTGCGTCCACGGCGGCGTATCCTAGTGGCAGTGGTGCTCGGGGAGTCAAGGTGATGACCTCGGGTCTCTAGGGCAGCGAGGGTATGAGTAACAAACCATTCTGAAGAAGTGAAATCAAAAGGACCGGTCCGCAGGTATATATACCCGTGCGTTGTCGGTGTCAGTGAGATGACAAAATCGGTGTCACCGAGTTACTAAACTGTCAGTAGACAGGGAAACTCGTTGTAACCGAGTTGGCGATTCCGGTGGTACCGGGATGAGAAAACCTGATCAACTTTGGAAAATCGGTGGCTCCGAGTTTGTGGAGTTGGTCACACCAAGTTTGTCAAAAAGGTTTTGGAAGGCAACATTTGACGATACTGAACTCTGAGTGCACCTTCACACAGAGGGATCGACAAGTGCTTGTTCATGTTTTGTGATGAAGCATGAATAGAACTTGAGATGAGATATCATAGATAGCTGGAGAAGGGTCCTAGGAATTCTTGTCCATACAATTGGCAAAAGATAAAACAAAAGCCAAATAACAACAATTGGATGTCCTCAAATGATTAAATTCATGCATACCAACATGCTCACACAATAAGAATGATGATAGAAACATGGTGAACACGCACAAACATCCTAGCAGCTATGAAGAACTTGGTCGATGCCCAGGTCATCTATATATGAGTATATTGGCATAGGATCCAAGCAAGAATACTTGATCATAGGTCATACTCATCGTTAAGCACAAGTGGGGTTACCGCTTTTACATAAGCATTAATGTGTTCATATCCTTAGGAGATGCTTATACTCAAGTATTAGAGTCAAGCTCCCCCTTGATATGATATCCCCACAAAGAGGGATCAACTGACCTTGGGTTTTGTCATGGAAGACTTCAAGTAGGTGAAGTAGTGGTGGATGCTCAAAGTTGATCAAGATCATCTTGAGTTGGGAGAAATCCTTGTTGTTTTCATACTCTTCTCACCTACATGGGTTAGTCCCAAAGCAAAAAGGAACACAAGCAAGTATATCTATGGACATGTAGTGAATCACAAATGGGATGATGTCCAAAGATGCATTTATTACCTAGTTCCTTGCTTACCTTTGAGGGAATGTGTGACTCCTTGAACTAATGCGTAGGGTTGAGGTTGATTGTATATAGTTCTTGCCAAAAAGAATAAGAGTGAATTTCATTGGCACAGTCACCCCTCAAGAACTTCTAGTTCTTCCTCTTGGTAATCCACACCAAATTTATGGGGATCCTTGGAGTTGTTGTAGCACTTGTTGAGACAGAGCTAGTAGTATCCTTGGGAACCCACTTGACCTTGTATTGGGGTTCTTGTTCAAATAGGTCAATCTAATCTTGAAACTTTCCCTTGCCTTTGTGGTCTTGTGGTAGAAGGCCATCTTGTGAGCTTGTTCCTTCAGGAGGAGTGGAATCACACTTCTCTTTTTGGGGAACAAATTTGGGAGTGGGATATGGACCTTCTTCCCAAACATCTCCGTTGACGTTGAAGTAGCCAACACCTTGTTTCTTACGATGCCCTCCTTAATTGCGCACAATTTCCTCAAATTGCTTACTTCCGGCAAGACTCTTGAAGACACCTCTCTCTATAATCCCTTTTAATAAGTCATTTTCTAGCTTAAGTGTAACCTGGCTAAGAGAATCGTTAATGGAATCAATAGAGTTACTAGCAACAACATTATTAGATTTAGCTTTAGCATTGTTGTTAGTAGATGAAGAAACCTTCGTTCCTTTGTTACTAGTGTTATTAGGCTTCACTGGTGAAACAAAATTAGACAAGAGTAATGGTTTGGCTAGATAAGAAGAACTATTCTTTCGAAGCTCATCATTGATTGCTTTTAAGAACTCATGCTCTTGATCCAAGTTGAGCTTCTCGAAGCGTAGCTTATCATGGGTTCTTGCAAGCTCTCTATGATCTTCTAGAGTAGTCTCATGAGCTAACTTAAGAGTTTTTAATTCTGGAGTTAGTCATTCAATCTCTTTCTTATCTTCATCATTCAATTTCTCTTGACTAGCATGATAAATAGCAAGTTCATTTCAGTGCATTCACTAGCTTTATCTAGAAGCAAGACATCTTCTCCTATAATTCATCCTCATCACTATTGAAATCAAGATACTCAGGGTGTGGTACCTTGTGGCTTTTAGCCATGAAGCAGTTTCCGACTCCCTCATTCGGTGAATCAAATAAGTCGTAGGAGTTGGTGGAAACAAGTGCAATGACGACAACACATTCATCTTGACTATAGTTGGAGTGAGTGTGATAGGTTCTCTCGGAGTGGTGATCAGACTCAGAGCCAGAAATCCATTCACTAACATGATCTTGATCTCTTCTTCCTGAACTGCTCTTGGTGTATTTGTCCTTCTTCTTCGATTCCTTGCCTCTCCGTGAGTGTCTTCGTTCATATAATCTTCTCTACTCCTTCTCCCTCTGCGAGGTGACTGATCTCTTGAGCTTCGTCTTTGAGGTGACTCTTCTCTTCTTTTGTAGGGAGCCAAGCACTCACTTGAGTAGTGTCCGGGTCTCCCATAATTTTAGCAGTTTCGATCATGACTGGACGAACGCTTCTCATCATGTCTTGAATTTGAGCTTCTATCTTTGCCTCTAGCCTTGTGGAACATGTTGAATTTTCTGACCATGAGGCTTATATCTTCATTAGTGACAAGATTGTCTTTTGAAGTAGCGGGAGCATCACATGAAGCTTTATAGGCACCGCTTGACTTGGTGTGGAGCTCATCTTTGTCTTTGAGTGACATCTCATGAGCAACAATCCTACCAATGACTTGAGTTGACTTGAGATCTTTGTAATTTGGCATCATTTGGATCGATGTGCACACTGGGTCATACTTGCCATCAAGAGCTCTAAGTATCTTCTTGATGATGAATTTGTCGGTCATTTCTTCGCTTCCTAAGCCGAAAATCTCATAGGTGATGAGAGCTAGCCTAGAGTACATTTCAACGACTCCTTCACCATCCTTCATCTTGAACTTGTCAAGTTGACTTTGAAGCACAACCAACTTAGATTCTCTGACAGAATCAGTACCTTCGTGCATATCAACCAAAGTATCCCAAATCTCTTTTGCATTCTCAAGACGACTGATTTTGTTGAATTCTTCGGGGCAAAGGTAGTTGAAGATGACATCCCAGGCTTGAGCATTAAGTTGCAACATCTTCAGTTCATCAGTTGTCGCATCACGATCTGGTTCATGCCCTTCTCCAAAGAAGTTACCTTCCACACCAACACGAATGATAGCCCAAACATGAGGATTAAAGCCAAGTATATGCATTTTCATTGTATGCTTCCAACTAGCAAAATTAGTGCCATCGAAGTAAGGACCTCTACGATGATAATTCCGCTCACTAGATGCCATACTATCCTAGGTTGCTAAACCAATGAAATGTAGACCAAAGCTCTAATACCACTTGTAGGATCGAAAGTATGTCTAGAGGGGGGTGATTAGACTACTTGACAAGATACTTTTTTTTCTTTTCCCAGTTTTACTTGAGAGGCAGCTACGAAAATTATAACTAGTCAAGTACACCCTACGCATGCAGTTCTAATAGTGTTGTAGCGGAAAGTAAAACATCCAAGTGTAAAGTAGAGGAGTAAGGTAAAGAGATCAAACACATGAGGTTGTCACGGTGAGTTTTGGCATGGTTCCGATAGGTGGTGCTATCATACGTCCACGTTAGTGGAGACTTCAACCCATAGAGGGTAACAAATGCAAGAGTCCACGAATGGATCCAGCCACACAGGGTCCACAAAGAAGCGTCCTTGTCTATCCCACCACAGCTTCCATCCATGGAGGACTACCCTTACTCACGGTAGATCTTCACGAAGTAGGCGATCTCCTTTCCCTTACAAACATCTTGGTTCAATTCCACAACACGAATTAGGAGTCTCCCAAGCGACACCTAACCAATCTAGGAGGCATCACCCTCCAAAAGATAATAGATGGGGCATATCAATGAACTCCTTGCTCTTGTGCTTCTAAAGATAGTCTCCTCCACACAAATCTCTCTCATAGAATATGCATGGGTAGGAGAGGTTGATTTGGTGGAAAGCAATTTGGGGAGGCTAGAGATCAAGTTTCAAATGATTGGATTGGAATATGTTGGTCTCAACACATGAGGAGGTGGTTCTCTCTCAGAAAATGGATCTGGAAATGAAGTGGGTGTGTTCTGAGTGCTTCTCGCACGAATGAGAGGTGGGTGAAGGGGTATATATAGACAGCAGCCAAAGTCCAACAATTACACACAAAAGTGCAAACTCGGTGACAGCGAAGTGGACAACTCGGTGGTACCGACTAGTACTAAAGGTGTGAACTTTTGAATTTCGGTGAGACCGATATATAAAACTCGGTGGCACCGAAAAGGTGACTAATTGTCAGATGGCCAAACTCGGTGGCATCGATACTCAAACCCGGAAATTCCGATTTTGTGTATCTTGGCAATAGAATGTTGGTTACCCAAACTCGGTAGCCTCGATTTGGTGGGAGTGGCTAGGGTTCTGTCTGAGGTTCAAACTCGGTGGGTCCGATGTGGCAATTTTGGTGACACCGAATTTGTGTATGTGGAACTTGACAGAGTGGATATGTGGAAAAAATTACTGAGTGTTTTGGTGGCTAACTTTGAGCATTTGAGCAATCAGTTCATTTTACTATGTCACCCCTTTTAATAGTACTGGCTTTCCTATGGACTCAAATGTGATTTCTCACAAATATAAAATGAAGAGTCTTCTAGCTTGAATCTTGAGCCAATATTATTCCTTTCTTGCATCCAGGGGATGTCCACATAAACCTTAGGCCATAGCATCTTTTGAACTTTTGAAAAAAACTTGGAAAACACATTAGTCCAATGATGCATATGTTATGATCAATTATCAAAACCACCCTAGGGAGAAATTGTTCTTTCATGTGTCGTGTTTGAAGTAGTCCTCGTAGAGAAGCCATGTGCCAGCGATCCTATCACAAGGAACAATTGTGAGCTATGTATCGAACCCTTGGAGTTCATAACATACTCCACTAGATTCTCCATTTCTTCGTGCATGCTAATCATCAACATCATGTCCGCATCTTTATCATCTAAATCTGATGATTCAACGAAGTCCTTGTATATGAATTCCTCATTGTCCTTGTTCTCGGATTCATCATGTGAATAATCCATATTTTGCCTACAAATATGCAAACAAATCTGAAAAATAGCTCAAATATTTTGTCAGACACATAGAGGGCGAGGCATATGTACGTACTAGTAGGATGTATGAGGGCAGCATCCGAGGTGATGGACATCTCTGGGGCATAAAGGACAACCATGAGTAGTTTGTGCCCGGTGGTGGCGGCACTGTGGGTTAGGAATAGATAGTGGAGCTAGGGTGGTCACAACAACTTAGCTAGGGAAGGGGCGGCATGGATGAGACATAAGAGAGGAAGATGGCATGTTGAGCGAGGATTAGGGACAATTTTGAGAGATTTAAGATGGACCAGGACTGTCAGAACCGACGTGGCAGTGCATCCCGACATCCCCATATCTGCCCACATATGGGCTGGGTTACGTGGGTGCCGGGCGGCTCAAACTATGGGCCATTTTTAGGGGTAGGGGGTCTAGGTGCATGGCATTTTTTGGTTTGGGCGGTGTCACGCGCTGTGTGCCCAACATTTTAGGAGGGAAGCGGTGTGTCCGTTCTTGGTGCTCTCACCAAGTTGGATCCACATTGAACATATATTTGTTTGAGAAATTTTATTATAGGAATTAATTAATTATATTAATTAATGCTTAGTTCCTGCTTTGTAACAACCTTTCTACTAGGTATATACACCACACATTCATCAACTTAAGATATTATTCACCCCCTTACTTTTCATTATTCACACGTTATCCACATTTACCCAAGACCGGCTATGCTCTGTTGTTAGAAATATGCCCTATATGCAATAATAGATTGGTTATTATCATATTCCCATGTTCATGATAATCATATATTATTCATGCTAGAATTGTATTAATCGGAAACTTAGATACTTGTGT
This sequence comes from Hordeum vulgare subsp. vulgare, assembly GCF_904849725.1. Classification (NCBI taxonomy): domain Eukaryota; kingdom Viridiplantae; phylum Streptophyta; class Magnoliopsida; order Poales; family Poaceae; genus Hordeum; species Hordeum vulgare. Next base: position 220,760,787 of record NC_058518.1, read on the forward strand.
GGATACATAAACAACACTGTATCCCTAGTGAGGCTCTACTAGACTAGCTTATTAATCAAAGATGGTTAAGGTTTCCTCGTGATAGACATGAGTTGTCATTTGATAATGGGATCATATCATTAGGATAATGATATTATGGACAAGACCCGTCATAAGCTAGTATATGATCGTACCACTAAAGTTTATTGGTACTACTTTCTTCATGTCAAGTATCTGTTCCTAAGACCATGAGATCATGCAACTCCCTCACACCGGAGGAATATGTTATGTGCTATCAAATGCCACTTCGTAATTGGGTGAGCATAAAGGTTCTCTACAGGTATCTCCGAGGGTGTCTGTTGGGTTGGCATGAATCAAGACTGGGATTTGACACTCAGTATGACGGAGAGGTATCTCTAGGCCCTCTCGGTAATACACCATCATCACGAGGTTGGAAGCAATGTGGTTAGTGAGTTAGTCATGTGATCTTGTATTATAGAATGAGTAAAGAGACTTGCTAGTAACGAGACTAAACTAGGTATCGAGATAGCGACGATCGAATCTCGGGCAAGTAACATACCGCTGGACAATGGGAATTGCATACGAGATTAATTGAACCCTTGACATCATGGTTCGACCGACAAAGATCTTCGTAGAATATGTAGGACCCAATATGGGAATCTAGGTACCGCTATTGGTTAGTGACCGGAGAGGTGTCTCGGTCATGTCTACATGATTCTCGACCGCATAGGGTCCGCATGCTTAACGTTCGATGATGCTAGAGTAGTATTGTAATATGTACATTGGTGATCGAATTTGGTTTGGAGTCACAAATGAGATCTCAGATGTCATGAGGAGCTCAAGAATGGTACGTAGGTAAATATTAATATATGGAAAATCATATTGCGGGTTCTGGAAAATGTTCGGGATTTTTTGGTATCGTACCAGAATGGTTCTATAAGGTTCCGAACTGGGGCCCACCTGCATGAGGGACCCACATGGACGCGGGTGGTGGGGAAGGCCCCAAACACCTAGTCTAGGCACACCCAGACCCCCCTAAAACTAATAGGATCATATCCCAAAGGGATAAGATCTAGATCCGTAAAAATGGGGGATAACGATCAATGGAGAAGGAAAGGAGGGATTTCCTTCCTCCCCCTTTGGCAAATGACCCTAGGGGATTGGAGGGAAAGCCACTAGACCCTCCCACACCTATGTAAAGGTGGGTATGTGTAAGGGGGAAAACCCCATGCCCACGGTCGCAACCCCTTTCCTATCTCTCATGTTCTTCCTTATTCGTAGTTCCACAAACGGTTGGCAAAGACCCGCCAACACTGCACGACCACCATATCCCGTTGTGTTAGTAGCTATCCTATCTACTTCTCCTCCCTCACTTGCTGGATCAATAAGGAGGAGACGTCACTAAACCGCACGTGTGCTCAACGCGGAGGTGCCGTCGTTCGGCGCTAGATTGGATCAGATCGCAGTTGAGTCGTGAAGAGTATGACTAAATCAACGACAATATATAGCTTCCGCTTAACAATCTATGAGAGTATGTAGACACACTCTCCTACTCGTTACTGTGCATCCCCATAGATAGATGTTGGGTGTTCGTAAGATTTTTTTGTTTTCCATGCTTCATTACCCAATAGTGGCATGATGAGCTAGGTCTATGCATAGATGTTATGGACGAGTAGAACAGAAATAAGTTGTGGGCGTTGATGTTTACATTTCTTACCTCTATTTGACTTGTTTAGATTTTGCGGTATTGTGGGATGAAGCAGACGGGGCCAACCTTATCTATCCTCGCACAACAGAACGGTTCCAACAACAAACATGCAACTGGTATTGCATGATGTCACACCCTGTGTTTTGATTCTTCTAACTAAATTAACTTATCTCGAAAATCAGGACAAGTTAAATTTTTTGTGAGTGCTTGTGATGCTTTATGTGATTATTGCTTGCTTGCTTGTCGCTTGTGTTTGAATAACAATGTTACTACTACTCTCTAGACTCACCTTCTTGACCCCAACCCTTGCCTAATGATCATTCCATGTGTATAGGACCAGAAACTATTTTTACCAAACATCATTTTGACCAAAAAGCATTTCGTTGATTTAGGCTTTCAAAAAACACTGAGTTGGGATTTGTACTACAAATCATCAAATTAGGGGACTTATTTTGCACCAAATATTTTATTCAAATCCCATTATCAAAATGGCTTCCAAAAACCACAATATTATTATTTTAAAAGTTATTTTGGGACATGGAGTTTTTGCTCCTAAGCTCATATGATCCCTCATGAACAGTAAAATCAAAAAAATAGAAAAAACAATTTTTCCAAATGTTTTGTATGCTTACAAAATTTAATCTCAAAATAACATTTGTGGGAGGCGTGGCGAAAAAAAACAAAATCACTCCTCCAAAAATGCTAGTTTTGGATACATTTTGGACTGTTGATTTTGTTTTCTCCGTTGCGACTTCCACGAATGTTATTTCCTACTGATTTTTGGTACGCACGTAAAACATTTGTTAAAGTTTACGAGAAAAAAAATTCAGAATCTTTTGAATTATTTTACTATTTCATTCAAATTTACTGTTCACAAGGGAGTATTAGAGCTCACGAGTAGAATATGACTTTCCGTTATTTTGCTATTTTATTTAAATACCTTTCTCTCACGCGAGAAAGGGTCCCTTATGAAGAAAAGTTATTTTTATTTCTTTTAAAATATTTGAGAAAATTTAGGGAAACTCAATGGACATATATATTCCATATATAAGAATTTCAACACATGGTCATGTTCAAATATAAGGCAAAACCCTTCAAAACCTTTCCTGCCTATTTCAAGCTTGTGGAATGTTTCTATAAGAAATATTCTCAATAAATTCCGGTAAAATTCTAGAATGTCACACATGCTATACGTGATGATTGTACCAAGTTTCATCTCAATCCAAGTTGATTTGGTTCAGCTAAATATTTCAAAACCCTATCAGTCCACATCCAAGTTTGAACATCTCTAGATTGCCAAGTGTGTCCTATTGTGCTGAAATTTGGTGGAAATGTTCTGATACTCTAATAATGCATCCACACCAAGTGGTGCACCAAGGAGTATAGATGAACCTGTCCCAAACCCCTCAAAACCTTCTCCATTGATTTCTAGCTTGGGGAAACTTTACATTATAAAGTTTCCCCAATTTGTCACAAACTTTTTGGGCAATCTCTAATGCTCAAATAATAGCACCACACCAAGTTGTTGATTTGTGGGAATTGATTTGAAAAGTTTTGTAAGCAGAAAGCCATTTCTGCCCATTTCTTGGGTTTTCCAAGTTTACATTAGAAACTTTCTCCACCAAATCCCGAATTCGGTGTTCAAGCTTATTTTGACCTATCATGACATCTTGTTAAGTTTCATAGCAATTGGAATCCATTTGCTAGTCCTAGCACCTATCAAACACCTTCTGTCCATTTACCAAAATTGCTTCTTTGATCCCTTCTACCAATCTCCTTGAGCTAAAAGTTTTACCACAATATTCTTTGACCCCATTTTACCTCGAGTAATATTGCCAAGGCCTATGGTTAATTATTGGTGTGTGACTCCCTCTTCTTACCTCTTCTTTTTTATATCAACTCCAAATCTAGTGAAACAACTTCCTAAATATTTCTAAATTCATGCCCTATTAAATGAGTGCCTCCACTCATTTTGAATAAAATATTTTCTGTATACTTCTTGTGGGGAAGTGATGCCTCCACTTCCTCCATTCAAAATATCTGGTAATCCAAATCTACTAGAACAAGCTTTAGGTATTCTTTTTATGACCAGAGGTATCCAAGAAAAATAAAACTCCTATTTATAGAGCACTTTTGTTCCTGCTTGCTGTGTGGCTTACTATGGTTGTTACCGACTGTAGTTGACGGAATAGACGGAGTACTCGGAGTTGGACCGGAAGACCTCGAAGACCCCGAAGACTTATGTGAGCAAGGCAAGCAACCCTTTGCCCATGTGTGAGAAAATATTTTATGCATGCCATGTTGATTACTTTATTCCGATGCATATGATGATGATTTAATCGGCAGACCCTTGGTACGGTGTTTCCGATGGCTCCTCTGGAGCACTTGCATTTGAGCATGACCTTACCACCTATGAGGGTCATGCAGATGAAAATAGATAGGTTGACAGTAGAGCTAAGCATAGGATGAGCATATGCATGGTGATGGTAACACATAGGTTATTACAAAGATTTTCCGAAAACCCCGTCGGGTGGCACTAATGCCCGAGGGTGATGGTGTTGAGATGGTGACCACTTGAGAAAGAAGTGGTGTACCGGAAAAGGTTTTGTGTGTATGGTTTCGGAAATGGGATTAGTTTTAAGATTTGCTGACCATCCCAACCTTACATGTGCGACCACGATACCTTAATATGGGAACGAGGCTTTGTTGATTACTCTGGTTGGTGCTAGCAAAGAGCCCGCATTACTAGTGGTGGGAGTGGCGTGGTCACTCTCGTGTCGGGGTCGTGCCAGGTAGGGCGACTATGCTGTTTTTACATGCGCCAGGCACACCGTTGGTCCCTGCATGGATGATACGATCTAGAGTTGGTGCTTGTAAGATGTTCATCATGTGGGTTGGGTACCAATCGAGTGGACTCTTTGTCTAGCGTCGCCAGGGGATAGGCAATGTTCGGGTACTAATCTCGGGTATGTTATATACCATGAGTCATGGATGACACAAAAGATTCCCGAATCTCGTGGGTACAGCATGCAACCTCTGCAGAGTGTAAACTATTCGAATAGCCGTGTACACGGTCAAGGACAGTTGGGTAATACTGCTTAAACTATGTCCAGTCATTCCCGCATAAACCTGGTGTGAGTGTGTGTGTGGTTGAGAAAGATGATATTGTCAAGTTTGGTGAGTTGGCATCGAGGGTGAACCTGAGGTCTTCAACCCTCACAAGATATGTTGATATATGTAACCTGTTCTTGAGGTTACCATTTTCCTTGCGATGCATGATCATATAAACACTTGACCATGTTACTGCATTTAAGGAAAAACTTGCTTTCCGCAAAAGGCAACATACTCATGCTATATCATGTTTCATTATTGCCTTGTTCCACATCATGGGTTGCTTGCGAGTACATTCAAAGTACTCATTGGCTTGCCACTGGTTATTTCATTGACTAAGTAAGAGAGAACAAGAGATGGTGAAGAGTACCTTGGTGACGTTCCTGCGAGCTAGGACGCTTCCCAGTCAGAATGCCTGTAGGTTAAGGCAGATGGCATGGGTTTCACGCTTTTGACCAATATTTCCGCTATTGGTCAAGTTTGGTGTTGGCCTTCAAGGCCCTATCTATGTAAGACTAGACTGCAAGGGTCATTATTTGTATCAGACGGTATGTATGGATGTAAGACTCTTGTTATTCAGTTTTTGTGTGTCCGGTGAGCATTGATCTCTGGGATCACTGAGCACGTTCATTTGGCGATTGACTCTTAAGTCGGGGTCCCCACACATATGGTGGTTGGCAGGTGTCTACCTCTCTTACTTTGGTTGAACTTGATTTAACATTTGCGGTCCTTGTAGAAGGTTAAAACGCAAGTTGAATATCACCGTTGTGGCTTTGCATATGTAAGAACGGTTCTTGCTACTTGCCCATAATAGCCATGTAAAACTTACAACAGAAAAGTAGAGTACGTCTAACTTGTTTTTGCACGACATGTTGTAATGTGATATGGCCAAGACATGATTTGATACATGTTGATGTATGAGATGATCAGGCTTCATAATAATTATCACAACTTGCATGTCGATGAGAACGACAACCATCAAGAGCGATAGGGTTGTCTTTAATTTATTATATGACCCATGCGTCAATTATTAAACGCCATGTAATTTCTTTACTTTACAATTTTGGTACGAAATTCTTTGTGTTGTCCTAATTTTTCAGAATTTTTAGAGTCATGGAAATATGGTGTTCATTGTGATCTTCAGAGTCTGTTCTGTTTTTGACAGATTCTGTTTTTATGCATAGTTGGCTTTATTTAGTGTTTTCATAGCTTATACTTAATGATATAAATTATGGGAATGATATAATATAGCATGTATTATGTGAGAACAATTATGAATCTTGTCTTGACAGTACCTAAGTGAATGATCTATATTTATCATACTAAACCATCTCACGAAGTTCCGTTAAGTTTTGTGTGATTGAAGTTTTCAAGTTTTGGGTGAGATACACATATGAGGAGAATAATGAGCAGCAAGATTCTTAGCTTGGGGATGCCCAAGTCATACCAAGGTAATATCCAAGGAAGACTCAAGCGTCTAAGCTTGGGGATGCTTCAGAAGGCATCCCCTCTTTCGTCTCCAACATTGCGGGTATCTCTTACTTGGAGCTACATTTTTATTCGTCACATGATATGTGCTTTTCTTGGATAGTAATTTTATTTTATTTTTCTATGTTATATGCTATTTATAATCTTATTTTTCAATAAAAAGTTCCAAGATTGCCTTTAGAATGCTTGAATTACATGAGTAATGTGTGTTGTAGAAAAACATAAACTTTTGATGTAGTGTTTGAATTATCAGATTTTACTCGAACGTGGAAAGTTCCTAAACTTTTTACACATTGCTATCCTACAAATTATTTATCATGTCCTAGATTTTCATAATTTTTTGTGTAACACAGGTGCACTTTTCGAATTAATTGCTATGGACTATCATGTTTAGACAAATTGTTCTCATAGTTTTGTTATCTACTTATCCTATAGTTTTAATAGCCTATATTTGTATATATAAATTATGGAAATGATAGTAAACAGTACATAATGTTTTAAAATTATCATGCAACTTGTTTTGTTAGTACATAAAGAGCTCATTTATTCTTATGTGCACTAACCTATCTCACGGGTTGTTTTCAAGTTTTGTGTGGATGAAGTTTTTCAGACACGTGAAACTGGGATATGAGAGGAATGAAAGAGAAACAAAAGCTCAAACTTTGGGATTCCCAAGGCACCCCAAAGTAAATATTACAAGAAGTATCAAGCATCTAAGCTCGGGGATGCTATGCATCCCACCTCTATTCATCAACAACTATTGGTTAGCCTATGTGGATCCTAAGTTTTTATTTGTCCACATGATATGTGCTATTCTTGGAGTGTTTTTGTTTACTTTAATGTTTGAAATAAAATATCAGATCTAAAAATATTTATTGAGAGAGAGCCTCAAATAACTACTTGATTGTTTAACTACTCATTGATCTTCACTTATGTCTCTTAAGAGTAGTTTTGATGTTTACTCTTGTGCTTGACTTATATCCTAAGTGTAAACTGTGAATGAATGAAATATCATTAATCTGAAATTATCAATGAGCTATATGATTAGTAGTAGTTTCACATTTGGTTTAGAAAATAAAATTTATTGAAGTTTGACAATCATAGTGTTGGTCATGCAAGCAATTCATGAATGACTAAGTATGGGAAAAGGAACTTTCACATACAAATATATTATCTTGGACATATTTTATGATTGTGAATACCCATTAATTATTTCAAACTTTATCAAATAGTTGAAGTTGGTCAAGGAAGACAACGTAATGGTTATGTTTGGGTATATTTGCATAGAATTTATATTGTTATGGATCCTCCAGCATATGGTGCTTGTTTAGAACCTTTTGCTAGCCAAAACTTTGTACTAAGTAGAGATACTACTTACGCATCCAATGGGTGTGCTTGGTCATGGATATGCCGCTGCCACCATGAATACTTGGTCGGTTTCTTAGAGAGCCTTTTCCTTTGATTATATGAGGATAAAATCTCGTAAATTGTGAGTACATCGACACTGCTGTGGGGGAAGTTTGAGTGAACGCCTTTGAGGTGGTCGGGCCCCGAGAATAGCCTCTTCGCTTTTAGCCACCTGCTTCACGACCCAACAGGCTCGAAGTATGTGGTTTGAGACTGTGCTAGGCAATTCAGAGTGTATGGGACATGGGCTGTCTAATAGCTTGACCAATATGGTTTGAGATCTGTTGAGTGGTTTGTTCTTTTTTGAAGGGACGCATCAATTAGTTACTGTTGGAGTATGCGCTTCCTCCGAGCTTCTGTGGGTTTCCCAGTAAGGATTGGTTCCACCTGCAGTTGTTGAGACTGCTAGGTGCTTTCCATGGCACAATATTTACGTATCAATGCAGAAAGCTCGGTAAGGCTTTGGTTGTGGCGACGGGCGAGGGCATTCAAGATTCCCTGCTTGTGGCAGTTATGCTAAAATATGTTTATAATATCATGGCCATTGTAATCTGGTATCCAGTTTCTGTTTAGCATGAATCTAGCCCAGTAGTGTTGGACTGATTGTCCTCGCTCCTGCTAGACATGATGGAGGCCCCGTAAGCTAGGCCTTTCTATGATATTCAGATGATTCCTAGACTGGGAGGTGGGTGGGGAAATTTTTTGTGTTTTGACAAAACACGTGCCTTTGGTATCGCTAATTGTATCCTTTACCATTAGGCAGTTTGGAGCACCGGGTTCGGAGCCCGTATGGCTGACCGGACACGACTACTCAAGGGTCGAATTGAGTTTGGGGCATGACTCGATCGCCGGAGAATCCAGGTTACCACATACCGGGGCGCGGATTGTTTTGAGTTTCGGTAGTCGTGAGGGCGAACCACTGTTGGTTCTTCAATCTTGGCGATCACGTGAATAATAGGTGGGACATAGATTTCCCTATCATCAAGTCTGATCCCGATCTAGTCATAGACCGATGGTTGGGCATGGGATACTCCCATGGCGTGGATTCAGCCAAGCGGCTCATCTAATTCCTTAACTTTCACGGCGTCCATAAGTTTGGAGTCTATGGGATCAACCGGAGGTGTTGCCACCTTTGGAGTAATCAGAGCTGTGCCCGAGCTGCATTTACCTTGTGGTGATTTGCACAACACGTTCGGCTTGGGATTCGAGACCGAAGCATGATCAGGAGCTGTCTCGAGGATGAAATCCACCCCATGTGATGCTGTTGCATCAAACATGAGGGATGTTGTCAAAATAAGCTCTTCCCAGGGATCAGTGATGAACTCTAAGTTCCTGAATGTAATTTCTTTTTTGGGGGTGAGACTTTAGACCCGGTCTAAGCGAACAGTGGGATCGGCACGCAACACCATGCCGTCAAACATGAAAGTCTTCTCAGGTACGAAGATGTCCCTAGTGCGGATCTCGTCGTTAATGATGAAGGGATCCATCTCTCCTTCTTGCAACCCTACAATGGATCTCTCAATGGAAGCACCAATGTCGGTACCAAAACCGGTTGATCTCGAGTAGGGCGTCCGAACTGTGGATCAAGGGTCGGTGGGTAACAAGAGACGATGAAGACGTTGTTTTACCCAAGTTCGGGCCCTCTTAATGGAGGTAAAATCCTATGTCATGTTCTTGTTGTTATTCATGGAATAGTAGAGAGTAAAGAATTGATCTACTGTGAGATCTGATGTTGTGGTCTAAACCCTAATCGTAATGAGCTTAATGTATCCTACGAACTATGGCCCCCTGGCTTATGTAGTTGCCAAGGGTTCTAGGGTTACACCAAGTCGGTTACAATAGAGAAGGAAAATGTTGGTTACTACATTGCCTTGGGTTGTTTGCCAAGTCTTCGAAAGAGTTCGTCTTGAGTCTGATACTTCTACTAATGGCCGAACATGCCCGGGAGTCCAGCCCATGAGAATATGTAGACGAACCATGGACCCCCTAGTCCTCGATTCCCTCAGCAACAACTCAAATACGTGTCTTGTCCTCTTCTGTCACTGGGATATAGATACCCGCAAGATTGAACCCACTTCAACAGATCACTCCCACTGAACATAAATCAATCTAGTTGGCCAAACCAAACAGATAGATAAAAGAGTAATACAAAGCTATAATATTCGTGCAAAATAGAATTTAGAGGAGACTCAATTACTTTCAATGAATAATCTGATTATCAACACACAATTCATCAAATCCCAAAGAACACACCACAAAAGAGGATTACATCGGAGAGATCAACACTAGAATCGCAACAAACATTGTATTGAATATCATAGAGAGAGAAGAAGTCATCTAAGTACTAGCTATGCACCCATAATTCTCCCGTGAACTACTCACACATCATCAAGGAGGCAACAAGGTTGATGTAGACGACATTTGTGATCAATCCCCCCTCTACCAGGGTACCGGAAAAGGTATTTGTATGGGATCAAGGCGGGACAAAGACTTGCGGCAGCAGGAAAAGTGGTTTTGGCTACTCGCTACTGCAACAAAAGACCTTCCAATGGCGCAAGAAATAGGAGTGTTGCTTGATACTCCTCATCAACGGCACCAGGAATCCTTCAGCTGCGGCTATGCCTTAAGGGACTTCCTAAGCAAGTATGCAAAGGATTTCCCCCGTGGCCTTGGAGCCTTGCATTGGTGTTCCCTCGAAGCGGAAAGGGTGACGTAGCGTAGTGGTGGTAAGTATTTCCCTCAGTTTGAGAACCAAGGTATCAATCCGGCGGAAGGGTATCTCAAGATCCTGCACAAACACAAAAGCTTGCACCCAACGCTATGAAGGGGTTGTCAATCCCTTATAGATTGTTTGCCAAGTGAGAACTGAAAGCAACAAAGTAACAAAGCAAAGTAAAAGCGGAGGTGTAAACGATGGATATGAATAGACCCGGGGGCCGTAGTGTTTACTAGTGGCTTCTCTCATGAAAGCAAGTACACGGTGGGTGAACAAATTACTGTCGAGCAATTGATAGAACTTTGCAGAGTCGTGAAGATATCTATGCAATGATTATTTCTATAGGCATCATGTCCGAAACAAGTAGACTGATACTGTCTGCATCTACTACTATTACTCCACACGTCGACCGCTATCCAGCATGCATCTAGTGTATGAAGTCCATAAGAATAGAGTAACGCCTTAAGCAATATGACATGATGTAGAGGGATAATCTCAAACCAATGATAAAAACCCCATCTTTTTACCCTTGATGGCAACTGCTTGATGTGTTCCTTGCTGCCCCTACTGTCACTGGGAAAGGTCACCACATGGCAGAACCCAAAACCAAGCACTTCTCCCATTGCAAGAATCATAGATCTAGTTGGCCAAACAAAACCCAAGACTCAGAGAGACTTACAAGGATATCAATTCATGCATATAAGAAATCAACAAAGACTCAAATATATATCATAGATAATCTGATCACAAGTCCACAATTCATCGGATCTCGACGAATACACCGCCAAAGAAGATTACATCGGATAGATCTCCATGAAGATCATGGAGAACTTTGTATTGAAGATCCAAGAGAGAGAAGAAACCATCTAGCTACTAACTACGGAACCGTAGGTCTGAAGTGAACTACTCACAAGTCATTGGAGGGGCGATGGTGATGATGAAGAAGCCCTCCACCTCCAAAGTCCCCTCCGGCAGGGCGTCGGGAAGGGTCTCGAGATGAGATCTCGAGGAAACGGAAGCTTGCCGCGGCGGAAAAGTATTTTCGAGGTTCCCTTGATTTTTGCGGAATATTTGGGAATATATAGGTGCAAAGCCTAGGTCAGGAGGCGGCCAGGGAAGCCACAAGCTTGCCCGCCGCCGCCTCCCCCTGGTGGCGTGGTGCAAGCTTGTGGGCTCCCTAGGGCCCACCTGGCTTGGCCCAAAGGCTCCCTGGTCTTCTTTCGTTCGGGAAAAAATCATTTCGGGGATCTTATTCCGTTTGGACTCCATTCCAAAGTCAGATCTGAAAAGAGTCAAAAGCACGGAAGAACAGGAACTGACACTTGGCACTGAATCAATTAGTTAGTCCCCAAAAAGATATAAAAAAGTTACATAAAACATACAAAGAAGATAAGATAAGAGCGTGAAACCATCAAAAATTATAGATACGTTTAAGACGTATCACTGCTCTATGGGGTTTTCAGAATATTTCAGAATTTATATAAGTGGAATTAGGTCAGGAGGCTTTGCGAGGGGCCCATAACCTCATGGGGTGCGCCCTACCCCAATGGCATGCCCTATGAGCTTGTTGCTCCCTTGTGTGAAAAAAGTGTTATCTCTTATTTTCTTTCAATCTTTGGATATTTTTATTTTCAAAGTTTGTGGAAATTTTCTGACTATTTTCAATTAAGGAGATGATTTTGAATGCAGCTCAGTTTCACCAACCTGGTAGGCTTAGTCCAACCGATTTCTCTCACATGCCTCTTGTCATTCTCGGGTTCTACTGAAACACATTGCCTTGGTGACTGTGAAACATATCACTGCCTTTGATTTTCTTATATCTTCTGGAATTTTGCCTTAGGGGGAGAAAGATTATCAATGAACCCAACTATCATTACCTTCTAAGATTTTATTAAACATTTTGGGAAACAAAATTAGTTATATAATTAGTTTCTAGGGGGATAAAACTTCTCTAGGGGGAGAAACCCTCAATGATCGCATACAATATAAGAGGGAGAATCATCCAGGATCCCTAATATAGGGGGAGGTAGTTCAAGGAACTCTAATCATTTCTTAAGGGGGAGAAAAGTTAAATTCAAGGAACCCTTATCAAAGAGACAAGTATCAAGGATCCCTTTCTCTCAATGAGCCCTTACCCTCTGACCTTTTCGACAATTAATGCCAAAGGGGAAGAAATATCAAAGCTTCCAATGAACCTATATAAAGGAGGAGAAATATCACCAATAAGCTTACACAAAAGAGGGATAAATATCAATAGTGGGAGATATATGTTCCTAAGGGAAGGTCTGCCTAAGGGGAGATCTACCTAAAGGGAGCTGTATCAAACCTTACAAATTAAGGGGGAGAGAGATAAAATTGTTTCAGAAATGATATTCTATCACTATCTTTTGATTGAACTTGTCTTTCCGTACCTACTCCCAATATCTACATGCTATGGCTCAGGGGGAGATGTAATCTTATATATTCATCCTTAGGGGAGAAAAATTCTAAGTTTCGTGGAGACATATGTGTCATCAAATCCTATTTTCAATATGTCTTCAATATCTTGATACTTTTGAAGATCTTTGTATCTTTACAATAGAGTACTCTTGTGTTATCTAACATGTGTTTTCCCAAGTGTACTTCTACTGCTAAGACGCTCAGGAACCTCAAGTTAAGCATATGAATCATATCCTTCTTCATGATGATCTCTTGTCTCTTGCATGCATTGTTTGCAAGAGTGAGTCTTGAACATGGAAGTTCTTCATTCACATATGTTTGATGCATATAGCCTAGATCTATATGGCTTGTCTTGTCCTTTTACCATGTGTGTGATCATGCAGTCCAAAGCAACCATCCTTTAAAGGGATCGAACATATTTAGGAGGAGGTTGTACTAGTCATGTATCCTTCAAAGCTATCATATTCTAATGCCTATCTTTATTTGAATCTTTGATTGTATGTTGTCATCAATTACCAAAAAGGGGGAGATTGAAAGCATATATGCTCCCTTGGTGGTTTTGATAATTCATGACAACATACATTGTCTCTTGGACTAACACTTTTACCTAGTATATTTTAGATATAGTCCATAAAGAGCTTTGGCTGTAGGATTGTGTGGAGATGCCCCCTTGATGAAGGAAGGAATAGGACTTGCTAAAGCTTCAAGCAAGAAGACTCTTCATTTTACACTTTGTGAGAAATCACTTTTGAGTCCATAGGAAAGCTAATACTATTAAAAGGGGATGAGGTATTATGATGAATTGGTTGCTCAATTTCTATGAGATAGCCACCAAAAATACTCACCCACTTTCCCACAAAATATACCTGTCCAAGCCAAATGTGCAAAATTGGTGCCACCAACTTTTCCCACTCGGCTATACTGATTTTAGACTCAAAAAAATCCTATGCCAATTCCACCATCTCAGTACAACCAACATTCCTATCGGTGCCACCAAGATTGGGTGACCAACATTCTGTTGAGCTAACCTCATGTTTCGTAATTTCTGAGTTTGAAGTCGGTCTCGTCGAGTTTGGAAACTAGTGTAGGTCATCGTATCGGTACCACCGAGATTCCTATATTGGTCTCACCGAGAATTTAAAGTTGCCACATTTAGTGCAACTCGGTACCATCGAGATTAACATTTCGGTGTCACTGAGTTGGGCAATAACGTTGTAACGGTTGGATTTTGGGAGATGCCTATATATGCCCCTCCAGCTACCTCTCACTCATAGAGGAAGCACTCAAAACACACTTACACTTGCTAGATCCCTTTTTTTGAGAGAGAGCCACCTACTCATGTTTTTTTATTGGCTACTGTAGGGAATAACCCCACAACCTTTTCTTTTATTCCCATAAAAAGAGGTTGTATGTACAAGAGAGGAAAATAATGTACAAAAGAATAGAGGGGATTTTATATACAAACCTCAAGGAGGTAAAAATGAAATCCATTTAAGGAGATCATCCCGAAAACTAGGTTTAATCCTGTGAGCTAAAAGGGAAATATCATGAATAAAATTGGACCTCCATTTCCTAAACTTGGGTTGCTAATGGTTGAAAACCTTCGCATTTCTCACAGTCCAGATGTTCCAACAAGCAGTGAAAACTACTTCAGGGAAGAAGGGTTGTTGAAAGTCTCTTCATGCAACTAAAGAAGTAGTCCACATAGAGTGTCCCTGCCATGATATCTGAAGGTAATTCCATACCCTGGTACTGAAAAGACAGTTGAAAAACAGATGATCTCTATCTTCTTTGATCCTGGCATGGCATATAACACATAGATTTGAATCAGATACTTTCCAGTGGCGCCTCTCCAGCATATCTTGAGTGTTGAGTATGTCCATGATGAGAAACCAAGCAAACATCTTGATTTTCATGGTACAACAACTCTTCCAAATCCAACTGAGCAAGGGGTTTGGCATGATGGGCCGATGGATATGGCTATAATATTTCTTGGCAGAGTAAGCCTTAGAATCTTTACTCAGAGCTAGATATCAGTAGCAGTAGGGTTTATAGCAAGGTCCTAGAGCAGAGTGTGGACAACACCTAATTCTTGATAGGCCTATTCAGAGAGAGGCAAGTGGAACATGGATAGCATACTGTTCTCTTGGAATGCATGGAAGACTTTCTCAGCTGTGCAAAAAGAGTCAATGACAAATGAACAGCCTCTGAAACCTAGAAGCCAGAGGCCTGGTAGAATTCCCAATCAACCAGGAATCAGACCAGAACAGAAAGGTATCACCTCTGTTGGGTTGAACATATGTAACAACTCTGAAATTATCCAGTCTCTTGCAGATGTACATCCACCAAAAAGATCCACAAAGTGAAGTACCCTGGGGAACTTTATTGTGGTAATATGTGTTCCAAATTAGCTTGACCCAGGGTATATCATCTTTGTTTAGGAATTTGTCCACATGTTTGAGCAACATGGCTTCATTCTGGACCGCAAGATTCATGATCCCCAGACCACCTTTCATCTTAGGTCTGCACACAAGATCCCAGGCAGCAAGAGAGGGGGCATGATCCCGACCATTCTTTCTCCATAGACATTGTCGTTGGATCCTTTCGAGCTGTTTGAGAATTCCTGGAGGAATATCTAAGCTGCAGAGGAAGAAGATAGGGACCGAGGATAGAGCTGAATTCAAATATTGTAAACGGCCTCCCTGAGCCAGGAAGGAGGAACTAGCAGTGAGTCTTCTTTCCATATTATCCACTAAGGGCATGAGATCAATGATCCGTGGTTTGGTTGTTCCTACAGGCAAGCCAAGATATGTGAAGGGCAAGGAACCGACCTTGCAACCAATAGAGTCAGCTAGCAGTTGGAGTTGCCCTTGATCAATGTTGATGGGTAGTAGATCAGATTTGTGATAGTTCACTTGGAGACTAGTGGATTGGGAGAACAAAATTAGCATTCGTTTGAATTCAAGCAACTGAGATTCCAGTTCAGGCAAAATGATGAGAGTGTCATCAGCATACTACAATATGGGGAAGTCTCTGTGATGACAGAGAAATGGCAGCTGAATGAGGCCATCCTCTAAAAGTTTATTAACCAAGGTTTGAAGGAAGTCTGTAGCAATTGCAAAAAGAAGAGGGGACATGGGGTCCCCCTGTGTGACCCCTTTCTTACACATGAACTTTCTTCTAGGAACTCCATTTAGAAGCACCGAGGAAGAGCCAGAAGTGAGTAACTGTTGCTCCCAGAGAATCCATCTGTCATTAAAGCCCTTGTACCTGAGAATCTGAAAGATGAACTCATGCTCCACAGAGTCAAAAGCCTTTTCAAAATCTAGTTTGAGGATGACAATGGGTTGTTTGGACTCATGACATTGGTGCAAATACTCTAGTGTCCAACCCACACAATCTTGGATGGTTCTAGATTTGATAAAGCCATACTGATTTTTGTGGATGCACTTCATAACTTGCAATTGTAGTCTATTGGCCACCATTTTAGATAAAACTTAAGCCCCATCCCTGTTAGAGAGATAGGTCGGAAGTCTCCAACTTGCTCAGGTGAACTCTTTTTGGGTATCAAAGTAATATAAGAAGAGTTCATGTTTTCAAGCATGGCATTGCCAGCATGGAAATCAGTTGCAAGTTGATAAAATTTAGAGTAGATAATAGACCAGCATTTCTTGAAAAACAGACCATTGAAACCATCTGGACTAGGGGCTTTGTGAGTGGGCATTTCTTGGACAGTCTTATCCATTTCTATCTTGGTAAAAGTCTCTGTTAGCACATCAAGGCCATCCACCTTCTGAATGAGGGACTGAAGATCAAATGCCATGTTAATACCCTGAGAGGATCCCATCCTGTCCTTGAAGGAAGTCCAGAAACATCTAGCAATTTGCTCATGATCACAGATGATGGAACCATCATTCAGCTTAAGAGAGGAAATAGAATTTTTCCTATATCTTTTAGTTGCCATGGCATGGAAAAACTTAGTGTTCTCTTTTCCAACTTTGATGAATCTGATTGTGGCTCATTTTTTTCCAGTAAAGGAACTGTAGGTGTAAAAGATGATCTAGGTGTAGTTTTACAATCACCCTGAAGTTAGCTTCGGGTTTGTATAGGGGTCTGAGCACTTCTAGATCATCAAGGCAAAGCACAACCTGGATGCAACTAGCAATGAGGAGCTTCAGCTGAGAGAGGCTCGTTTGCCATTTCTTTAGGGCCTGACGTAAGTGTTTTAACTTGTCTATGATGATAGCAGTGATATGACCTCTCCTAGACGGAATTTTCCAAGAGTCCTTGACACATTCCATGAAACCATCCATCTCAACCCAGTAGTTTTCAAATCGAAAGAGATTGCATTTTGGGATGGAAGTATTAACTGCTACTACACAGGGGACATGGTCAGATGCAGTTTTTGCCAATGGGAGGACCTGTGTCAGAGGATATGATGAAATCCAATTAGCAGAAGTAAAAAACCAATCCAATTGTTCTAGCAGAGGTGAATCTTGCATATTGGAGCAGGTAAAAGATCTTCCCTTAATTGGTAATTCAAGAAGTCCTAGGTGACCAATGATCTCATTAAAGATGAACATATCGTTTACATTAGCCCCACGTAGATTTCGATTAGATGGTGATCGAATAAAATTAAAATCTCCATGAACAACCCATTAGCATCAGCAGGGATGTTTAAATTATAGAGCAAGCTGACAAAAAGATCTCTAGCCTCCCCCTGACAAGGGCCATAGACATTGACCAGGGTCCAAGATTCAGCAGTATGATTCGAGATAAAAGATATAATGAGACCAAAGGGTTGGCACTCAACTAAGGTTCCAGTAAGAACAGAGGAGTTCCATAGAGTTATAAGCCCACCAGAGGCACCATGAGAGGGGGAGTATGCAAATTGGTCAAATATTTTAGGACAAAAACTTCTGGCTGACCGAAAATCAATGGACTACATTTTTGTTTCCTGTAAGAAAATCACTGAGGCTAAGCTCTCATCAATTTTGTTACGAACAACTCGTTGCGTACGATCTGAATTGAGCCCACGCACATTCCAACAGAGAACACGCCAACTTCGCATAGATCGACTATCCATAACAACTATGAGTTATAGCCAAAGCGGAGTTACATAATAACCCACACAACCAAGGTTTAGAGAGCTGTAACAAACAACGAGTAGTAGTCTGACGAACGGAACAACCAGCAAAGCTGTGCAATAACAACATTAGTCTAAACATCAGCAGATGGGGTCTTGGATGCAGCAGGATCTTCCATAAGTCGATCCACATAGAGCTTCTCAACAGCAATCCCAAGCTGTTGACCAGTTGCTTGAAGCATAGGGATGGGCGTGGCCGGAGATGCATTTTCCTGAGATGCTTGTTCGCCCACTAGGTCCTGCATGGGCTTGGCCTTTGGCTTCCTCCTCTTAGGTACGTGCATTGGGATCTCCTGCAGCATTGGCTTGAAGCCATTCCACTTAATAGAGCCCCTCGTGCAGCGGCGAACGGAGGAGTCGACGATGGGCGTGGCCTGCTTGCGGGCCCCTTCTTCTTGACAACAGGTGATAGAAAAGAGAAAGTATCTTCTGATGAAAGTATGTCGATAGGAGTTACCACGGGGGAAGGAGCAGGAGTGGTATCCACGGTCGCCAAGCTTGGCCCTATAGCCTCATCATCAAAAGCAGATGACCATGATAGCTTGGGGATCATGATCGGCAACGCCGAGGGCATCTGAAGGTGGCGAGGGACATGCATTGTGCAGGCCGTGCCCATAAGAGGTTCAAAAGATCTGGACCAGGAGATCACAGGTGGCAGTGGCGGACCATAAAAAACCCTGGCCTCACCAACAAACAGGTTAGTCGGCAGGACCAGAGGCCGTTGGTTGGGGACAATCGCCAGGTGATTAAAAACAGGAGCCTCTTCCTCAGCATGCTCTGCTTCCTCTGGCAGTTCTTCCTCAGCATTGCCAACTACTGCTGCATCGCCACCATTTGGAGGGGCAAGGTCAGCAGCAACTACCTCTTCAGCAGCAGGATTAGCAGCAGCCACCTCGACAACATCGGCCTCAGCAGGAGCAGGCTGAGGATCGAGAACCACCAGCTCTTGAACAGAGTGAGAGGAGGTTGGTTGATCAATGACCATCAATTCCAGATATTGTTCACGTGCAGCAGGTTGAGCTTCCGGAGCTTCGGGTTCCCAACCCCATCCTTCGACCTCTGGAACTGGTGGCTCTGGCTCCGGGGGTGGTGGAGGCACCACATTCCACCCAAGAGCAGGGTATGGCGGTAATGCAAACAATAGACCATCATTGATCAGTTTCCCAGGAAGCGGATGAGGATTCCCATTGAGGGGCATGGGGTCTTCGTTATTGGGCATCTGCTCAGCAAAAGATGCCCGCAAGATGTACACCGGTGTAGACCAAGATACCTTAGCACCCCCAGGCGGCATATTCCGAGAAAGTGACGCTCCGCGGCACCAGCATATCATCTGGAAAGGATGCGAAGACAATGGAGCAAAACAAATATGGGTCATCACTTACCCAATGGTGGAACTCACCGAACATGTTGATCGCAGCCCGGAGATCATTAGTATTGCGGAAGTCCAAAGGGACCCCCAGAAGCATCAGGCAGCCCTGACGGAAACCAGCTTGACCCCGAAAACCTGCACCATCGCTGTGCCGCATGAAGCGAACAAAGGTGTCGTTCCCCAGCTCTTGGGGAACCATCTGAATAGTAGCAAAACTTTCCGCCGCATCCCGGAGTTCAAACAGACCAACCCCCTCAATCCATGGCTGTGCTGAGCGAACATGAAAACACCTATTGACCAGAAGGGCGGCGACCTCTTGTCGTACCTGGGCGACCAACTCGGCTGGAGGGGCTGGCATCACTTTCGCGATGATGTACTATTCATGCCTGCGAGTAATGGGGATGGCTGGCGTGATGAAGGTCCATGGCAGGCGATCGGGGCCTCCGTCGATGATGTGATGACCCTGCGGGACGAAGCGCAGGGGGTCGAGCTCAAAGTTGGCCATCGCTGGAGACGAAACATGAGGAGGTGGCGTCATTGGCGGCATCTCAGAAGGAGTCCGGGGAGGCGATGGGTGTGACGAGACACGGAGGAACTTCTCGGCAGGCTTTGCGGTTTCCCCAAGATTAGTAGAGGTTCCCGAGATATCTCCTATAGGGGAGGTGGTGGGACTCTTGCATTTCCAAGTGAGACAATTATCTCGCATAAAGGAAGTACACGCAGATTTGGCTTGGCCCACGCTGCCACAGGCAGAGCAAATCGGCGAAGCTGTGTAGTTGGAAGCTAGATGCCCGTGAGACAAGCAAATCATGCAAGAAAAAAAATCTACTGAACCATTCCATTAATCAACTCGTCAAAGAGCCGGTGGGCCTCCTGCAAAGAAGGAATATCCGACTGTGATGAAATATCTGGCCCAGCTGAAGATGTCGCCGCCAAAGACCCATTAATTGGGTCAGAAAGAGGTCCACTGTCTGAGCTATCCAACAAATTAATTTTGAAAATATTTGAAATCCCGCCTAGCACGATGGGATTAGCCGAATCTGCGCAAGATGGGGAAGAAATCCCACTGATATCGCTCTTTTCAATTGGGGTTCCGGATGATTCGGGCGGTGGTACCTGCCGACATACCGTGCAAAAGTGATGTGCGGCGAAGGTGACATCCACCAGAGTTCAGCCGGTGGCGGTGCAATAGTGATAACCCGTTCCTGTGGAGGGATCGACTAACCAGCCTTCGAGAGTGTAATGAGCTCATCTTAAGTGACGAGGCATCTGTAGCCTTTGCAAACCTCATACTGTTGGAGGGTTGCGAAGGATAATTTCTTGCAAACAGAAGATCCCGACTTGATAGATGACTTAATAGGTCTAGAATGCATTGCCATCAGACCTAGAGCTGCTCTTTGTTTGGCCGGGCTCACAGTGATCCATTCTGCATCACATTGCTTCCTCCATAACGTAAATTCCCAGTGCCAATTAGGACCACCATAACCCCATAGATGAAAATAGCACTTAAAGCTTGAACATTTGTAAGAACGGAAGGCCAAAATGTGAAAACCAATTTGCTGACATGTAACGACTAAGATGCGGTCCTTTCCGATTTGGGGGACGAGGCCCCGAATTGGAAAGAAGCGCATCTAAGCGTTTCGCAAGCACGGTAACATATCACATACATAGTAATAACTGAATGAAAATAAGGGATTCAACTGTCATCACATTAATATATCAGAGTACATCTCGCATCCAAACAAGGTAGTTCCGCTACGGACTACAAAACATGAGAAATGACTATGCTACCCTGTAAGCTTGCCCATGATCACGACCACGCCTCAATTTTCTGGATAGTTCACGTATAGGTGGTCGTTCTCCTCATCGTACTGCCAGGCCAGCTGCGTGCCGTCGGGATCACCTGTCTCGGGGGTACCTGAACCTGTTGGTGTTGTGAAGGAATCTGTGAGCCACGGGGACTCAGCAATCTATGACCTCGGTGCCAGAACTAGTCAAGTTATTAGGTTGGAAAGGTGGAGTGTTTAGGTTGCAGCATCCTAAGTTTAATATGGTAGCTAACTTACGTAGAACATGTATGAATGTGGTATAATCTAGCGGTCGATGATAGTTGATCACTAAGTGATCCTGAACACCTACCTATGTCAATCATAACCCCACCATGTTCCCGATCAAAGAGAGATCTTTGAAGGGGACATTCACAGTTACGCAAACAGTTGGCAATTTTATTAGCTTATGTTTAAGTTATCTATTACCGGATGTTAACAAATATTCCAAGTTGCCACATAACAGCGGGCACGACTTTCCGAAAGATTAAACACTGCAGGGGTGCTCCAACTAGTCCATCACACACGTACACGGGTCGCAAAGTAATCCTCTATCACGAATCTCGTGATCTCGTCGGATTCCTTAGAGGAAAACCTCAACTCTGGGGAGAACCAAAGCTTCACCGGGATTCCTATATGCAAGATATATCGCTAAGGTAAGACAAGACTAGCAGGACCTCCCAACGTGTCGATGACCCTAATAAGAGCCGCGTATCTCAGTCTTAGGACACGCGAGATAAGCGAAGCGTACAGTGGCCAGAGAAATCTCCCGAGTTGCCCCGGGATGGCCCCGCACGGTGCTCTAGCTTGTACCAACACTCATGAGGAGCACTAGCCCATGTTGTTGATTAAATTCCTCAGGTAGGCCATTCCCTATGCAGATTGTTATTAAGTGATTAGTAAATAAACACCAATGTTTGGTCCTGCCGGCAAGTCTTAACACTACGTGATTTATTGAGGGTTCCCCATAACAACCCCGAACGTGTTAGGAGCGATCATTATGGAATCAAACACCGGTAGCCGGTAACTATGGCGGCAATAACGGAACAAAGCACCTGACAAAAGGCTAGGCCTTCCGTTATTTACCAAGTATATAGGTGCATTAATTAAATATCAGATTGACATAATGATATCAAACTCATGTTATCACATGAGACAAAGCACGTACATCTAGCAACGCTAACATTAGAAGCTGAGCAAAGCCTACTTAGCCATTCAAGATTTGCTAGGAAGGGATAAGTGTTTGGGTTTCATGGCAATTCAGGAGGCAATTATTTCAGTGGTAGGCAGCGAGCAAATGATAAGGAAACGTAATCTAGCATAACAAGTCTAGAGATGGAATCAAGGTCATATCATTTTGCGTGTGATATCCTCAGCTTGGAACGGTTCTTGTTTGTCCTGCACGTACTCTCTCGAATCCAGGTACTCGTTCTCCGATCCCGGTGCTACCCAACATAAAAATAGCATCCAATGAACAACAACACCTCAAGATGCAACAAGCACATGATGCATGAGATGAATATGAGCATGCATCACTATTCTACTCACTAGCACAAGCATGAGAAGTAAATACATGTTCCTAGACAGAAATGCATCCTAAGATATCTTGACATGCATGAGAATGACATGATCAGATGCGTCTCGTGAAAACGAAGCAAAAGCATATAAATAACATTACAAACGGAGCTACGGATCAACGGGAAACAACGAAACAAGATATGAAGCCCGACGTGTCAAATTCATCACCACACACCCCAATGGCTCAACTCTGGTATTTCCAGGTAGCCAAGACATACAACAAACCAACATGGATGGGGTGGAGCAAAGAAGAACACCACACCATCATCTATGCACTCACAAACATCAAAATACCAAAACTACACAATCTGCCATAAATAGCATGATAGCACTTTGTGAGCTACATGCAAAGAACCTACAGCGACCTAAACATGTCAAATAAGATATGTGCATGTAGCTATCCAAGAGTACTACAAGCACAAGCGAAAATATCACACAAAGGAGTTAAACACAGGAAGTTACAAAGCTGCAAACTTGCCCAAAAATATCAGATTTCGGGGACTTAGTGAATATTCCAGATTCTCACTATCTATTTATGCTGTGAAGCATTTTGACAGCAGCCAAAACTGTATCTACAGGACTCCAAATGGAATGAAATTTACAGGGAGCTAGACAAACGTATAAGCTTCAACTTTCCAGTTGAAAGCTAAGGCTGAATCACAACACATTGACCTGCACAACCTCATCTACACGAGAAGAAAATAGAAACAGATTCTCAGACTTAGTGAAAATCTCAGATTTTCACTAATCTGGAATTTCAGTCAGATGCCTACTTTGATCGAGCACAACTTGCACATATGGATTCCAAAGCACGAAATAAAACCAATATGTGGTAGAGGGGGTCACCCTCTACTACCACAACCAAGAAACAAGCACTTGGGCTCACCACATCTCATGGAACCAAGCTCTAAACATAGAACAAATCTGAAATAAGTCATCTCCAGAAAATGTTCCAAGGGCAAAAATGACTTCACCAATGGATTTTGGGATCTTTCTACCCCAAAAGCATATAAAATACCTATGCACTTGCTTGGAACAAGTGAGCACAAACTAGAGAAGAAAAACTACATAACATCATATCTAGTGAATAGTGCATCATCACATGTGCTATTCACTAGAACTACATCTACACAAGCTAGTGCACACTCTCACAAGGCCAATGGTTACATGAGGGTTTAGACCCCATGCATGTGTGCCATAGCACATCACCATTCCCACACAAACAACACTAGCACAAGCAAAACTACACCTACACATGCTATGTAGAACTAATTCCCACATGGCACTCACATAAGCACTACAAGGGAACACCAACTAGTGCGATGAAACCCACAAGGTACACACGCAGACATGGATCTACACATGCATACATACAACATAACCTACACATGCTTCTCTACAATAGAAAACCTATTCAAGAAACTCAAAACATGCACTACTATGAGTAAACAATTACACACCAATGACTAACTATCTAGACACACAAACTCACCCACATCACCATGTGCACATGAACCCTAGTCCATGTGTGTGAGGTGCACACAGACACATGCACCACAAACCACTTGTATGTGTGTCACCACACACACACACCATCACAAACCTACACCATGCCTATAACATCACCACTTCTAAACTAGGCAGGAAAAGGAAAACAACAAGGAAGAAAAAATAATACAATGCTACAATAAGCTGGGCAGGTTAGATAACAAATCAGCAAAATAAAATAAAAGAAAACGAAGGAAAAGGAATAAGGGGAGGCACTGGGTTCGAACCCTGTACTCCCTGGAACACCACAGTGCACTCAACCACCCTGCTATCGAGCTTGTGCTCGACAGAACAGGGGCATAGAGCAGGGTAAGCTGCCCTGCTGCGCTACACTATTGCCAGAAATATAATGCAAAAAGGGGGGAGTGCATCCCCTTGGACTCGAACCCACGAGCTCACGAGTACACACACTGCTCATGCCACTGCGCTATGATTCGGACGTCTGACAGAGGAGGGAACTGAAACAAGGTAAAATAACATGAGCGCCTGGTGCTCTGCTTGGGCACGCAGAGTTGCCAGCGACAGGAGGGACGCCGTGCTGCCCTGCTGCTGCTACTGCACCACGAGGGGAAACACCGTTCTGCTACTGCACGACTACTACGCCGCGATGGCCTACACGCTACCACGCTACTACACGAGCACGCACCCAAGCACACAGCAACACACATCATCACGCACGATCTACTTCCTGACAAAGAAAACTCCGGCGAGCCCTAGTCGATTCAGGCGAGGAGAAGGAGGGAGGAAGGAAGGAGGAGATGTTCCTCACCTAGGGAAGGTAGAGGAGAAGCCGTACAGTGGAGGAGACCAGATCGTAGGGGAAGAAGACGATCAAAGGAAGGCCCTGCTGCAGGTCGATGTTGTGGAAGGAGATCATCGTGGCCGAGGCGATGGCGAGCTCCTGGCCGTCGTTGAGGTCGCTCCTCGACCTCAACGATGGCGGGAATGGAGCGCGGGGTGATCTCCCATACCCCCGGACATGGCGGCGGCACCGGACGTCGAGGGAAGCGGGGGTAGACGCCGGCGGGTGCTACTCTCTCTCTCTGCTCCTAACCATAGAGGTTTACCGGGAGGGGAGAAAGAGAGATGGGGAACGGAGAGAGGTGGCGGCGGCAGATGGGAGAGAGGGGAAAACCTAGAAGAGGGGAGGCACGAACGTCCACAATATATGGGGGGACCTCGAAGTTTGTGCCTCACGGCGGCAACTTCTCTCTGTGCTAAGCTGACGGAAAGGAGGTGCGCGTGTGCAGACGGCGTATGAAGGAGAGGGGAGGTCGTGGGAGATGGGCTAGCGCGGGAGAGAGAGGGGAGATGGGCCAGTCTGGAGGGAGGAAGCCCACCAACGGCGCATGATAGGAGAAAAACAAACCCTAGAGCTTCTTCTAATTATAGGAAAAGGCAGAGAAGAAAAATAAAGCAATGCAAAATCTACTGGGGATAAAATCAAACAAAAATATCCCCTGGTCATGGAAAAATATGACCTATTTGAATAAATTGCAAAAATTTTTTTGGGGCAATTAATTATTTACAAAACAACATTATTGGGGCTGTTTTGTATTTGATTGCTCCATTTTAAACACCTATCCAAATCAGCAACTTCACATCTCCACATCCATCTCAAAACAACCTAAAACATGGGCATTTTTAAAACATGAAAGGAAGAAGTGAATCTTGAGCTTGGAATAAAAGGGAGAGGGAAGGGTTTTTAAAACCTAAGCTAAACACAAGGCACTATTCCTATGATCACAATGCAATCTCCACACAAGGTTCACATCTCACATCACCACATAAGATCACAAGCAACACATGAAATCATATGACCACAAAGCAACAGCACATGACACAAGGAATGATATGATATGGCATGCATGCATGCAAGGAAGAATGACAAGTGACATCACATGAAATCATTGCATAGATAGATCTCATGTCCAAGACAAGGTGGACCCACAATAAGAGGGTTCCAAAAGGGGAAGGTTACACACTTGGGGCATTACATGACAAGAAACCTTGAAAGAGAAAACCAAGTCTGTAACTTGAGAAACCCGCAGTTCAATGGCAGAACCACCAATGGCCGATTCAAGCGCTGCGACGACAGATTCCTCAGAAAGGCGGAAAGCATGACGTCCAAAGGATACCACCATAATGAAAGGGCGGCGATGCTTCATTGGATGTACCAGAAAACCAAAGCTGCGATAAACCTCATCCGCGAAGGCCAAACCAGGAAAAAGTCCAGATCCAACGTGGAACCAGCCATGCGAGCCATGCGTGACCACATAAGAGAACATTGGAGTGCACCTGAGATGATGAGCGGAGAACGAGGATCAAACTCCGGTTAGAAGTCCAGATCACCATGAGGTCGCCGAGGTGGGAAGTGTGAGGTGGGCGTCGCCATCTGTTGTTATTCCGTTTATCGCCTATTTGTGGTTACTTATAGTGTTGATTACATCTCGTAGTTGATGCTTGTTGGATTACTGGGTGGAAACTATTATTACTCATGTGTTGTTATCAAGAGAATCCATTCCAAACATCTGAACCTTGATTTCTAGCCTCCTGAAGTTGCTTTCTACAAGATCAATCTCTCCTACCCTTGCCAAATGTGTGAGAGAGTGATTGAGTGTTGAGGAGACTATATTTAGAAGCATAAGAGCAAGGAGGTCATCATTGTACCACATCTATTACCTTCTGGCGGGTGGTGCCTCCTAGATTGGTTAGGTGTCGCTTGGGAGCCTCCTACTCCGTGTTGTTGAGTTGAACCAAGATGTTTGTAAGAGCAAGGAGATTGCCTACTTCATGAATCTCTACCGTGACTGAGGCTAGTCCTATGTGGGCAGAAGGTGTGGTGGAATAGACAAGGCTGCTTCTTCGTGGACCCCTTGTGGGTGGAGCCCCCCATGGACTCTCGCATCCGTTACCCTCCGTAGGTTTTGTTGGGGAATGTCGCATGTGAAACAAATTTGTTTTCCTATGCTCACGAAGATCAATCTATGGAGATCATTATCTATGAGAGGGGGAAGTGCATCTACATACCCTTTTACATTGCTAAGCGGAAGTGTATATAATGTGTTGATTTAGTCGAACGTCTTCGCGATCCAATCACAATCCATCCCACAATCTCATCACGATCCGCCCCGCGATCAAATCACGACCCATCCCAATCCACTGCCGAATGGATGGCACCTCCACGTTCAGCACACGTACAACTCGTGGAAGTTCTCCACCTCCTTGATCCAGCAAGCGAGGGTGGAGAGGTTGATAAGTTCTGCGCCAGCACGACTGCATGGCGGCAGTAGTGGTGGAGCTGTTCCAGCATGGCTTCTCCAAGCAATACCGAAACCGATATAGAGGAAGAAGACGATCTATAGAGAAGAGGGCAACACGTGGCTCTTTAGGTTGTGGCTTCCCTAAAAACCTCCACTATATATAGGAGGAAGGGATAGGTGGGCTTGCCTTGGCCCCTCCTCCAAGGAGGAGAGGTTCAGCCAAAGTAGGGGGAGAGTCTACCTCCAACAAGGGAGGTGGACACCCTTGGGAGGACTCCTCCTCCAACTCCTCCACCAAGGCTTGGCGCATGGGCCTCTTGGGGTTGGATGCCCAAGCCTACCAGGGGTTGGTGCGCCACCTCCTAGGCCCATGTGCCCCCCGGGGTGGGTGGGACCCTCCCGGTGGACCCCCAAAACCCATTCGGCACTCCTGGTACGTTACCGAAAATCCCCGAAACTATTCCGGAACCCAAACACCACTTTGCTATATATAAATATTTACCTCCAGACCATTCTGGAGCTCCTCGTGACGTCCGGGATCTCATCTGGGACTCCGAACAAACTTCCATCACCAACACACATAACTCAATAATACCGAAATGTCACCGAACCTTAAGTGTGCAGACCGTGCGGGTTCGAGAACTATGCAGACATGACCGAGACACTCTCCGGTCAATAACCAATAGTGGGACCTAGATTCCCATATTGGCTCCTACATATTCATCGAAGATCTTTATCGATCGAACCACGATGTCAAGGATTCAATCAATCCCGTATATTGTTCCCTTTGTCCATTGGTATGTTACTTGCCCGAGATTCGATCGTTGGTATCTCCATACCTAGTTCAATCTCGTTACCAGCAAGTCTCTTTACTCGTTACCAATCTCGATCCACGCCAACCCAACAGACACCTTCGTAGATACTTGTAGAGCACCTTTATAGTCACCTAATTACGTTGTACTGTTTGATACACACAAGGCATTCCTCCGGTGCCTCGGAGTTGCATGATCTCATGGTCATAGAAACATATACTTGACATGCAGAAAACAATAGCAATAAACTGATATGATCGCATGCTATGTTCATAGTCATGGTCTCCTAATGATGTGATCCCATTATCAAATGACAACTCATGTCTAGCGTCAGGAAAATGTAATCATCTTTGATCAACGTGCTAGTCCTTAGAGGCTCACTAGGGACAATGTGTGGGCTATGTATCCACACATGTATTTCAGTTTCCAATCAATACAATTATAGCATGGATAATAAATGATTATCATGAACAAATAAATATAATAATAACTTATTTATTATTGCCTCTAGGGCATATTTCCAACAGTCTCCCACTTGCACTCGAGTCAATAATCTAGTTCGCATCACTATGTGATTCACACCCAATGAGTTTTGGGGTTTATCATGTTTTGCTTGTGAGAGAGGTTTTAGTCAACGGGCCTAGACCTTTTAGATCCGTGTGTGCTTTAAAAATCTCCATGTCACACACTAGATGTTGCTACCACACTCCATTGGGAACTATTCCAAAGGAGTGCTCCATTATACGAATTCGGTCTGCTTCTCAGAGTCATCCAGATTGGTGTTAAAGCTTGCATTGATGTAACCCTTTACTAAGAACTCTTTTATCACCTCCATAATCGAGAAACATTTCCTTAGTCCTCAAGTCACTAAGGATAATTTTGATCACTCTCGAGTGATGCATTCCCGGATCACTCTTCTACCCTTGACAGACTCATGGCAAGGCACTCATCAGGTGCGGTACACAGCATGGCGTACTATTTAGGACAGTAAAACTGAGCTTAAATGGAGCCTTCTCAGTGATTTAGCTTTTGTGGCCGTTCATTTATGTGATATATCTGTTTCTGGCCGTCCAATATGTGTTGGTGGTTCATGTCTCGCTCAATGGGCCATATGTCCTAGAGGGACGCTACTCCGGTAGAAAAATCGAAGCGTTCCTGTTGATCGGGCGTGCGCACCAACGTCCACGGCCCAGTAACCAATCTCAGTCAACCAAAAATGCGGAACGCCCACTCATATCTCATCTCTCACCTCTACCCCGACTCTCTCCCGAACCCTATCCCAATTCCATCTCCGCCGCCCACTGGACTCTAGCCCCATATCGATCTGCTCCAGCAATGACAACTCCCGCGTCTCTGTCTCTGCAGCCACCTCTTCCTCGACTGCCCCTTGTCTCTTCCTCTCTCGGCATGGAGTAGCAGCAGGCCGGCGGGCGTGTGGCATGCCATCAGCGGCTACGGCAGACTGTACGAAGGCCAGCAACGGTGGCACCAGTACAGATCCTAACCCACTCCCCTTGTATATGTTATAGGAGAGATAGATATGAGATTCAGATGTGAACGATGGCCATATTTTATCTCTTGTTTGTTCAGTTTCGTTGCTCTCTTTCCTCCCTATGTTGTCTGATTTTCTTCAGTGATGGCCATAAATTTTGATGGTGCTGCCCAATCTATATTTAAATATATGCTGCTGTCTAGCACTTAGATCGATGAAAGTACATGTGTGTACATGCATTTTGATGTGTAAGTTTATGTGATTAATCTATTTTTTGAGTTTGGGCCGAGATCTCAGCTTTTAACAATGTGGTGTAGCGATTGATTATTTTATCCAACAGTACAGTACATCTTGATATCCAAGCTTTGTTTTCTATGAATAATTTAGTAAATGTTTTATTACTTAATTTTTTTATTTAGGTTATGTGGAATGGAAAGGAGCTTGCAACAGATGAAGCAACCACCCGGATGATCATTGTTCTGAAGTGATTTCATCATGCATTGGCACCTTATTTTCTTGCTCGACATTTTCCAAATTGCAACAACATCAACAGACCTAGTTCACACTGGCAAAGGCAAATTGAACGGACACTACTTGGCGGCGCCGCTGGTAGTATGTACCGACGTCCCTAAGCGAGCAGTTGTCCAGATGGTTGCCGCACTTCCGTCCTCCTTACATGTAGGGCTGCTCCTTCTCCTGGTATATCTTGCCTCTATCTTATACGATGTGCTCATAGTGGGAGATGGACTGAGGGAGGTCTCTTGTCCTAATCGATTTGTCTCCTTCATGCAGTAATCCATTCCAACTCATCTCCTCTGCAATGCAGTGATGACGTTGGTGGCCTGGTGTGCACCATGGTATTGGTAGCTCCCTCTTCCCTATTGCACGCAGGAGGTCCTTGCTCAAATAAAGGTCTCCAATATTAGCGATGAATAGTATTAATTGCCAGAGGTCTATTTTCCATGGGGTGGCTCTGTGTTATTTCATTTTGTAGTTGTACGTGAGGACATCATTAGCTAGAAACTCCAAACTCAGTCCTCGTTTGACCTAGGTTCTACTTTTTACCGTATATGTATTATTTGAGATCAAACCTATGTGTCAACTTGGTGTTGTACAATCCTATGTTCTCTATGGATGTTCAGACTTCTTATAATTCAACAACATTGCGCATGTTCCCATATGTAGTCATGCAAACTAAACAGGGTCACTATAACAAGTTAAAGTCTTTTTGGATTGACAGTAAATAGCAATAGCTATATATATCTGATTTTTAGCTTCTTAGCTCTACATTTTGCAACCTACTAGGATTTTACTCAATTGCAATAATTTGTGTTTCTTCTTTGCACGCCATTGCAGGTAATGTTGTACTTGAGAAGACTGGTCGGCAACCGATACTCAAAGCACTTAAGATAAGATGATGAAGAATGTGATATGCACTTCTTGAAATCATTTGTTATATATTTAATTGAGATCAAACCTAGCTATGTGTCAACATGGTGTTGTGTAGAACTGAGTTTTCTATGGATGTTGAGGCTTCATAGTCTTCTACTCTTTTGGTATCTGGTTGTATTTTGGTATCCATCTGGCCAGGTAAGCATCCATGTTTACGCAGATTATATATGAATAGAAGCTATCCTTGAGATTTAACATGGACAATAAGCAAAGTAGTGGCTCTAGTGTATCATTTCTTTACGACTTGCATGTTCCAAGTTTATCATTGAGCTATTGACATAGCTGAATTTGAGACTGCATATATATGCTTATATCCAGTTTAGACTTTGTATCTTCCATTTTTTCTCGAATATTTGTGCCTTCTAGATTTTTTCCAATCCTTCCATCAGTCTTTTGTCAGAATATACTAGCACGACAATGTGTGAGTTGCCCTTAAAAAAACAAGAGTTGTCAGATCTTGCATTAGTTTTTCCGTTCTTAACTTTCGCTAATAATTTGATTTGAAGAGCATGATAATTTCCACGCATTTTCCCTTTTAGTGTTGCAAGGTATCGGCGAGGTTCCACATCAAATAATACTGTTGAATGGCAATATTGCCAATATTTTGATTTGAAGAGCACATACATTTCCCCTTTTAGCTGCTGGTATTAGTGAGTTTCCACATCAAAGCTGCAGACGGCATCACATAATGTTCTATTGTTATTTCCCATCCATATCTCATAACGTGTTCAGTCTATTTTTTTATTATTATGTATTTGCCTTGCAATTTCGCAAATATACTAGAATAATATGATGTCCTTATATCAAAACCTTTTAGGTGAGAGAAAAAAAGATATGGATATGGCAATACGATTCATTGATTTTCACATCTGTTTGTCAGCTGTTTATTATCTTATTTTTCTTATATATACTTTGATACTCAAGGTTTGTTGTTGCTACTTAAGGTTTGTTGAGGAGGACAATTGAAGGATTTTTATTTTAGGTGTTGCAAGGTGTTGGGGATATTACCTATGGTAACCTGCCCCTAGTGGGTCGGGTCACCAAAGTGGTGACTCACCATTAGTTGCGCGTCTCGTGGCCCAGAAGCTGAATGGCGGTTCGAGAGGTCGTGCAGATGATGGATTACCAAGAAAGATCCTGATCATGGGGGACACGGTGACTTAGAGATAAGGAAAGCCGCAAAGAGTAGAATGGCAGGACTTTGTAAACCCTAGGGCCTCGACCTGTATATAAAGGCGAGTCCCAGGGAGAGGCCAGGCGAGCTAGAGAGAATCGAGAGCTAGGTCAGGTGAGTTACGCCCTCCTTGTAATCGAAACCACTATTAATCCACACAAAGCAGGACGTAGGCTTTTACCTCCTCACGAGGGGCCGACCCTGGGTAAATCTGAGTCTCGCTTTCGCTCACACCCTTTGAGTCGCCACCAAGGTGCGATGGCTCCATCTCTAAGTCCTTTCACGAGGACATCTGCCGTGAAAAAAACCACGACAATTGGCGCCCACCGTGGGGCTAGCGCACGGTGGAGTTGAGTTATCGAAGGGAGCCCTACCGAGGTTAGAAAGCTATGCGGTCCGCATCATGACTAAGAGCCGCCACGGGAAGTACTACATCGACAATTCGCTGTGGGAGCCGAAGGCCGATTCCATCGAATCTGGCTACCGAGTCCCCTTCGGCAAGATCAACGTCTTCATCGGCATGATCAGGACGCCCGTGCCTGAGCCGGACATCTCCACCGACATCATCGAGCCGACCAGGTGCGTCCTCCCCGTTGCACGGCGGGACAGGAGTCGCCACGTTTTCGACGGTTTTACCCAGGGAGACGACGCACAAGACAAAGTGGCGGGTCTGGAGATCACCCGTGTCAATTCTGATGGAGAGTCATCCATGGGTGAGACAGAATCGATCCACCCTCTTAAGGAAGGACAGCTCGGGGGGCTGTCGTTGGCAATGGACCCCGAGGTCTACGAGAGGTCCTGCCGACAAATCGCCATCTACATGGCGGGGTCAGCACAGCCTCAACAGAATCCAACTGGCAATAACGAGACTGGGGGGAAGTCCAAACCTCCAGCGAAAACCATGACAAAGCTAGCAGCGGAGGTTGCCAGCCTCATGGCAACCACGATCACGTCCGAGAATCAGGAGTCTGTCAATGCCGAGCTGGCTAAGCTGCGGGAGGCAATGGCCAAGGCACAGCGGGACATGGAAGCAGAAGTCGCTAGGACAGAGATACAGCAAGCCGCGGTCAGAACAGAGACGGAACGACTGAACACCGAAGGCTGGCAGCTCGAGAAACAGCAGCGCGCGTCTGACGCCGTTCACCAAAGGAGGCACAATGGGCGCATCCCGTCCAACTTACACCCGACTCACCTTTTCTACACTCCGCGCACCCCCGGGGCGGGTCACGATCGGCCTTTACAAACCATCCCGAGGGGACGAGCGGTTCCACCGCCCAATCCGCCGCCGCCTCAGCCAATGGATGCCCATGCGACTCGGTTCCAGACGCCACGGGGTCACTTCTCGAATCCCGTAGACAATGTGCTGGCAGCAACCCACCACCTGGAGTCCCTTCCTATCTACGGAAACACCCCGGCCGAGGTGGAAGCCAGAAACGCCATTGAGATGTTGAAGACGACCGTGGTTCAGCACGCGCAATATTCTCATAGCATTGATCAGCTGCACTCCACGCCTCAGGCGAGTCACACCAGAAGTCGCCATGAGGACTTCCCCGCGGTAACCAGTGGGCGGCGACAATTCCCTCAGCACGACCCGCTCGGGATGCCCGACACGCGAGCCCAGGACATTGTGGATGCAGCGCGAGCCGCGCGGCACATAGAGCCAAGGGTCGCGGCGGGTCAGGCTTACCAAGCTTACATACCATCACCTCCCGCGCGCGTGGACGCTGGAGGTAAGCACATCAAGGTATCTGTTCTCGCACCGGTTTTACACAACGAGCGCATGCCGAAGGACTTCAAAGGGCCCAGGAAGGTCCCCAATTACTCGCCGGATCTCGAACCAGGGTCATGGATCGAGACCTAGGAACTCGCGATGGATATGCTTGACGTTAGTGAGGCGGTCTGCGCTAAATACTTCACTATGATGCTCGAAGGGACGACACACACGTGGTTGAAAAACCTGCCGCCCAACTCCATCAACACTTGGGCGGAGCTAAAGGAGCGCTTCATCAAGAACTTCAGAGGGACCTGCAAGAGCCCGATGACTATTGTTGACCTACAACACGGCATCCAGCAGATGGATGAGTCGGCCCACCATTGGATCCGGCGAGTCGCAGAGGTTATTCATTCATCAGAAGGCATTTCAGCGGCTTAGGCGGTGTTGATCCTGGAGAAGAACTGCCATTACGAACCTCTGGTACTGAAGCTAGGTAGACTTAAGCGAAAAGTACAGGACATGGGCGAGTTAATGGATGCGCTTACCAGGTATGCTGAGTTGGACGACACCAAGGATCCTGGAGAGGGCGACGACAAAAATAGTACCGCCAGGAAGGGCGAGTTACACAAGAGCATTCTCAGTTTCAATGCCGGGGCAACCACCACCATGCCGGGCATGGCAAGAAGAGGCAACAGGAAGGTCCCACGGAATTTGTTGCTAATACTAATACCGGTAAAACAAACCCACGTCAAAAGAACCGGGGCTTTAGTGGGAAGAAACCACGTAATTACCATGAAATTCTTAAAGGCCCGTGCCCGCAGCACGCCACGGCCGAAGGACTGGCGACTCACTCGTGAGAAGATTGCTACATGATGCAAGAATTTCGGGCCGAGGCGCTCAGGAGAAGTCAAGGCGGCGAACAGGGCCAGCGACAGGAACAACCCGGTGCATCTGGGTCACACCAGGTCACGTTCGGGGGTTTTCCTAACCAAGGACCACAGGGCGGGTCACAGCCCAACGCTGGCCAGTACCAAGTTCATAACCAGCAGTACCACCCGCCGGGAGTGTTCCAACAACTCCCCCACAAGGGGACCCCCAGCGGCAGGAAGATCGAGGCTGGTTCCAAAATAACCCCAAACAATTGAACAACTGGCAGTACCACGTGTTCACCACCAACACCTATAAGCGGGATCATAAGGTGAAGCATAGAACTTTCATAGCTGAGTCGGCGCTCCCCCGGTACCTTCACTGGTGTGAGCAACCCATAACATGAAGCAGGGAAGACCATCCACCCCGAGTGGACAACCCTGGCAACTTAGCCTTGGTCGTGGCTCCCCAAGTCAGGGGTACACCCTCTCCAAGGTCCTCATGGACGGAGGCAGCAACATCAACATCCTATATTTCAACACTTTCTGGCGGATGAACCTCTTGGAGAAAGACCTGATGCCATCATCCACGGTCTTCCACGGCATTGTCCCCGGTAAGTCGGCATATCCGATTGGGCGGATTAAGCTTAACGTGACTTTTGGCACGGAGTCGAACTACAGGAGCGAGTCCCTCCTATTCGAAGTGGTCAAAATCAAGAGCCCCTATCATGCGATGTTTGGACGGCCCGCGTACGCCAAATTCGTGGCCCGCTCATGCTATGTTTACCTCAAGCTCAAGATACCCGGACCAAAGGGTCCTATTACCGTCCACGGCGATAGGAAGATAGCCCAAGAGTGTGAAGAAGGAGACGCGGCTTATGCCGAGTCAGCTTGCGCGGCTGAGGAGCTCAAGTTTCACCAATCCAATGTTGACCCGGCGGACATGACGCCGCTCAAAAGGCCGACCATAGATTCTGAGCCGCCTCTCAAGTTTAAACCAACGGACGACACCAAGGTTATCGACTTTACGCCACGCGACTCCACCAAGCAGTTCACTATTGGGGTGGGTCTCGACCCCAAATAGGAAAGCGTGCTCATCGAATTCATCCGTGACAATCGGGACATCTTTGCATGGAAACCTTCTGACATGCCGGGTGTACCGAGAGAATTCGTTGAGCAACATCTTAATACTGACCCTAAAGTTAAGCCGGTTCGGTAGTACCTTCGCAGGTTTAATGAAGAGCGTCGTAAGGCGATCGGAGAGGAAGTAGCCCGGCTCCTCGCCGCCGGGTTCATCATCGAGGTATTCCATCCTGAATGGTTGGCTAACCCGGTGCTGGTGCTGAAGAAGAACGACACTTTTCGCATGTGCATTGACTACACTGACCTGAACAGAGCATGTCTGAAGGATCCCTTTGCCCTTCCCTACATTGATCAAATTATTGATTCAACGGCGGGTTGCGAACGTCTGTGTTTATTGGACGGTTATTGAGGATACCATCAGATAAAGATGGCGGTGGAGGATCAGGAGAAGACATCCTTGATAACCCCATTTGGAGCCTTCTGTTACGTGTCCATGCCGTTTGGGCTCAAGAGTGTGGGGGCGACTTACCATCGCTGCATCCAAAACTTTTTACACAGCTAGATAGGCCGTAATGTCCACGCTTATGTGGACGATATCGTGGTGAGGTCTCACCCCAAGGAGTGGCTCTTGGAGGAACTCAAGGAAACCTTTGGCAACCTGCGCGTCTACCAGATGAGGCTTAACCCCACCAAGTGCGTCTTTGGTGTCCCTGCGGGGAAGTTATTGGGTTTCTTGGTGTCGGAGCGTGGCATTGAGGCCAATCCGGACAAGATTGAGGTAATTACCTCACTTGGTAAACCAACCAACGTTAACCAGGTGCAGCGTATGGTGGGTCGAATCGCGGCTCTGAGCCGCTTCATAAGTCGCCTTGGCGAGAAGGCCATCCCTCTCTACTAGTTGCTCAAGAAAACTGATCGCTTCGTATGGACAGATGAAGCCAATAAAGCCTTCGAAGCCTTGAAGCAAAAATTAGCTAACCCGCCAGTGTTGGCGGCTATGGTAGACAAGGAACCTATGCTCCTGTACATTGCAGCCAATTCCAAAGCGGTCAGCGTGGCAGTAGTTGTCAAGCGAAAGGAAGAAGGAAAGGAGTACCCGGTCCAGCGATCGGTGTATTTCATCACCGAGGTCTTCACCCTCTCCAAGCAACGTTACCCACATTGGCAAAAGTTGGTTTTTGGGGTGTTCATGGCGAGTCGAAAACTGAAACATTACTTCCAGGAACACACGATCACGGTTGTCAGCTCCACCCCCTCGGCGACATCATACAGAATCGAGAGGCTACTGGACGGATTGCTAACTGGGCCATCGAGCTTGGATCCCATCATGTGCGATATACGCCTCGGACGGCCATCAAATCTCAAGCACTCGTGGACTTCATCAATGATTGGACAGAGTTACAAATCCCTGAGGAGAGACCCGATCTTACGTATTAGACCATCTATTTTGATGGGTCCAGAGAGTTGGACGGCTCGGGGGCTGGTGTGGTGATAACTTCGCCTCAAGGTGACAAGTTTTGCTATGTCCTTCGACTCATGTTCACATGTACCAATAATGCGGCAGAATATGAAGCTTTGCTCCATGGTTTGCGACTCGCCAAAGAGATGAATCTCACGCGAGTGAGATGTTTGGGCGATTCAGATCTGGTGGCGCAGCAGGTTTCTGGCACGTGGGATTCACAAGACCATCTGATGGCGGCTTACAGACGAGCTGTATCGGATGTGGCAGGTCACTTCAATGGTTATCAAGTGGATCACATCGACTGGCGGCTTAATGAAGCAGCGGACGCTCTTTCCCGCATTTGTTCACAACGTAAGACAGTTCCTCCCAATGGCTTTTTGTATATACAACATAACCCTTCAGTGAAGCTTCCTTTGGAAGAAGATTTAGCGGTACCGGACCCTGAGTCTCAACTCATGGCGGCTCTTCATGCTACTCCAGACTGGGCGATTCCTTACATGGCATACCTCACCAGAGGCGAGTTACCAGCCGACGAGTTGCTAGCTCGCCAAATCGTCCGTCGGTGTAAATCCTTGGTCATACACAATGGCGAGTTACACAAACGAAGCATCTCGGGGGTATTTCAAAGATGCGTCTCTTCTGAAGAAGGATGCATGATCCTCAATGAGATTCACGGGGGTGACTGTGGTCATCATGTAGGGTCCCGATCCTTGGTTTCTAAGGCCTTCAGACATGGGTTTTATTGGCTGACGGCTCACGCAGACGCAGAGGAGATTTTTCACCGATGAGATGGCTGCCAAGAATTTGGACGCCAGATGCATGTGCCGGGTCAGGAATTGCGGATGATACCAATCACTTGGCTGTTTTCAGTCTGGGGGCTTGATATGGTCGACCCCTTCAAAATGTCTTCCACCAAAAAGACTCACTTGTTGGTGGCAGTTGACAAATTTACCAAATGGGTGGAGGCGGAACCTGTTAGCAGTTGTGACGCTGATACGACCATCAAATTCTTGAAGAAGCTGATTTTCAGATTCGGATATCCTCATAGTATCATTACTGATAATGGTACTAATCTATCCAAAGGTGTAATGCAAGAGTTTTGTTCACGAGAGCATATCCGGCTTGATGTTTCCGGGGTTGCACATCCCTAGTCTAATGGACAGGCAAAGACGGCGAATCAGGAAATATTGCCAGGGATTAAACCTCGGCTCATGGTACCTTTGGAACGCACACCAGGATGTTGGGTCGAGGAGTTGCCATCAGTACTGTGGAGTATCAGGACCACTCCAAACCGCTCCACGGGTTTTACTCCTTTCTTTCTGGTCTATGGAGCAGAAGCGGTGTTACCAAGTGACATCAAACATGTTTCCCCACGAGTCGCCGCCTACGTGGAACAAGACAACAAGTTGGCGCGACAAGACTCGCTGGACGCCTTGGAGGAACGTGACTTGGCCGCATTACGATCGGCGATTTACCAACAGGACTTGCGACGTTACCATAGTCGCCGGGTCAAGAGCCGAGCTTTCCAAGAAGGCGACTTGGTGCTCCGTTTGATTCAAGATCATAATGGTATGCACAAGCTATCACATCCGTGGGAAGGACCGTTTGTCCTCAGTAAGAATCTTCGGAACGACTCATACTACTTGGTGGATCTTCGCCCAGTTCGGCCAACTACAGAGGTTGAGACATCTCGCCCTTGGAACATAGCCCATCTGCGGCCTTACAACACTTAGAGCCATGATCTTTCCCCACTTTTCTTATCTATATGTTTCTGGAAAATTGTAATCCATGAATTATGAAAGCAATAAAGCTGGCACCCACGAACTTCGGGGTCTCTTGCCGTTACAGCTTCTGAAAGCATGAGTCTTTATTGTTCTATAAGTCGCCCAAACATGGACGCTATCAAGGTCAAAGAGCGTAAGTCGCCATGCTGCGCTTGCTTCAAAACTGGGCCTTGATAAAGCCAAAGAGGACCAATGTTGCCACGTTGCACGGTTCAAACATAGGCTCCTTATATGGTTTTGAGAATTAAGCCGGCTTACTTGGGGGCTACTAGTCCCCAAGTCATTTTTGCAGTAAGAGCGTATACGCTTTTGTAATCCTTTGCCTGGTTTCTTCCTAAATCATAGGTCACTTGGGGGCTTCCACTCATTGAGTTCAGCCTGAATACCCTCTTGGCTAGCGAAAAATTACCGCATTACAAATGGTTATACTGGACTATGTGTTGAACAAGTCGC
The DNA here is from genome assembly GCF_904849725.1 of Hordeum vulgare subsp. vulgare. Lineage (NCBI taxonomy): Eukaryota > Viridiplantae > Streptophyta > Magnoliopsida > Poales > Poaceae > Hordeum > Hordeum vulgare. Next base: position 220,800,678 of record NC_058518.1, read on the forward strand.
CACATGGACCTATGTACTCAGGGCCAATCAATCTGTTATTTGGACCCTGAACTCGACTTGGTTAAAACATAAAAGGTACCAGCCAGAGTCACACATGGGAAATAGAGAAACCATTGGTTCATTGAACCTGCTTCACATAAGCTTGACTCGCGTGTGATCAGCCGGTCTAAAACAACAAGGCTTTTTTGCAAAAGCTTCCTAAGGTAACACTAGAGTGTTGCAAACTCGTCTAATCCTATCGAAACTCACTGAGTCGATAAATTTTTTTACTTCTTGATGACAAGATCACAAGGTTTCTTAACATATGTTTGAGCTGGCTATGATTATAACTCGCCCTGACTCATTTTTTGCCATAACCCGGGGGCTGATTTATTTCTCGCCATAACCCGGGGGCTGATTCATTTTTTTGCCATAACCCGGGGGCTGATTTATTTCTCGCCATAACCCGGGGGCTGATTTATTTCTTGCCATGATCCAAGGGGCTGGTTTATTCCTAGCCATGCTCTTACTGACTCGGCTGCTGTTTTTCCTAACACATCATGAAAAAACTTGTTTGTCACATTGTGACATTCCCTGGTTTATCAAAATTGCAGGCGAGTCCTGCATAGATTCAAGGACTACTAGTGGTTCCATCAAAAGGTACTGCGACTTACTTGGTGTTTCACACACACTAACAAGACTATTACATGGCTCGCATGGCCTGAATGGGTGTCATACCCCAGTGAAGGAAGGATCCATGGACGAATCAGGCCGCCGCCGAGTCACCTTGCCTTGAGCTCTCCCCACCTTTGATTCGTAAGTTGCCCAACTTCCAATTACACTTGGACAAGGCAACGAACTCGTCTTCATCGTCAAGGAAGAGAGATAGCTCCATGTCAAGATCAAAAGGATTCTTGGGTCGACTAGGAACCAAGCTAGCAGTTTCATATGAAGGAAGCGTCACCTTCTTTTTCTTCTCGTCATAGGCGGCTTGGTATTTGTTCAAATCTAAACTGGCTGCCAGTTGAGTCGCCGCATAGCGAGATTCTACGATAACTCGGTGATAGTCCACCTCGGTGAATTCTGACCCGTCATCCTTCAGCTCGGGGTAGACGGCGGCTATTTCTTCGGTTTTGAGCTCAAGGGCGTAAGATAGGCACCAACTCAGGGTGTTCAAAACTCCCTTCGGGGCGGCTGATCTTTTTAATTCCTCTATCGGAGGAGGCAATGTAGACAGGAAGCCGAGCATCTGCTTGATGGTCATCACTGGTCCCTTGTTGCCCATCACTGCCTTGATCGTCAGCACACCCCCGGTGTATAGCTGCTCAGCGAAGGTATATATAGATTTTAACTTAAGAAGGCAGTCGTCTGGAAGATTGGCGGCTCGTGCACCTGCAAAAGGCACATCAGTATTTGATAATTTTTTATACCAGATTAGTTAATCAAATAGTCAAAGGTTAACACTTACCAAACATGGCGACTGACATATTGGACACATGCTTCTTTAAACCGGTTAGCTCTTGCTGGGTGGCTTCCAATTTTTCCTCAGCCTGCTCAGCACGCTTAAGAATGGCGGCTTGATCGGCTTTGGCTTTCTTCTCAAATTTTTGCTGGTCAGCCTTCATCTTCTCGAGCTCAGCCTGAAGTAAGTGGAATTTCTTCTCCAACTCAGAGTGTGCATCCTGTTGTCCAGCCAGATTTTTCTTTAAGTCGGCCACCGCTAACTCAGCCTATGTCACAGACTCTTGCACATCAAATTTGGGGAGACAAGTTTCAGCATTCCTGCAAGCAATACTCCTGATACTTGGGGGCTAATGTACGATTTTCATCAAAATCATACCATATGCAAGACCCGGCTCATCTTTCAAAAGATGACCCGGCCCTTGGGGGCTACAGGTTGAAGTTTTTTATCTAATACAAGACCCGGTTCATCTTTCAAAAGATGACCCGACCCTTGGGGGCTATAGGTTGAAGTTTTTTATCTAATACAAGACCCGGCTCATCTTTCAAAAGATGACCCGACCCTTGGGGGCCACATGTTGAAATTTTTTATCTAATACAAGACCCGACTCATCTTTGAAAAGATGACCCGGCCCTTGGGGGCTACAGGTTGGAGATTTTTTATATTCAAAGACACGACTCATCTTTCAAAAGATGAGCCGGCCCTTGGAAGGCTAATTGGTGCAGGAAAATACATAAACATACGTACCTCATGTTTAGTCCTCATAAAACGTATCAAGCTCTTGTTCATTTCTTAATCCCTCACCAGATGACTTGCGAAGTCGGAAGAAATTTGGTCAAATTCCAGCTTCTCATATTGAGGGAGCTTGAGGTTGTCCGTGTCTTCATTAGGAGAAGGGCGAGTTGCTTTGGAGGTATGTTTGGAAAGCACTGCAGGCGGAGGAGTGGAGTAGCCAGTACTAGTGACCACGACGTCTGGATCGTTAGTCGCCTTGAGAGGGCTTGGCGGGTTACCCTTATCAGCGGTATCCTTCAAAATGACGGGCGAGTCATCCCGGGTTTCGGGAATATCGTCCACAGGAATATCATGATCCGCCATCTGCTCTTCATCAGTCTCAGGGACAGAGGTGCTCGTGCCTAAGACCTCAGATGTTTGGGGAGCATAAGATAGGTCGCCGTTTTTTCTTCTCTTCGTTTGTGCTCTGCGATAAGAGCACCAAGATTAAAAGCACATATCATTGTTTAGAAAATATTGGATTAATAAAGAAGACTCACCCTTGCACACGAATCATCGGCGGGAGAGCTGATATTGCCGAGTCACCGGATGTAGGGGGAGAGGTGTGATAAAACAAAGGCTTGAAGTTCAAAAAGCGGCGACTCACATTTTACACAAAGAAAGTGTATGATAAAAGCAAAAAGTATACCTCGCTGGCGCGTTTCCGACCGGTTGTCTTCTCAGGCAGTCCGGTAATTAAGTCGCCAGAGCGACTACGGGTCTTGCGTTTGGGGGTATGTCTTGCTTTCTTCAAAAGGAAATCAGGGTCCATGTAAGCATATGGGTTAGACATGGGTACTTTTCCACAGATCCGCCTCGCTGGTCTAGGAGAAGGAGAAGGTGAGTCGGAAAAAATGGAAATTACCTCGTCCGCATCGCCTTGGCTCTCGTTATCCTCACCCTACACACAAGGATCCATGGTGTAAACATAAGTCGGAATACATAGGTAATGAGTGAGGGGGAAACATTACCTCTCAGTGCGCTTCGTCAGCTTGTGACTCTCCAACAAAAGATGAATCTTTGTCGGCGGCTTTCTTTTTCCTCACCGTCTTCTTCTTTTTTGGCGGCGGCTCTGTGGACTTCGGGGCGATCGCTTTGGGGCCCCTTCGCCAAAATACATCGGTTTTCTAATGAATGGAGGCAAATTTTGTGCCAAGAACATTGTTAAGCATAAAAAAGACAAAGGGCGGCTTGGATTCTTACAGGTGGCACCGGGTTGGCACGGCAGAAGGCCTTAAGCCCAATCTTGGCGCATTCTTCCAAGGTTTCGCCGGTTTGTTTCTTGATGACTCCGACAGTTTTGCTCTCTCAGAGTCTTTGGCGACTAAAGCACTGTGGATGGTCTACTGTACCATCATATTCATACATCATCCCGTCTCGGCGGCTCAAGGGAAGGATGCTCCATTCTATCCAGCAGCGGAATAGATCGATCCCGATGAGCCCGTTGTTGTTCAGAGATTTCAACTCGGAGAAAATGGGGATAAACTCCGACTCTTCTTCCTCTGTGAGCTTATCGGGAAACTTAAAGTCCATTTGCAGGCGATCTGCTCTGAAGCCCGGAAGAGGGTTCTCGCCAAGTGGAGAGGTGTCTCGGCAGTAGAACCATGACTCGGCCCCGCCTTTAGGATGGCTGGGTAGAAGAACTGTCGGAAATCCACGTTCGCGATGTCTTTGGATGTTGACTCCCCCGAGCTCGTGGTTGGGACCGTTGGGAAACTCGGTCTGGCGGTTTAGATTGAAAAAGTTCCAGAATAAACAAATTACGGGTTCTCTCTGCAAATATACTTCGCAGAAGACCTGGAACTGGCATAGGTTGCTGATGGAGTTGGGTCCTAGATCTTGAGGATGGACCTTGAGGAAATGCAGGACGTCCCGGAAAAACTTTGACCCGAGCGGCTTAAAACCACGCTCAAGGTAATCGGTAAAGATTACTACTTCTCCTGGAGCGGGGTTGGGAGTCAACTCGCCCGGGGCGGTTCTCCAACCAATGGTTTCCTTACTATCGAGAAGACCGCCTTAACAAACTTCTCAAGCGTGGCATCGTCGATTTTTGTTGGTAACCAGTCACACTTCGTAATGGCCATGACTACAAAAGAGAGGGGAATGAGGCGATTCAGTAAAAAACTAGGAAGTGTTCTAACCCTCCAGTATGGGTCTATGGTGTTCGGAAAAGACTTGGTAACCCGCCAAATGGTTGACATACATCATGACCCGTTATTTGGGCTATTCATGGACATATCTTCAAAAGTATTATAACTCGCCCTTCGGACTGGAGGGGAAGGTATCATAGCTACGGTAATAAAGTTAAGTCGCTATGAAGGCTGGAGCTAAACGGCGACTCTCAGAAGTGATTTCTTCCTTAGGGATATTCTCGACAGATGAGCAAACATGTTTCGAAAAATGGGCAGTAAATTATGGATCTATGAATAGGTCAAAATAGAAGGATATTGCTTGGAATAATGATGGAGAACTATGCACATAACACAGCGACAGTATTGGGTCTGCGGTATGAAGGTTTAAAGCTAGAGAAAAGACATGATCAAATGGCCAAAGAATGCTACTGCTTAAGGTCTATCACAAAAACTTGAAACGGATCTAAGGCAGATAAAGGTGTTCATCGCATCATGGAAGCTTGTTCGTAGGAAATTACAGTCATGGTGTTCTCGGCCTAACCCTAAATGGAGGGAATGTGTGTACCTGAGGGCGGGAGATCAGTGTCGGGGACGAATGCGCAGTGCTTTGTGTTCCTTGAAGCTCGGAAGATCACGGTCGATGGAAAAGCTCGAGGAGTCGGAGACGACTCCGGGGCGCTGGTGCTCGGAGATGAAGTGCGCGAGGAAAACGAGGAAGAGATGGAGGTTGGTGACGGGATTTCCTCCCCTCCCATTTTCCTTATTATTTAAAGGGAAGGAACGGAAATCGAGACTGTCGAGGCGGAGATCGACACGACAAGTCAGAGATTGCGATGATGGTGCCTAGATTTTTGGGATAAACGATTATGAACGAAAGATCCATTGACGATCGCGGTGTTAAGAGCCCTGGAACTAAGGGGACAAGGTGACACCATTCAGTACTACCTGGCGACTCGGATCAGGTACAACGGATGACGACTTAACATTCGCTGAAGGTTAGAAATGGGAAGAGTCGCCCCAAGTTGATGGGAGTTCATTGACATGAATGAGTTTAGGACAATCTGGGGCCTAATGTTGGGGATATTACCTATGGGTAAGCCGCACCTAGTGGGCCGGGTAACCAAAGGGGCGACTCACCATTAGCTGCGCGTCCCGTGGCCCAGAAGCTGAATGGCGGTTCGAGAGGTCATGCGGATGATGGATTACCAAGAAAGCTCCTGATCATGGGGGACACGGCGACTTAGAGATAAGGAAAGCCACAAAGAGTAGAATGGTAGGACTTTGTAAACCCTAGGGCCTCGACCTGTATATAAAGGCGAGTCCCAGGGAGAGGTTAGGCGAGTTAGAGAGAATGGAGAGCTAGGTCACGCGAGTTACGCCCTCCTTGTAATCGAAACCACCGTTAATCCACACAAAGCAGGACGTAGGATTTTACCTCCTCACGACGGGCCGAACCTGGGCTAATCTGAGTCTCGCTTTCTCTCACCCCCTTCGAGTCGCCACCAAGGTGCGATGGCTCCATCTCTAAGTCCTTTCACGAGGACATCTGCCGTGACAAAACCACGACACAAGGTATTGATGATGTTCCATTTCCATGGATGTTCTCCAAAAATATTGTAGTAGGAGCCCTTTGTGTAAAGCCATGTGAAGATTTCATTAACACACTGTATTTATGGCTCCTATTACGTTTTTTTGTGCTACTTTTTATTTGTTGTGATAATACCGGTTATTTGTATTAGCCTTGTTTTTACATAGTATCATATGAGATTTCCATGTAATATTAGTGTCTGATATGGTTTTGTTCATGTAAATTTAATATGTTTCTTGAGCCCATCTATATTTATGAAATTTTTTAGCATTCACTGTGCAAATGGACGGGCGCAGCAACGCGCGCCATCAACGATCTAGTAGAGCCTACGGCTAAGGCATAGGGGACGACCTTCGTCCTTTCTCTTTCTTCTGCCGTGGTCGAGATTTGAGTCTTACTCAAATTCGCACCTTAGAACACAGTCAAGAACTCTTTCTTTGTCTGATCCATTTAAACTCCTTCAAAATCTTGTCAAGGTATGTATTCATTGAAAGTTTCATCAAGCGTCTTGATTTATCTCTATAGATCTTGATGCTCAATGTTCAAGTAGATTTATCTAGGTTTTCCTTTGATAAACTCCTTTCAAACAACCCAATATTCTTAACATAAATCCTACATCATTTCTGATCATCAATATGTCAACCACATATACTCATCAGAAATTCTATAGCTCCCACTCACTTTCTTGGAAATACAAGTTTCTCATAAACTTTGTATAAACCCAAAAGCTTTGATCATCTCATCAAAGCGTATATTCCAACTACAGTCCATAGAAGGATCGCTGGAGCTTGCATACTTGCTAACATCTTTACGATCGACAAAACCTTCTGGTTGTATCACATACAACCTTTCCTCAAGCAAACCGTCGAGGAAACAATGTTTTTTACATCCGTCTGCAAGATTTCATAATCAAAAAATGTAGCAACTCCTAAAATGATTCCAACAGACTTTGGCATCGCTACGAGTGAGAAAGTCTCATTGTAGTCAACTCCTTGAACTTGTTGGAATCCTCTTTGCGACAAGTCGAGCTTTCTAAATGGTGACATTTACCATGATTGTTTGTCTTCTTGTTAAAGAACCATTTGTACTTAATAGTCTTACAACCATCAAGTAGTTTTCCAAAGTTAACACTTTGTTTTCATACATGGATCCTATCTCGGATTTCATGGCCTCCAGCCATTTGTCGGAATCTGTGCCCACCATCGCTTCTGCATAGCTCATAGGTTTATCGTTGTCCAACAACATGCTCTCCAAGACAGGATTACCGTACTACTCTGGGGTAGTATGTGTCCTTGTCGACCTACGAGGTTGGTAGTAACTTGATCTGAAGTTTCATGATCATCATCATTAGCTTCCTCTTCATTTGCTGTAGGCGTTGCAGAAACATCTTTGTGTGGCGTGCTACCATCCAACTGAAGTGACTGTTCAATAACCTTATCAATTTCCACCGTCCTCCCACTCAATTCTTTTGAGAGAAACTCTTTCTCGAGGAAGGACCCATTTTCATCAACAAACTCTTTGCTTCTGGATCTGAAATAGGAGGTATGCCCAACTGATTCCTTTGGGTATCCTACGAAGATGCAATTATTTGCTTTGGGTTCGAGCTTATGAGGCTGAAGCCTTTTGATATAAGCATCGCAACCCCAAACTTTAAGAAACGACAGGTTAGGTTTCTCCAAACCATAGTTCAGACGGTGTCATCTCAACGGAATTACGTGGTGCTCTATTAAAGTGAATGTGGTTGTCTCTAATTCATAACCCCAAAACAATAGTGGTAAATCGATAAGAGACATCATATTATGCACCATATCTAATAGGGCACGGCTACGACGTTCAGACATACCATCACACTATGGTGTTCCATGCGGCATGAGTTGTGAAACAATTTTCACATTGTCTTAAATGCATACCAAACTCGCAACTCAGACATTCACCTCTACGATGACATCATAGACATATCATCGTCTTGTCATGACGATCTTCAATTTAACTGTAAAATTGCTTGAACTTTTCAACACTTCAGACTCGTGATTCATCAAGTAAATACATATGTATCTACTCAAATCATCAATTAAGTAAGAACATAACAATATCCATTGCGTGCTTCAGCACTCATTTGACTGCATACATCAAAATGTATTATTTCCAATAAGTCACTTTCTCGTTCCATCTCACTGGAAAATGAGGCCTTTTGTCTTCTTGCCCATGTGGCATGGCTTGCATGGCTCAAGTGATTCGAAATCCAGGGAGTCCAAAAGATGTATTTGCATGGAGTTCCTTCATGCTTTTACACCAACAGGCATGGTTGGCATGCCTCAAATGATTCAAAAACGAGTGAGTCCAAAGATACATCGGCATGGACCTTCTTCATGCGTTTTATACCAATATGGCTTAAGCGACAGTGCCACAAGTAAGTTTTGCTATCATTACTACTTCGTATCTTTTGGCATCAATATTATGAACATGTGTATCACTACGATCGAGATTCAATAAACCATTCATATTAGGCGCATAACCATTGAAGGTATTATTCAAGTAAATAGAGTAACCATTATTCTATGTAAATGAATAACCGTTTTGCAATAAAAACGATCCAATCATCTTCATGCTCAATGCAAACACCAAACAACATTTAGGTCTAACACCAATCCCGAAGGTAGAGGGAGCGTGCGATGGTGATCACATCAACCTTGGAAACACTTCCAACACACATCCTCACCTCACCTTTAGTTAGTCTCTTTCTATTCTGTAGCTTTTATTTCGAGTTACTAACATATAAAAACTGAACTGGTATCTAATATCCACGTGGTACTACGAGTACTAGTAGGATACACATCAATAACACATATATCTAATATACTTCTGTTGACGTTGCTAGCCTTCATATCTAGCAAGTATCTAGGGAAGTTCTGCCTGAGTGATTATTCCCCTCATTATAGAAGCACATAGTCTCTGGTTTGGGTTCAACCTTGGGTTTGTTCGTTGGAGTGACAACTGGCTTGTCATTCTCGAAGTTTCCATTATATCCCTTTCCCTCTTTGAAACTAGTGGTTTTACTAACCATCAAAACTCGATGCTTATTCTTGATTTCTATCTTCGCGCTGTCAAACATCGCGAATAGCTCAAGGATCATCTTCTCCATCCCTGGTATGCTATAGTTCATCATCAAGCTCAGTAGCTTGGCGGCAGTGACTTTGGAGAACTATGTCAATAACTATCTTATGTGGAAGATAACCTCCCACTTGATTCAAGTGATTGTAGCATCGAGACAATATGAGCGCATGCTCAACGATTGAGTTTTTGAAAGAACATATGCCCCCTTGGTGATTTTGATATTTCATGACAACATACATTGTCTGTTGGAATAACACTTTTACCTAGATATTTCATGAATAGCCCATTGAGAGCTTTGGCTAAAGGTTTATGTGGAGATGTCCCTTGATGCAAGAAAGGAATAGGATTGGCTCAAGCTTCAAGATAGAAGACTCTTCATTTTATATTTGTGAGAAATAAATTTTGAGTCCATAGGAAAGCTAATACTATTAAAAGGGGATGATGTAGTTAAATGAACTTATTGCTCAAAGTGCATAAAGTTAGCCACCTTTTTTGTGCCATCGAGTTTGGCCATCTGACCGTTTAGCCACCGAGCTTGAGTATCGGTGCCACTGAATTTGAGTCCAAAGGAATTTCTGAGTTTGAGTATTGGTGCCACCGAGTTTGGCCATCTGACCGTTAGCCACCTTTTCGGTGCCACCGAGTTTCATATATCGGTCTCACCGAGATTCAAAAGTTTCTACCTTTGTGCGAATCGGTATCACGGAGTTTTTCACTTCGGTGTCACCGAGTTTGCCACTTTGTGTGTAATGGTTGGATTTTGTGTGCTACCTATATATACGCCTTCACCCACCTCTCATTCGTGGGACAAGTACTCATAACACACACTTCATTGCCAGATCCATTTTTTGGGAGAGAACCACCTACTCATGTGTTGAGAGCAAGGTATTCCAGTCCAATCATTTGAAACATGATCTCTAGCCTCCCCAAACAGCTTTCCACCAAATCAATCTCTCCTACCCATCCATATTCTGTGAGATAGTGATTTTGTGTTCAGGAGACTATATTTGGAAGCACAAGAGCAAGTATTTCATATATCTACCACATATATTACCTTTTGGAGGGTGGTGCCTCCTAGATTGGTTAGGTGTCCCTTGGAAGCCTCCTACTTCGTGTTGTGGAGTTGAACCAAGATGTTTGTAAGGGCAAGGAGATCGCCTACTTCGTGAAGATCTACCCTGAGTAAGGCTAGTACTCTGTGGACGGAAGCCGTGGTGGAATAGACAAGGCCGCTTCTTCGTGGACCCCTTGTGGGTGGAGCCCTCCGTGGACTCTCGCAGCCGTTACCCTCCGTGGGTTAAAGTATCGACTAACATGGACGTACGATAGTGCCACCTATTGGAACCATGCCAAAAATTGCCGTGTCAATGTCATGCATTATATCTCCCTACCTTACTCCTCTACTTTACACTTGCATGTTTTACATTCCAATGCTATACTCTTAGAACTTCATGTGTAGGTTGTACTTGACTTGTTATAACTGCTAGCTTTCTGCCTTCCTTCAAACTGGGTTAGGCTAGGAATTTTATTTTGACAAGTACTCTCTTCACCCCCCTCTAGACACCTTATATCGATCCGTCAATTGGTATCACAACAAGGTCTCCAAAACCTTGGTTTAATCACCGTTGGAGGAAGATGCGTGTGACTAGTTCCGAGATTTTTAGTTGTAGAGTGCCTATTCTTGATGGGGAGTAATTTAGACAATGGAAAGATGAAATGGTTGATATACTTGATAAGTTCCATTTGCGCAAGTATGTTGAATATCCGTATGCGTCTCCCATTAATCCCATACATCCTTCTCATGATGATGAAATTTATATGCTTGGTAATCTTAACACTGTCAATCTAATCATTAGAGAACTTTGAGTGTGCTCATACCTTGTGGAAAGACTTAGAGAAGACATATCCAAATTATTCCTTGAAAAATCTTGATATCATTATCTACAAATGCATTGCCTTTCACAAAATGAAGCCAACCGATCCTAATGTTGATAAATGCCTATTTGAGCTTCGTGACCTCATGCTGACAAATGAGATGTCATTATTATTAACAATATCATTGTTGAAGCCATTCGAATGCATAAACATGAACATTGTCATAGTCAAAATTCTGATGAAACTCTTGTTTCTTATGAGGGAACTTCATCTGATGATGATTATGTCGATCATGGCTACTACGATGAAGATGAAGACTTTGACATCAAGTATGAGAAGACAATGAGGAACCTTAGTCTTATGGAAAACCTTAGAGATTACATGGATGGTGGTAAGGAGTGTGTTGGGGATATTACCTGTTAATGACCCGCCCTAGTTGGGCCGTGTTACCAATCAGGCGATTCACCCAAACAATTATTTGGGCCTTGTCCTGGCCGGATCAAGGTCGTATGACGGTTTATGATTTCTGGAAGGTCTCCAAGGTTTGGAAGACGGCGACTTAGAGACCACAGGGGTCACGATTTGTAGGAAGGAAAGTACCCTTGTAAACCCTAGGGGTTCGACCTATATATAAAGGCAAGTCCCAGGGGAGGAGGAGGAAGGTTAGAAATCATCGAGTGCTAGGTTCGGCGAGTTACGCCCTCCTTGTAATCGAAACCACATCAATACAAACCAAAGCAGGACGTAGGCTTTTACCTCCTCACGAGGGGCCGAACCTGGGTAAATCGCCGTGTCTCTCCCGCTTAACCCCTTTGAGTCGCCACCAAGGCGCGATGGCTCCAGTACTAAGTCCTTTCATGAGGACATCTGCTGTGACAAAACCACGACAGTTGGCGCCCACCGTGGGGCCTACGCACGGTGGAGTTGAGTTCTCAAAGGGAGCCCTACCAGGGTTTGGGAGTTACGCGACGGGGCTCATGACTAGGAGCCGCCGCGGGATAACCTACATCGACAACCAGCGATGGGGACCTGAAGCGGATTCGATTGAATCTGGTTACAGGGTCCCCTTCGGCAAGATCAACATCTTCATCGGCATGATTGGATCATCCGCGCCTGAGCCGGACATCTCCACCGACATCGTCGAGCCGGCCAGGTACGTCCGCCCAGTAATAACACCAAATCTGACTCGCCCGGTCTTTGTGGGGTTCACGCAGGGATCGGAGGAGCCAGAGCGCTCGGCGACTCAGGAAACTACACCGGTCAACTCTGATGACGAATCATCCATGGGCGACTCAGATTCAATCCGGTCTCTGCACGGGAATTGTCTTGGGGGCTTGTCGCTGGCCATGGACCCCGAAGTCCTTGACCGAACCCGCCGCCAGATCGCCATCTACATGGCAGGGGCGACTCAACCCACACAAAACCCTACTGGAGGCGATGGAACCGGCGAGACGTCCACGAGCCCGGCCGCAGTCCTGGTGGATTTAGCGGCGGAGATCACAAGGCTAATGGCGACTCCCCTCACACTAGAAAACCAGGAGGAGATAAATGCGGAAGTGGCAAAACTCAGAGAGGCGGTGACAAAGGCTCATCGGGATGCCGAGATAGAGTCCGCTAGGATCGAGACTCGGCAAGCTCAAATTACGGCCGAAAGGATGCGTTTAAGCACTGACAACTGGCGGCTCGAGAGACAGCAGCACGCATCCGACACCGTCCATCAGCGGAGACACCAGGGTCGCCTGCCCCATGATCTCAACCCGACCCGCCTGTTCGACACTCCACGAACCCCTGGGGCGGGATCCGCCCCGGGGGGAGGACCGGGCCGCCCGCCTAACCTGCCGGCTCAGCCAGTTGAGGACCACATTCCCTGATTCCGGACGCCTCAAGGCCACTTTTCCAACCCGGTGGATAACGTGCTTGCCGCAACTCACCATCTGGAGTCTCTTCCGATTCATGGCAACACCCTTGCCGAGATAGAAGCAAGGAACGCCATCGAGATGTTGAAGACGGCGATGGTTCAAAACGCCCAGTTCTCACATAGCCTCGAGAGGTTGCATTCCATCCCCCCAAGCAAGTTACACCATGAGTCGGCCAGAGGACCAGCCCGCCGTAAACAGCGGGCCGCGACACGTCCCACAGGACAACCCGCCTGAACCGAACCCGCCGGGCCGGGATCTCCCAAACGTCCAAAACGCCCCGGCCCCCCTCATCGGGGGCGGAGGGCGAGTAGGAGTACCATGCTTGGCCCTCGCCCTTCGTAACGAAAGGATGCCCAAAGACTTTAAGGGGCCAAGAAAGGTGCCCAATTACACCCCGGACCTTGAGCCGGCATCGTGGATCGAGAGTTATGGAATCGCCATGGACATGCTCGATGTGAACGAGGCGGTTTGCGCCAGATACTTCACGATGATGCTCGAGGGGTCAGCACGTACTTGGTTGAAAAACTTACCTCCCAACTCCATCCAGACCTGGGCCGAGTTAAAAGAGCGTTTCATCAAAAACTTCCGAGGAACTTGCAAACGTCCGATGACGATCGTCGATCTACAGCACTGTGTTCAGCGCCTGGATGAGTCGGCTCACCATTGGTCACGACGGGTTGCAGAAATTATCCGTTCGTCAGATGGTATTACGGCGGCTCAGGCTGTGCTGATCCTCGAGCAAAATTGCCATTACGAACCCTTGGTGCAAAAATTGGGGCGACTCAAGCGAAAGGTCCAAGACATGGGAGAGCTGATGGACACCCTCACTAGGTACGCTGAGGCTGATGACACCAAAGATCCTGGTGAAGACGGTAAGGCTAATTCGCCCAAGAAGGGCGAGTCATCCAAGAATCATACCCGGTTCCACGGACGTAACCGCCACAATCAAGGGACCAACAGCAAGCGAAGACCGCAAGAAGAGCCCTCAGACTTAGTCGCCAATACCAACGCCAACAACGGCAAGAAGAAAAACAGGGGGTTTAGCGGGAAGAGGCCGCGTAACTACGAAAAGCTACTCAAAGGCCCTTGCCCGCACCACGCCACGGCACACGGTCCGGCGACTCACTCTTGGGAAAACTGCTTCGTGATGCGAGAGTTTCGGGCGGAGGCGATCAAGAAGAGTCAAAACGATGACCCGGACCAGCGCCAGGAGCAATTCGCCGCACCCAACCAAAGACAGAACCCTTTCGGCGGTTTTCCCGAACAGGGGGCTCAAGGAGGCCCACAGCCAGGTGGCGGCCAATACCCGGTGAACCACCAGCGGCGGTATAACCCGCCAGGAGCCTTCCAGCAGCCACCCCCACAGGGGGCTCCGCAGGGTCAGGACGATAATGGGGGCTTCCGCAGCAACCCCAAACAGTTAAGTAATGGGCAGTATCATGTTTTCACCACTAATGCTTGCAGGCGTGATAAGAAGGTGAGTCACCAGGCGTACAGTGTATCTGAACCGGCGCTTCCCAGATACCTCCATTGGTCTGGGCAAACCATAACGTGGAGCAGGGAGGATCACCCGCCGAGAGTTGATAACCCGGGCGATCTGGCGTTCGTCGTGGCTCCCCAAGTTGGGGGTTACACCCTATCAAAAGTGCTAATGGATGGTGGCAGCAGCATCAATATCCTATACTTTGACACTTTCCAAAGGATGAAGCTATTGGAAAAAGACCTGATGCCTTCAACCACGGTTTTCCACGGAATCGTCCCGGGCAAGTCGGCTTATCCCATAGGCCGGGTCAGGCTCACAGTGGCATTTGGAACTGCGCAGAATTATAGGTCGGAGTCACTGATCTTCGAGGTGGTCAAATTGAAAAGCCCCTACCATGCGCTGTTTGGGCGGCCGGCTTACGCCCGCTTCATGGCTCGCCCGTGCTATGTCTACCTCAAGCTCAAAATGCCTGGTCCCAAAGGACCCATCACGGTTGATGGAGATAGAAGGATTGCAAAGGAATGTGAAGAAGGGGACGCGGCTTATGCGGAAGTCGCCTGTGCTGCGGAAGAGCTCAAACACCATCGGGCCAATGTTGACCCGGCGGACATGTCACCCCTAAAGAAGCCGACTACAGATTCTGAGTCGCCCCTCAAGTTCAAGCCAACGGACGACACTAAGACAATTGATTTCGTGCCTGGCGATTCATCCAAGCAGTTCACCATCGGGACGGGTCTGGACCCCAAATAGGAAAGCGCGCTCATCGAATTCATCTGTGAGAATCGGGACATCTTCGCATGGAAACCTTCTGACATGCCTGGTGTGCCGAGAGAATTCGCTGAGCACCATCTTAATGTTGACCCAAAGTGCAAACCCATCCAGCAGTACCTTCGCAGATTTAACGAGGAGCGACGCAAAGTGATTGGGGAAGAGGTTGCCCGTCTTTTAGCCGCCGGGTTCATCGTGGAAGTTTTTCACCCCAAATGGCTGGCTAACCCGGTTTTGGTACTCAAGAAGAATGGTACTTTTCGTATGTGCATTGATTACACAGACCTCAACAGAGCTTGTCCAAAAGATCCCTTCGCTCTTCCCCGCATCGACCAGATCATTGACTCGGTGGCGGGATGTGAACGATTGTGTTTTTTGGATGCCTACTCAGGATATCACCAAATCAAGATGGTCGTGGAGAATCAAGAGAAAACAGCCTTTATAACCCCCTTCGGGGCTTTTTGTTATGTGTCCATGCCCTTTGGACTCAAGAGTGCGGGGGCGACTTATCAACGATGCATCCAGAATTACCTCCGCAACCAAATCGGTCGCAACGTCCATGCCTATGTCGACGATATTGTGATCAAAACCCGCCAGGGGGAGACGCTACTAGAGGATCTCAAGGAAACATTCGATAATCTACGGGTATATAAGATGAAGCTAAATCCCACCAAGTGTGTTTTTGGTGTGCCTGCAGGGAAATTGCTGGGTTTCCTGGTATCGGAGCGCGGCATTGAAGCTAACCCGGATAAGATCGAAGCAATTACATCCCTTGGAAAGCCGGCGAACGTTAATCAAGTTCAACGACTGGCGGGTCGCATTGCGGCCCTAAGTCGTTCTGTGAGTCGCATGGGGGAGAAGGCTCTCCCTCTTTATCAGTTATTGAGCAAATCCGATCGGTTTGTTTGGACGAATGAGGCAGACGAGGCGCTCGAAGCCCTGAAACGCCAATTGGTTAACCCGCCGGTCCTGGCCGCCCCGACTGAAAAAGAGCCCATGCTTCTGTATATCGAGGCAAATTCCAAAGGAGTAAGTGTGGAAGTGGTCGTTGAGAGAAAGGAGGAAGGGAAGGAATACCCAGTGCAACGCCCGGTATATTTTATCAGCGAGGTGCTAACTCTTTCCAAGCAGCGGTACCCACACTGGCAGAAGTTGGTATATGGGGTGTTTATGGCGAGTCGAAAACTTAAGCATTACTTCCAAGAACACCCTATCACAGTGGTTAGCTCTGCCCCCCTTGGGGGCATCATCCAGAATCGGGAGGCAACAGGGCGGATCGCCAAGTGATCAATAGAACTTGGGCCCCATCACATACAGTATACCCCCACACAGCTATCAAGTCCCAGGCTTTAGTTGATTTCGTCAACAACTGGAGGGAGTTACAGGCTCCGGAAGATCGGCCTGATCTCACTTACTGGACTACTTATTTTGATGGGTCTAGGCAGCTGGAAGGCTCGGGGGCTGGTGTGGTGTTGGTATCCCCTCAAGGAGATAAATTCTGTTATGTTCTCCGACTCATGTTTCCGTGCACTAACAATGCGGCGGAATACGAAGCTTTGCTTCACGGCTTGCGACTCGCCAAGGAGATGAATCTAACACGAGTCAGATGGTTTGGCGACTCTGATTTGGTGGCACAGCAAGTTTCAGGTACCTGGGATTCTCGGGACCCCATGATGGCGGCTTACAGACGAGCTGTGTCTGATGTGGCGGGTCATTTTCATGGTTATCAGGTGGACCATATTAATCGGCGCCTCAACGAGGCAGCTGACGCCCTCTCACGACTTGGCTCCTAGAGAAGGCCAGTTCCTCCCAATGTTTTTCTGGATATCTTGCATAAACCATCCGTGATTCTACCATCGGAGGAGGAATTGGCAATACCGGATCCTGAGTCTCAGCTCGTGGCGGCTCTCCATGTCACGCCAGATTGGGTTCTTCCTTATCTGGCTTATCTTGCTCGGGGCGAGTTACCAGCAGACGAAGTTTTGGCTCGTCAAATCGTTCGGCGCAGCAAATCCATGGTCATCATCAATGGATAGTTATATAAGCGGAGCGCCTCTGGAGTTTTTCAGCGATGTGTTTCCTCCGAAGAAGGATGCATAATCATAAATGACATTCATTCCGGAGACTGTGGGCATCATGCCGGGTCACGCTCTTTGGTATCAAAGGCTTTCCGTCATGGTTTCTTTTGGCTGACGGCTCATGCAGATGCGGAAGATATAGTTCGTCGGTGCGAAGGATGCCAGCATTATGGGCGGCAGGCTCATGTGTCGGGTCAAGAATTAAGAATGATCCCCAGCACTTGGCCTTCTGCGGTCTGGGGGCTGGACATGGTCGGCCCCTTTAAGATGTCCTCTAACAAGAAGACCCATCTGCTGGTGGCGGTTGATAAGTTCACCAGGTGGGCTGAGGCGGAACCTATTGGAGCTTGCGATGCGGAAACAGCGGTCAAATTCTTGAAAAAGTTGATTTTCCGGTTTGGATACCCGCACAGTATCATTACTGATAATGGTACTAACTTGTCCCAAGGGGCAATGCAGGAGTTTGGTCGTCGAGAACATATCCGGCTTGATGTTTCTGCAGTCGCTCACCCACAATCTAACGGGCAGGCAGAACGGGCGAATCAGGAGGTTTTGCGAGGGATTAAGCCCCGACTCATGGTTCCCCTCGAAAAGACCCCAGGGTGTTGGGTTGAAGAATTGCCTTCAGTATTGTAGAGTATTCGGACCACCCCGAACCGGTCCACGGGTTTCACCCCTTTCTTTCTGGTCTACGGAGCAGAGGTTGTTCTTCCTACTGATATAAGGCATGATTCACCTAGAGTCGCCGCATATGTGGAACAAGACAATGAGCTGGCGCGTCAAGACTCTTTGGATGCCTTAGAGGAGGCACGTGACCTGGCTGCGGCCTGTTCAGCTATCTATCAACAGGATCTACGGCGTTATCACAACCGCCGGGTTAAAAGTTGGACCTTTCAGGAAGGCGACTTGGTTCTTCGGTTGATACAAGATCGTGCAGGCATGCATAAGTTGTCACCACCTTGGGAAGGACCGTTCGTCGTCAGTAAAAATCTCCGCAATGGCTCTTATTATTTGGTGGATCTCCGGCCTAACCGGCCAACCACGGAGGCTGAGTCAATTCGCCCATTGAACATTGCCCATCTGCGGCCTTATTACACTTGAGCTCTTAAGCTCTACATTTTGTAAGTTTTTCAGTTTCATTATAAAGCAATAAAGTTGAATATACTCCCTGACTTGGGGGCTTCTTCATTAAAGAACAATTTTGTCATCCTGTTGCGACCTTATGAGCCGACAAAATCATCATCTTAGGGTGGTGCTTGAGCTTTCTGACTCGCCCCATCCTGTCACGACCTTATGAGCCGACGAAATCATCAGCATTTTAGGGTGGCGCTTGAGCTTTCTGACTCACCCCATCCTGTCGCGACCTTATGAGCCGACGAAACCTGCATTTTAGGGTGGCACTTGAGCTTTCTGACTCGCCCCATCCTGTCGCGACCTTATGAGCCAACGAAATCATCAGCATTTTAGGGTGGCGCTTGAGCTTTCTGACTCGCCCCATCCTGTCGCGACCTTATGAGCCGACGAAATCATCAGCATTTTAGGGTGGCGCTTGAGCTTTCTGACTCGCCCCATCCTGTCGCGACCTTATGAGCCGACGAAACCTGCATTTTAGGGTGGCGCTTGAGCTTTCTGACTCGCCCCATCCTGTCGCGACCTTATGAGCCGACGAAATCATCAGCATTTTAGGGTGGCGCTTGAGCTTTCTGACTCGCCCCATCCTGTCGCGACCTTACGAGCCGACGAAACCTGCATTTTAGGGTGTGTGCTCGAGCTTTCTGACTCGCCCCATCCTGTCGCGACCTTATGAGCCGACGAAACCTGAATTTTAGGGTGTGTGCTCGAGCTTTCTGACTCGCCTCATCCTGTCGCGACCTTATGAGCCGACGAAACCTGCATTTTAGGGTGTGTGCTCGAGCTTTCTGACTCGCCTCATCCTGTCGCGACCTTATGAGCCGACGAAACCTGCATTTTAGGGTGTGTGCTCGAGCTTTCTGACTCGCCTCATCCTGTCACGACCTTATGAGCCGACGAAACTATCATTTTGGGTGTGTGCTCGAGCTTTCTGACTCGCCCCATCCTGTTGCGACCTTATGAGCCGACAAAATTGTTGTTTTTATTCGTGGCATAGCCTCGAGGGTTTTAAACCTTTCTTTCTGACTCCTCTTGAAAATATTTGTTATCATTTATTTTCACATATGTTGTTTTCGAAGCTTAAGTCAGGTTGATGATCAGAATTACTTCGTCCATGGAGGATTAAGCGTCATAAAGGATTCTCAAATGGCAGGTCAAATATTTCAAATCGCCTTAAGGGTGATATAAAGATTCTTTCGAAGAGTATCACAAAAACAATATCGACTTATGAAAAAGGCCTATTACATGGCTCTCGGGCCAAATTGATGAGGTTTATTCTGTTGGCGCCGTAGGATCATTTTGCTGCGAGCTTTGGCCGACCTCAATTTGCAAATCGCCCAGTACCCAGTTGCACTTAGCCAGAGCTACGAAGTCATCTTCATCAGTCAGGATTGATGCCAGGTATGCTTCCAATTCAAAAGGGTTCTTGGGTCGCCGAGGAGTTAAACTAGTCGTCACAAAGGTTGGCGGGTTGACCTTCTTGTTTTTGTTGTCATAAGCCACCTGATACTTTGATAAATGAAGACTTGCTGCGAGTTGGGTTGCTGCCAGCCGGGAGTCCTTGACAACACGTTGATAGTCCTCTTCAACGAATTCTGACCCATCGCCTTTAAGTTGAGGAAAGCCTGCCGCTACCTCTTCCGGGTTGATCTCTGGAGCATACGCCAAACAGCGACTCAAGGCAGTCAGAACATCTTTTCGGGAGGCTGACCGAGTTAGCTCACCAATCTGAGGGGGAAGTGTGGATAGGCAGCCAAGCACCTTCTTTATGGAAGTTATAGGCTCTTTGGCACCCATCACAGCTTTAACAGTTAAGACACTGCCGGTGTACAGTTGCTCTGTCAGCGTGTAAATCGCTTTTAGCATCAGCACGCAGTCTTCCTGAAGGTTGGCGGCTCTCGGACGTGAGTAAGGGGTCATGATGATCAGCGACTTACGATAAGAGTTATTTATAAAAAAGAAGAGGAGACCAAAAGTTTGAGTAAGTTTACCAAAGACAGCTTGCGTCATGTTTGAGATATGACGCTTCAAGCCGGACAATTCCTGTTGCACAGTAGCCAACCTGACTTCAGCCTTCTCTGCTCTTTTTATGGCGGCATCTTGGTTAGCTTGAGCTCTTTTCAAATCAGCTTTGAGTTTTTCCAGCTCAGCCAAGGCCAATTGATATTTCTCCTCCGACTTAGCTCGGGCATCTTGCTGACCAGATAAGTTTTTCTTTAACTCGCCAAGCGCCGATTCAGTCTGAGCAAGAGTTTCCTGTTGAAAGTACAAAAAAGGGGCAAGTCTCAGAACTATTGCAAGCAATATCCCTGACACTTGGGGGCTAATGTATAATTTTTTTATTTTCAGATGAAATTATACAATATCAAGACCCGACTCATCTTTTTATTGATGACCCGGCCCTTGGGGGTTACTGGTCGCAAGTTTTTTCTAATTTTATCAAGACCTGGCTCATCTTTTTACTGATGACCCGGCCCTTGGGGGTTACTGGTCGCAAGTTTTTTCTAAGTTTATCAAGACCCGGCTCATCTTTGTACTGATAAGCCGGCCCTTGGGGGTTACTGGTCGCCAGTTTTTTCTAAGTTTATCAAGACCCGACTCATCTTTTTACTGATGACCCGGCCCTTGGGGGTTACTGGTCGCAAGAGTTTTCTAAATTTATCAAGACCCGACTCATCTTTTTACTGATGACCCGACCCTTGGGGGTTAATGGGAGTAATACAATATAACAAAACTTACCTCATGTTTATTTTTTAACATCCGCAGCAGGCTTTTCTCCATCTCATAGCTCGCCTCCAGGCGACTTGAAAAACCAGAGTAGAGTTCCTTGAACTCCAGATTTTCATATTCAGAAAGCTTAGCCTTGGAGAGTCCAGATTCAGGAATGGCTTGAGAGGAGGATGCCACATGCCTTGACAAAACCGTTGCCGTCGGCTTAGGGAAGCCGGTACCAGTAATAACTATAGCATCCGGGTCTTCTGTTGTCATCAATGGACTCGGCGGCTTAGGGGCATCCATTGCTTCCTTGGGCGAGTCTGGAAGATCCATTTGATTTTCAGGCTCGCCTTGGTCGGGTTGTCCTGAATCGGCACTGATTCTTTGATGGGCTCTAAAGTTGTGACAGGAGTTGATCTGCTAGTTTTCCTTTTCTTGGCCTGTGCCCTAAAAGAAGGGAGAAGCGCATTAAGGAACTGAAAGTTTATTACCCTCAGGATTCAAAGTAAGATTATCAAAAGACTTACCCAGGAACTCGAATCATTGGCAGAAGTGTCGACATCACTGAGTCGCCAGATGTAGGAGGAGAGTTCTGCAAGAATTATACGTCAAAAATATAGGCGGGTTACAGACGTGATCCAAAGAAACATGAAGAATTGTTATTCATAAGTACCTCATTTGGTTTCCTTTTGTTCGTTGCTGGTAAGCCGGACACCAGATCACCGGAATGACTTCGGGTCTTCCGATTTGAAGCATGTTGTGCTTTCTTCAGTAGGAAATTTGGGTCCAAACAAGCATTTGGGTGTGAGAAGGGAACTTTCCCACAAATTCGCCTCGCCGGCTTAGGTGGAGAAGGAGATGAATCGGAGGAAACATAAATTACCTCAGCAGAGTCCTCCTGGCTTTCGTTGTCTTCATTCTATTTCAAGAGAGACTGAGATATAAAATACAAAGATTAACAGTAGTGGATGGCGAGTGAAAAGAGGATGAATTTTTACCTCCGAAAGTGCATCGCCGACTTGAGATTCATCGACTTCGGATGGCTCAGCCGCAGCAGCTTTGCCCTTACCCCTTGGTTTTCTTTAAGGGCGGCTTAACATTTTTCATGGCTGGCCTTTTGGGCTTCCTGGACCAAAACTTATCGCCTTTCTGAAATAGCATATGTTACAAAAACCACAATACAAATGAAGCATAAGAACTAAAGACCAAAGGCTGGTTAGATTTGTTCACCTTGGGCGCCGGGTTAATTTTGCAGAAAGGCTTGAGGCCGATTTGGCCGCATTTTCCCGCAGGCTCGCCAGTCAGCTTCTTGATAATGGTGACAATGTCCTTTTCTGTTAAAGCCGTATGGAAATAACATTGAGGATGATCTAGGGTGCCATCAAACTCGCACATTAGACCGTCCCGGCGACTCAGAGGGAGGATACGCCATTCGACCCAGCAGCGGATTAGGTCAACCCCAGTAAGGCTGTTGTTTGTCAAGGATCTTAACTCGAACAGTACTGGGATGAATTCTGATTCCTCCTCCTCGGTGAGCTTGTCTAGAAGCTTGAAGTTCGTTGGAAGGCGATTTTTCCTGTAGCCCAGAAGCTTGTTTTCGCCTGCAGGAGAAGTCTCTTGAGAGTAGAACCAAGACTCGCCCCAACCTTTGGGATGGCTGGGCATGGCGAGTGAGGGAAACGGGCTATCCCTGCGGCGCTGGACATTGACACCGCCGAGTTCCAGGCTGGGGCCATTGTGAAATTCCGTTTGGCAATTCAGATGGAAAAAGTGCCAGAATAAGGGGACAGAGGGCTCAATCCGCAGATAAGCCTCACAAAACACTTGGAATTGGCATAAGTTACTTATGGAATTAGATCCCAGGTCCTGGAGGCGGACGGTCATGAAAACCATGGCGTCTCTAAGGAACTTCGATCCGGGCGGCTTAAAACCTCGCTCCAGGTGTTCAATGAAAACGACTATTTCCCCTTCTTTGGGGTTGGGGAGATCTTCTCCGAACCCGGTACGCCAGCCGATAACATTCTGAGGGTCCAAGTTGCCCTTTTTCAATAGTCTTCTAGTATGGTGTCATCGACCTTGGTAGGAAGCCAGTCACTTTTGAAGACGGTGCCCATGCTACAAAGAAGTAAAGTATGAATTTATACGCCTTGAACATCTACTGTAAGGGGTGAAACAAGTTCATCTAACTCGCCAAGTAATTTGTTCACGAACTGAGAGGGAAACTTGACCCGCCATATCAAGAGCCGAGTTGGATTGCTATGGCGACTTATGAAGTTTGGCTATTTACGAGAGCTGCGTTCTAAGGATGATGGGAACGTTCGTTCAAAACATCAAAGTGTGAAGACTACAAACAGCTTTTTGCAAACAGTAGGTAAATGATGGATCTACTGGGCAGATGAAAAAAACATGAGAAAGGTGGCTCGATGCAGCAATCTATTACTAGGGCAAGGTGACACCTTTCGCTTGATGAAACACTATTCTAAGTTCACAAGTAAGAGCGGATAAATGAAGGTATTCCAAGCATTGGCTATCTCGTCGACATTTATGCTAATCAGTTTAGGGTAAGCAACACATGCTCGCGAAGAACATCAAGAACATGACAGTGACTGGAGCTTCAAGCGGGTATTGGATCTGTTCCTAAATAGGCGGAGGCCTAACCTGATGCTTTCGGTCGAAAGAGGCCGATGGTGACGGAGGTTGTTGGAGAAGCACGGTGGTCCCGACGAGCGAAGAGATCTTCGACGGCGGTGGAGTTCGTGGCAAACGGTGAGATGGTCGACGACGATGCGGTGGTCAATGGCGGTGGACGGATCGGCCGCAGTGCGAAGCTAGGCGACGGCGAAGGCTTATGGGCGGCGCCGAAGCTTCTCGGGCGAAGACGGAAAGTACGGTCGGCGGCGGAGCCCTCGGGAGGCGATGAGATTTCCTCGCTGTGATAATGGGGAAGAGATTGACGAGACTGGTAGGTGGGAAGCACCAGCCCTGTCCCCCCCGTCTATTTATCACGGCGGGCGCTGGAATCGAGGCGCCGTGGGCGGGAACCGCCGGGGAATAAAAAGATTCGCTATAAAGGCGTTCCGAAGATTTTGGGATAACGATGCACTAAGATCCGTTGGGATTATGTCAGTCTTCCCGAAAATCGAGGGATAAGAAGAGGCCAACAAGAAATGGTTTGGCGACTTAAAGAGTTTTCGGTGCCAGATGGCGGGTTACAATTTCTGACGTATGAAGAAAAATGAGGAATGAATCGCCTTCAACTAAGCGGAAGGATTGGCGTGAAAGAGAAGTTCAAGTCAATCTGGGGCCTAATGTTGGGGATATTACCTGTTAATGACTCGCCCTAGTCGGGCTGGGTTACCAATCAGGCGATTCACCCAAACAATTATTTGGGCCTTGTCCTGGCCGGATCAAGGTCGTATGACGGTTTATGATTTCTGGAAGGACTCCAAGCTTTGGAAGACGGCGACTTAGAGACCACAAGGGTCACGATTTGTGGGAATGAAAGTACCCTTGTAAACCCTAGGGGTTCGACCTATATATAAAGGCGAGTCCCAGGGGAGGAGGACGCAGGTTAGAAATCATCGAGTGCTAGGTTCGGCGAGTTACGCCCTCCTTGTAATCGAAACCACATGAATACAAACCAAAGCAGGACGTAGGGTTTTACCTCCTCACGAGGGGCCGAACCTGGGTAAATCGCCGCGTCTCTCCCTCTTAACCCCTTTGAGTCGCCACCAAGGTGCGATGGCTCCAGTACTAAGTCCTTTCACGAGGACATCTGCCGTGACAAAACCACGACAGAGTGGGTTCTCGACAGTGGATGCATCGATCACATGACCGAAGATAAAGATATGTTCCCTGAGATCACACCAAACCGTGGATCTCGAAGGTATGGGACTTTTGGAGATAGCTCCAAGGGTAAAGTATTTGGTCTTGGTAAGGTGGTTGTATCTCTTGATAGTTCCATTCAAAATGTCATGCTTGTTTACTCCCTTGGCTACAATCTTCTTTCCGTATCTAGACTAGCAGACTTTGGTTTCGATGTGCTATTTACCAAAGTTGAATGCTGAGTGTTTTGCGGTGATGACGATAAAATTGTCTTTACCGGTTTCCGTAGAGGTGATCTATACATTGTTTACTTCTCTAAAATATCCAAACCCCGTACATGTCTTATTGCAAAATCTTCTAAAGGTTGGTTATGGCATAGAATTTTAGGACATGTAGGTATGCGTAACCTTGACAAACTTATCTAAGGTGATCATATTCTTGGTGTTAAAAATGTTATCTTTGACAAAGATATTCTTTGTAGCGCTTGTCAAGAAGGAAAGCAAGTTGGTGGAAGTCATCCCATGAAGAACATCATGACTACCAGAAGACCCCTCGAGCTACTTCACATGGACCTCTTTGGTCCCAATGCTTACAAGAGCCTCGGTGGAAACTCTTATGGTTTAGTCATTGTTGATGATTTTTCCAGATTTACGTGGGTATTCTTTCTTAATGATAAGTCACAAGTACAAAATATCTTCAAGAACTTTGCTCGGAAAGCTCAAAATTAGTTTGAAGTGAAGATCAAGAAGGTTTGGAGCGACAACAGAACAGAGACCAAAAACACTAATGTGGGTACTTTTCTTAACGAAGAAGGTATCTCACATGAGTTCTTGGCGAAGTACACACCCCAACAAAATGGAGTTGTTGAGAGGAAGAACCGTACTCTCATAGAGATGGCGAGAACGATGCTTGACGAATACAAGACTCCAAGACACTTTTGGGCAGAAGATGTGGAAACAGCTTGCCATGCCATAATCCGACTCTACCTGCACAAGATTCTCGATAAAACGACATACAAGCTACTCACCGGTAACAAACCCCAAGTAGGATACTTTCGGATATTCGGCTCTAAGTGATATATTCTTGATAAGCATCGTTGATCTAAATTTCCACCTAAACCTTATGATGGTTTCCTACTCAATTAGGGATCGAACTCTCACACTTAAAGTGTCTAAAACAGCTTCACTCGAAAAGTTGAAGAGACGATAGATCTGAAGTTTGATGAGACTAACAGTTCGCAAGTCGAACAATTGCCAATTGATGTAGGATATAAGGAACCTTCAGAATCTATCAAAGACTTGTCCATTGGCAAGATTTGTCTCGTGTAGGTGAAGGAAAGCACTTCATCAACTCAAGTGGAAGCTCCTACTTTGCATCAAAGCGAACCACAAAACGACATGGAAGCATCCACAAGTGGTACACGACATGATGAAGAAGAGGAAGAAGAACATCGTGATGATCCATCTCAACCTCCTTCACCACCACCTCAATGAGATGATGATGTCAACAACAACATTCAATATGGTGATGATGAAGAAGAAAGTCCACCATCCAACAAGAAGCTGTCAAGAGTTAGAGCAAGAGTGGACAGAGATCATCCGTTGAATGAAATATACAGTGACACAAAAACCGGGAGAATCACTCGCTCTAAATCTCGTTTACCTAACCTTTGTGAGCATTATTCTTTCATATATAGCATTGAACCTTTGAAGGTCGAAGAAGCCCTTCAAGATCCGGATTGGGTGAATGCCATGCATGAAGAGCTACACAACTTCGAGAGGAATGAAGTATGGATACTTGTTGGAAAGGCTGAAGGCGAGAAGAACATCATTGGTACAAGATGGGTGTTTAGGAACAAGCAAGATGAAGACGGACAAGTTGTATGCAACAAGGCACTTCTCGTAGCCCAAGGATAGACCCAAGTCAAAGGTATGGACTACGGTGAGACATATGCTCCTGTTGCTAGACTTGAAGCCATTCATATTCTTCTAGCTTATGCCAATCACCATGATATAACTCTTTACCAAATGGATATCAAAAGTGCCTTTCTCAATGGAGAAATTGAGGAGGAAGTTTATGTTGATCAACCTCCTAGTTTTGTGAACCCTAAAAAACCTCATCATGTCTAGAAACTTCGTAAAGCTTTATATGATCTTAAACAAGCCCATAGAGCTTGGTACAAATGCCTAACTAAGTTTCTCATTGAAAAGTGCTTTGAGATTGGTAAAATTGATGCAACCTTATTCACTAAAAGAGTTCATTGAGAACTATTTGTTTGCCAAATATATGTGGATGATATTATCTTTGGTTCTACTGACTCACATTTTAGTGAAAAGTTTGGAAAGTTGATGTGAGATAAGTATGATATGTCGATGATGTGTGAACTAAAGTTCTTCCTTGGATTGCAAATCAAAAAGTTGAGAGAAGGTACGTTTATCTCTCAAACCAAGGACACCAAGGACTTCATTAGAAAGTTCAACATGCAAGAATGCAAAGGTATGAGACCCCCCATGCCTACTAGTGGACATCTTGACCTCACTAAGGAGGACAAACCAGTTGATCAAAAGGTTTATCGATCAATGATTGGTTCATTGCTATATTTATGTGCCTCCCGTCCTGACATCATGTTGAGCGTTTGCTTGTGTGCCCGATACCAAGCAGCACCAAAAGAGTGTCATTTGTTGGCTGTGAAAAGGATAGTGAGATACCTTATACATACTCCAAACTTTCGCATATGGTATCCCAAGGGATCTTTTTTAAATCTTGTTGGCTATTCCGACTCAGATTATGCCGGAGACAAGGTTAACAGAAAATCCACCTCATGTACATGTCAATTTCTTGGGAGATTTCTTGTCTCTTGGTCATCCAAGAAACAAAACTCGGTATCCTTATCTACTGCTGAAGCTGAATACATTGTCGCTGGATCATGTTGTGCCCAATTACTTTGGATGACACAAATGCTTAAGGATTATGGCAATCATGCTAGAAAAGTTCGATTGTTATGTGACAATGAAAGTGCTATTAAAGTTGCCTATAATCCGTTACAACATTCTAGAACAAAACATATCCAAGTGCGACATCATTTCATTCGTGATCATGTTGCTAAAGGAGATATCGATCTCAAGCATGTTCGTACTGACAAACAACTAGCTGATATCTTTACCAAACCACTTGATGAGAAAGTGTTTTGTCATTTGAGGAGTGAGTTGAACATCATTGATGCTTCAAACCTAAGCTAGACTCACTCGTATGCATGCATGGGACTGAGCTTGATTGCCTACTCCATGATGCCATTGATAAGACTATCTTATATCTTGGAAACTATGCTCCCTTGTATTGCATCTAACCCTTTTGTGGGTACTTAGAAGAAATACACTCCACAAGATTGTAATCAACTCACATCAAAAGAAATCTTGACATGGCCAAGTATCAACAACCTTTTCTTCGGAGATGGAGGAAGAAGACAACAAAATCATATCCTTGACAATTCCGTGACATTGAATTTCACTGATGTCATTTGGATATATTATGTTCTTCCTTGTGCGACTAACCATTGTAGGTGAAAACTGAACCAAAACGACATGGATAGCTCCCAAGTCAAGATGACCATCATCAACTTTGGACATCCACAACAAGTTCACCTACATGCTACGTCGCCAACATCATTCGAAGGTATGTACTCATATCCTTGATAAAACTCTACATGAATTAATGGGGTAAAGCAACTCAAGTGATAAGAAGACATTGAAATGCTTAATCGAAAAATGGTAACCCCATTTCATGCTTAACGATGAGTAATACCTATGATCAAGCATCCTTGCTTGACTCCTAAGTCAAATACTCTAATATAGGTGACCTAGTCACCGCCCACATCTAGATGGAGATTGTTGTTTGGTTCACAGTTGAATTTTGATATTCTTTTGGAACCATTCCAATCTCATCTACATGTATGTATATTTTACAAAAAAAACCAAACAAATCCTTTGCTACCTTTTGTTTTTCTTTTACTTTTTGTTTGACTTTCTCAATTGATATATTTTATAGTTGGAATCTTGAAACAATTCTTTCGATCAGTCTATTTTCTGTTAAGGAGTTGATATTCATTGCAACTTGGTCTCGCCGATCTGGGAAACTCGGTCCAACCGGTTTCTCCCAGAGGCCTGAATCTCATTCTCGGTTCTACCAAATCACTTTGCCTTGGTGACTCCAATACTATAACAGCCTTAGTTGCTCTGATAGTTTCTTCTGGAGTTTTGTCATAGGGGGAGAAAGATTATCAATGATCCCATGTTTCATTGCATCCTAACATTGTATTGTAAAATTTCAGAGACAAAATCCATTTTTAGCTTTATTTTTCTACGGGAGAAAACTTCTCTTCGAGGAGAAAAATCTCAGTGATCCCATACACTATAAGAGGGAGAATCATCTAGGATCCCTATCATAGGGGGAGATAGTTCAAGGAACTCTTATCCATATCAAAGGGGGAGAACATTCGATGAATCCTACAGACTATCTAAGGGAGAGAAAAGACCAATTAAGGGAACCCTTATAACAAAGAGACGTATCCAGGATCCCTTTCTCTCAGTGAACCCTTACCCTCTGACCTTTTTGCAAATTAATGCCAAAGGGGATAAATATTATTATGAAAGCTTCCATTCAATGAACCTATTTATAGGAGATAAATATCACCTAGAAGCTTACATAAAAGGGGGAGAAATATCAATCGGGGAGATGTATGCTCCTAAAGGAAGGTCTATCTCAAGGGAAATCTAACTGAAGGGAGATATATCAAACCTTACATCTTAACGAGGAGAGAGATAAAATTGGTTTATTGGTTTGAACTTATCTTACCCAACCTACTCCCAACATATACATGCTACGATTCAAGGGGAGAGGAAATCTTACATATTCATCCTTAGGGGAGAAAAGTTCTTGTTCCTTTGGAGACATATCCTTTCATCAAATCTTATCTTCAATATCTTGGTACTTTTGAAGTTCTTTGCATCTTTACAATAGGGTACATTTGTGTTATCTAATATTTCTTTTCCAAAGTTCACTCCTATATTAAAACGCTCAAGATCCTCAAGGTAAGTATATGCATCATATCCTTGTTCATGATGACCTCTTGTTTCTTGCACACATTGTTTGCAAGAGGAAGTATTGCACATGGAAGTCCTTCATTCACATATGTTTGATGCAAATAGCCACGATTTCCATGACTTGTCTTTTCCTTCTACCTTGTGTGTTCCCATGCATTCCAAAGCAACTATCCTTTAAAGGAATTGCACACATTTAGGGGGAGCTTGTACTAGTCATGTTTCTTTCAAAGCTTTCATATTCGTATGCTTATCTTTATTTGAAGCTTTGATTGTATGTTGTCATCAATTACCAAAAAAGGGGGAGATTGAAAGCACATATGCTCCCTTGGTTATTTTGATAATTCATGACAACATACATTGTCTACTGGACTCACACTTTTACCTAGATATTTCAGGAATAGTCCATGTACAATTTTGGCTAAAGGTTTATGTGGATATGCCCCTTGATGCAAGAAAGGAATAGGATTGGCTCAAGCTTCTAGCTAGAAGACTCTTCATTTTTTATTTGTGAGAAATCACTTTTTAGTCCATAGGAAAGCCAATAATATTCAAAGGGGGTGAGGTAGTTAAATGAACTGATTGCTCAAAGTGCTCAAAGTTAGCCACCAAAATACTCAGTCATTTCCCCACGTATATATTATGTCCAATTCTACATACAAAAATCCGGTGTCACCAACTTCCACATTTCGGACCCACCGAGTTTGACCTCAGACAGAAACCCTAGCCACTCCCACCAAATCGGTGCAACCGAATCCATATCAGTGCTACCGAGTTTGGGTGACCAACTTTCGGGTGCCTCGGTACACAAAATCGGAATTTCCGAGTTTGAGTATTGGTGCCACAAAGTTTTCCCATCTGACCGTTAGCCACCTTTTCGGTGCCACCGAGTTTCATATATCGGTCTCATCGAGATTCAAAAGTTTCTACCTTTTTGCCAATTGGTACAATCGAGTTTTTCACTTTGGTGTCACCGAGTTTTCCACTTTGTGTGTAACGGTTGGATTTGCGTGCTGCCTATATATACCCCTTCACCCACCTCTCATTCATGGGAGAAGCACTCAGAGCACACACTTCATTGCCAGATCCATTTTCCAAGAGAGAACCACCTATTCATGTGTTGAGACCATGATATCCCAATCCAATCATTTGGAACTTGATCTCTAGCCTCCCCAAACAGCTTTGTACCAAATCAATCTATCCTACCCATGCATATTCTATGAGAGAGTGATTTTTTGTTGAGGAGACTATTTTTAGAAGCACATTCACTCATCTACCACATCTATTACCTTTTGGAGGGTGGTGCCTCCTAGATTGGTTAGTGTCGCTTGGGAGCCTCCTACTTCGTGTTGTGGAGTTGAACCAAGATGTTTGTAAGGGCAAGCAAATCGCTTACTTCGTGAAGATCTACCATGAGTAAGGCTAGTCCTCTATGGACGAAAGCCATGGTGGAATAGACAAGACCGCTTCTTCGTGGACCCCGTGTGGGTGGAGCCCTCCGTGGACTCTCGCAGTCGTTACCCTCCATGGGTTGAAGTATCCACTAACATGGACGTACAATAGCGCCACCTATCGGATCCATGTCAAAAATGGTAATGTCAACCTCATGCGTTTGATCTCCCTACCTTACTCCTCTACTTTACACTTGCATGTTTTACATTCCGCTGCTATACTCTTAGAACTGCATGTGTAGGGTGTACTTGACTTGTTATAACAGCTAGATTTCTGCCTTCCTTGAAATTGGGTTAGGCTAGGAATTTTATCTTGACAAGTAGTCTATTCACCCCCTCTAGACACATATTCTATTAATCCCACTGTTTTTCTCCTTTATTTTGTAGGGAAATAACGTTTTTGGAGGTCTCATCCCTCTCAACACATGCACGAGCCTGAAATCCTAATTTCAAGTCTTGGAACATCTCATATGTTCCGTGACGTTCAAAACATCTTGGGCGCCTCAATTCTAAGTCATAAAGCATGACACACTGAACTACACGTAGTCATGAAAACATGTATGTCAGATGTTCATAACATCCACAAACGATGCTTCGGATAAGACATTGGGCGGTGCATTAAGGACATAGCCTCTGTGCAGCAATGAGGACAATCACTACTGAAATTCAGAAATTTGCCGTCTGCCAAGGCGGACGGCAAAGGGGGCTACCACAGACGGCAAAGGCTTTGCCGTCGGTCAGCAGACGGCAAAGTAGACGGTAAAAAAAAATCCGGTGAAGAGGCTCTTTGCCGTCTGCTTTCACAAAGCGGACGGCAAAGAATCTTTGCCATGAGGGGGCAGACGGCAAAATAAGTGGGACGGCATATATTGCAACGTCCCCGTTAAGTGCTAACGGCAGGCCTCCCCCTTTGCCGTCTGCCTCCCCCCCTTTGCCATGTGGTGGCAGACGGCATAGAGGGGAGAGAGGGGGGGCAGATTCCCCCCTTTGCCGTCTGCCTCCCCCCCTTTGCCATGCGGGGGCAGACGGCAAAGAGGGGAGAGAGGGGGGCAGATTCCCCCCTTTGCCGTCTGCCTCCCCCCCTTTGCCATGTGGGGGCAGACGGCAAAGAGGGGGGAGAGGGGGGCAGATTCCCCCCTTTGCCATCTGCCTCCCCCCTTTGCCATGCGGGGGCAGACGGCAAAGAGGGGGGAGAGGGGGGGCAGATTCCCCCCTTTGCCGTCTGCCTCCCCCCCTTTGCCATGCGGGGGCAGACGGCAAAGAGGGGAGAGAGGGGGGCAGATTCCCCCCTTTGCCGTCTGCCTCCCCCCTTTGCCATGTGGGGGCAGACGGCAAAGAGGGGAACCAGCCCCTTTTTTATTTGTTTTTTGTTATATCCAGCATTTTTAACAATAATCAGGATATATATATATATTTGAAATAAATAAATATCTTTCCGTACTCATAACCATATTAAAATAACTCTCATCCATAGTGCATACATAT